>NC_136063.1:135705487-136225946 GCF_964261635.1 Lissotriton helveticus | reverse complement strand
AGCGGCCAGCCATGAATAATTAGGGGAGGAGAAGCCGAGAAGCCGCAGAGCGCACGCTGGGCGAAGCCCTTTGATGTGCTGTGCGGCGGCCGTTAAAAAAATGCAAGGGAGGGAGGCTGATGCGCGTGCTTGTTTGATCACGTGATTCACGTGAACTTAAACAAAACCGCAGCGCAAGAAGCCCTTGGTTTCACGAGGATTTCGAGCACTTGAATTCTCGCTCCGCTCAATGCGCTTGCACGCATTGATAGGTCGTGAGACCTAAAAAGGGTATAAACTCCAGAAACAAAGAAAAACTGGTGCTTGAAATCCTGAAAATCTTTGTCTGTCCTTCTGGTGGGCAACACCTAGAATGGTCCACTCTATTAAAAAACAAGCATTTGCAATGCAATAGGCCTCGCATTAGGAACGTTTGATCTATTGGTATTGTAAATGACAAACTTTTTATTAATGTGTTGGTTTTGAGAATAGCTTTGTCATTTACAATGCCAATAGTTTTAACTTTCGCAAACGTGACACCTATAGCTATTGGCGTTGCATTATTATCAGCAACGCCAATAGCTCAAACTTTAAGTAATACCAGACCTATTGCATTGCAAATGCTTGTCTGAATGTGAGCGAAAGGTTGCTAACTGCATCTGCAGGACTATATATGCAGCTGCACTGATTAACATGAACAGAGGGTGATTACAGCCCCCAGGATGGGCACAGCTGTCAGTAGCCCTAAGCTCAATACAAGCAAATGGATGCAAAAACCGAGCCATCAACAAATAAAACAATAGGAACACTTGAACAAGATCACACATAGCAACAGAAGATGCAAACAACATAAACTGAGCCCAGTGTGATTTGGTAAACAGTGAACAGATTAAACACATAAACACTTACAGGAAATGTGATTATCCACTGGCAATGCAGGACACACTAGGGCAAAATGTAAATAACACTGTAATTTACATTTTAGATATTTTAATCAGTTCACTTGTCGACATATTTCGTTTTGCCAATTATTTCTGGAAGCCAACTGTTTACCTGGATGCAGGGTTGGGCACGCTAAAAAAACAAGTTAAAAAAAAAAATGGCTGAGTCCGAGTGTGTGTGCAGGGAGAGAGAGGGGAGGTGCTGGCGGCTGGGGAGGGGGAGGAGAAATGCGAGTAAGGCTGTGTGCGGGGAGAGAGAGGAGAGGTGCTGGCGGCTGGGGAGGGGGAGACAGAAGAAAACACAGTGATGCTGTCTGGTCAGTGAGTAAGAAAGCAGCTGGATACTGAGGCCGAAAAAAATAAAAGGAGACGCGGCCGTGAAACTTAAAGTACTGAGTCAGAGCGTGTGTGCAGGGAGAGAGAGGGGAGGTGCTGGCGGCTGGGGAGGGGGAGGAGAAATGCGAGTAAGGCTGTGTGCGGGGAGACAGAGGGGTGGTGCTGGCGGCGCCAAGCTGGGGAACAGATGGCGATGGCTGGAGATTTGATGCTGTGCACGCGCATTTTAACTCATTGCGCTTGCGCATTGAGCTAAAAGCACACATGCACCGCATCAAATCGCCAGTCTAGTTAAACTCTGTTTAAGCCCCTATATTCTCGCAAGCTCAATGCGCATGCTCATTGACAGGCGAGACCTAAAAAACTATCTATAAATGAATACGTAAATCAAAGTTTCAGCGGTAGGAGGGGTTGCTGCTTTTTACTTGGGAAAGAAGGATGGTGGTGGCCCTCGCTTCCTTAGTGCAGCCATACTGATCCTCTGAAAGCTACGAGTGACTGCCACTCGCCAGTAATCTCGTAAGGACAGTTGTAGGGCAACATTCGGTGGCTCCCCATTTCCAGGCCTCGGCTTGTGGCTCTTCTGGTGTCCACCTGAGTCTGTGTACAGAAATTAGGGGCCACCAGATGTATCCTATTATTTGAAACTGAAACCCAAAAATGGCAGCATGTGGCGGCTGGTAGTCACAAAGCAGGCAGAGTAATAGTAGGCAGGACGTCTCTTACAGGGAACTACAGCAGGTGTGATCTGTTGGGCAGATGGTCCACTAGCAGGTGTGAGGACTGTTGCAGATAACTGTATGTAAAAGGTAGATCTGGTGCAGAAAGACGCCTGTAGCAGGCATAGCATCTGATAGATGCAATTATATCAGGAAGATGAAGTCTAGTAGATGTCTGCAGAATGCTTGATGTTTGTGCAGGCATGAGGTCAGGTAGTGATACTGATATCGCGTTAGTAAGTACGAGATCCGATACAGACATAACTATAGCAGGCAGATGTGGTGCAGACAGACGGCTAATGCAGGCATGGGATCTGGAGCAGACAGATGTGATAGGCTTGCAAAATGATGCAGACACACAACTGAAACGGGGAGATCTGATGGAGACAACCATGGCAGGCAGATCCGGTGCAGACAACTGTAAGGGAGAACCAGTGCAGGCAGACAGTTGCAGCAGGCTTGAGATATGATGCATATAGACAGGTATGGTAGTTGGATGTACTGCAGACAGACATCTATAGACAACTACAGTTGGCACATCTGGATAGGCAGACAGCTATAGCAGGCATAAGAGCTGGTCAGATAGGTAACTGGCACGTGGATTGTGTGCTGATTGGCAGGAGTTCCAGGGCATTTAACTGTAGCTGGCAGACGGCCAAACAAAATACCCATCCGGTGCAGGCAGACAACCAAAGCAAGCAGGGGTTGTGTAGCGCACCCGTAACTGAGATGGGATCTACTGTAGGCAAGCAACGAATGCAGGTACGTGTTGTGTTGCAGATGACGGTTGGCATGCAGATGGCGCAGGCAGGACATTTGGTACATAATGCCTGCTAGAGAGATGTGATGCAGCCTATAAAGATGTTCCTCCTCCATTCAAACCAGGCAAATTGCATTTCTTTCAGAAGTTGTTGCGAGTACCACTTGCATAGTTTTAAAACCCCACTGGGCATTTTAACAGCTATTTATTGTGTCCAATAACTCCTCCTGTTCCTCATATTTTTTTTTAAGTTGAAGATGTCCCACCATTTTGACTTGTGGCAGAATCTTCTTGTTGTGATGGTTTTCTTAACAAAGATAAAAATTGTCTTTTCAGTCTCAGGAGATGAGTACTGCATAGTCAGGTGATTGCATGGATGCTTGGAGACACTTGTAGACACTTGTCCTTCTATGTCACTTGCTGACAAATTGTCTAACTGACCAGGTCAGCCCCTCGAACCATCCAAATGGGAGTCAACATAACGTGCGTGCGTGAGGGCGAAGAGGCTTTCCATCATGGTCTGCGTTGTACGTGCCAGAAGAGCTCAGGGAACACCTGAAGAGGGTTCGATGGACTGTAAGAAATGTTGAAACCACTAGCTTTGAATGCAAATTGAAGAAAACGGGCAGAAAATGTGTCTTCTTCCACAGGGAAATTACAAGCGTGCCCAAGTTCCAGGGGTTTAACGAGAATTCCCTTCAGGACTAGATCAATTGTTTCTTCTCTCTGCCTCACTTTTTGGAGAGAGGTAAAACACCATACCTATGGCTAGAAACCCCCAAAACATTTAGGCAGACTGAGGGTGGCAAGAAAAGATTGAGCAAGTGTTTTTGGAGTGTGAGAGAATCAGGAGACAAGGAAGAAAGTCTTTAATAAAGGAGGGGGGCATTGTGAGGACACAATATGAAGATGGATTCACCACTCTAGAAGTGGGGTGCCGGAATACTAGAATTAAGAGTGAATAAACAAGGTAATGAAAATATCTCCCATTTAAAGAATAATGCATTTAGTTAAAGTGGACCATAGAGGGAAGGGCGTGAAGTGTAAGTCCATCAAGTAACTTGGGTAGAGGATACTTCACTTGCTGTTTTCACTGAGTGACCCCCAGGGGTGCTGGCAGGATGGGGTTTTGGCCCTAAGGTGCTGAAAGATCTGTGGTTTTCGGCAAGATGGGTTTTAAAAAACTTTGTGTGGTCTGGCACAAGTGGGATTCAGCATGTTATTCTTATTGGGGAAGGGCTGTGGATCAGCAGAGATCTTTAGACATGAATCGCAAACCTCCATCTGGGCAAGAACTGGCATTTAATGAGAACCATTGAAGAAGGAAGTCCGGTGTATTGGAAGCTTTGGGTTGGAGGGACATATAAGTACAACATGTGGGCGGGTGGGTCATGGGAAGTAGAAATGACTCCAGGCTTCCTGTGTGATATTCCAAACATACACCTCTCTTGGCCCAGTACAGATCTCTATATACTTTATTTTTGGCTAGACATCATAAAGTGAGAAGAACTGTAAGTTCAAAGACACTGAATAGGATATTTTACGCTGGAACCGGTACAGAACATTTCTTAACTGGGCAATATGTTTACTGTATGTCTAGGTGGTGTGTTACAGGGCCTACTATTCATCAACCAGGGTTTGTATTGATTCGTGCAGCTGTTTCCTCTTGTAGAGTGAGCCTCTGCTATCCTTTTCTCTAGCAGCTGTCAGGCCACCATGTCCGGCCTCCATCCAGAATGGACCACTGCTGTCTCGCATGTTCTTTTGTCCACTGTGGCTGTCCACTCAGCGGTTCGCACTTTTGAGGTGAGTGGAAACGTGGAGTCCTTTAAGACAGTGGCGGGAGCGGCTAGCAGAATGACTGGGAGGATTCTAGAGTGTTATCCGCTTTTAATGTAGAGTTCAAATAGTTCATAATATAGTGTGTTTGCAAAGAGGCCCCACATTCTACACGCCGTGTGGTTGGATTTCTTACCTAGTGCCCTTCGGTTTGAGATCTTCTCTAAAGTTAGCCCCTATTGTAGTTCACTAAGTTTGAAAGTGCAACTATATATGTTAGATGTAATGTTCCAAAGCAAGATGCTTCAGTCTTCTGTAACGCATATGTCCAGTTGGGCCATATGTCTGTTTGAACCAAGTATCCAGTTTGGCCCTATATCAGATTCAGCCACAATCTAGTTCTAGCCGTTCCCTGATCATTATTGTCAACATCATTATTGTCAACATGTACAGCTTGGCCAATGCATGTCCCAAGTCACCCATGTCTCGAATGGATCCCAACAGGCACGCTTCTGTTGTCCCACTATCTAAAGTCACACAACAGACCTCTCCTAGAACTCATGTGTAACCAGTGTATCACAACTAGTGGCACGCACACACCATTAATTGGTCACCAATGAAAGTCCTGCAATTTAGTGCATGAAATAGGCTAGATGGCAAATTCCCTATTAACACTGGTAAAAATAACAAGGTGGCACATTAGTTGTGCTTTACAGAAGCCACTAGGATATCTTCGATCCCCTGGAAACAGCACAACTTAAATATAGTATTTCCCACAGAAACTTGCTTTAAGGACACTTCCCACCCGAAAATTCCCTTTGCCATTTCCGTTGACTATTCTATACTTGTACAATCGTCAGGGTAAATTAGATGGTGTTTTAGCTATTTTCTACCACTACTCCTTAAAGTTTTCCCTAGTCGAAAGCCTCCAACCCATTTTTGCAAAAGTCTTCTCTTTACTATTTCTATCAATTCAAACACCATTCTTTCGCCTGCCTTGGCATTGCACTATCCAGGTCCCAAACCCCAGTTTGCAGCATCTTTTTCAGAATACATAGCCCTCTACATCCTCCGATTCTGCAATGTGTGCACTGTAAAGCACTTTAGTTACCACATAGACAGTCCCCATGATGCTGCCTCCATGGCGCTTGTTGAAATATTAGCCCCTCTGTCAGTTGATTTCCTCCCCCACCCACCCCACAGGAAACACCCCATATCTGATTTTCTTCAACTCCCCTAGATTCACTCCGCTGACGACCTATCTGGTCTTGTGGCCAGTTCTTTCTGCTTCCATTTCCAGTACAACCATTGGCATAATCCTAATATTCCAGACATGAGGAGTTATCACCAGACCAGTGTGAGCTCTTAAAATCTCATTGTTACTCTCCAAAAGGATGCTGTCTCTCAAAACCATGATCCAACCACTTTCACCAGTTCTTAGAATAAATGGTTCTCAGTTGCCTCAAATGCAATTGACCACATCCATAATTTTTGTCCTCGCCGACCCAAGCCCTCTTTCCTTTGGTACATGGAAGATTTGCCTATCGCTATGAGAAGTTGTGAAAACCTAGAAAAAGTTATGTTATGTTAATTTATTTTGTAATGCGCACAGCTACCCAACAAGGGTTTCCCAGCGCAAGCCATAACAGAAACTCAAAAATATCTGAATTAGCAATGTTGATTAAAAAAACGGGTTTTTAATTGCTTCTGGAAGTAGGGGAACAGCCTCTCCCTCCTCATCACGTCAGGTAAAGAATTCCACAAAGTTGGCCCAAGCAGAGAAAAGGAGCGGCCTCCCATTCTCGAAAAATGTGAACCTAGGAATTTCAAAGAGCTCTTCTGAAGAGGAGCGAAGTAGGAGCAGGGGACGGTACGCGCGTACCAGATCTTGTAAATATTTAGGGGCAGAGCCGATCTTAATTCTGAACATATAGCATAGGGCTTTAAATTTTATATAGTGTTCTACCTTAATCCAGTGCAGTTCTCTCAGGGCATTTCCCATGTTGGACATTCTGGGAAGACCGCATAGCAATCTGGCTGCCGAATTTTGCACTGCCTGAAGCTTGCGCAATACATCTCTGTTGGACCCCAAAAAGAGAATGTTACCGTAATCCAGGCGAGATGTTGCAAGAGCCTGGACAACTGTCTTTTGGGTGTCAACAGGGAGCATCCAAATAATTTTTTTAACCATTTCAAGATGGTAAAACAGGTGGCTGCAGTTTGTACTGCCTGTTGTTTCATTGACAATTTATTGTCAATAATAAAGCCTAGATTGCGGGCCTGTCGAGGAAGGCGTGGGTAAAGGTCCCATTTCAGCTGGCCAATGTTGAGGGCCCCAATGTTCAGACTCTTTCCCAAAGATAGGCACTTCCGTCTTTTCCCCGTTAAGCTTGAGCAAATTGAGTTGCATCCATGATGCAATATTGCGCAAGCCTAATTGCAGAGTAGAAGGGTCTTGTTTCCCATCCGCCGATAGAGAAAAGAATATTTGAGTATCATCGGCGTAGGAAAACAATGTAAGCCTTGCCGCTTCCGCAATCCCTGCTAAAGGTTGCACATAAATATTGAAAAACAGTGGGCTCAAAATTGAGTCCTGTGGCACACCATACAGGGATGTTTAGGACTTTAAAGAGGCCCTAGTAGAAAACACCTGGAATGTTCGCTCCGATAAAAAGGACAACCAGCCAAGCGCTGTTCCAGAGATGCCCAATGCCTGTAAAGATTTTATTAATACGAGAAACCGTACCAAAGGCGGCACTTAGATCTAATAATATATGGGCCACTGTATCCCCAGCGTCCAAACGCTGACGTAGCATCTCCGTGACGCCTAGAAATGTGGTCTCTGTAGAAAACCCTGCTCTGAAGCCTGATTGTGAGTTGTGCAGAAATTGGGAGGATTCCACGAACATAGATAGCTGGCCATTCACATGCTACTCCAAGACTTTCGAAAAAGTCGGGAGCAGGGAGATGGGCCTAAAGTTAAACGGCATGGCCGGATCTGCGTTTGGCTTTTTGAACAATGGTAAAACCATTGCGTGTTTCTAGGCTGTTTGTATCTGTGCCTCCCTAAGAGAAGCGTTTAATAGCTCCATCAAAACTCTTAAAGCGCGTTGTTCCATCTGTAGAAGCACTGCGGCTGGAAGCAAATTGCACGGAGAACCCGATTTAATGCTTGTTAAAGTTTTTAACAAGGGGCCAGTGTCCAAGAGAACCCACTGCTCCAATTTTAGCCGAGAGACTTCTGCCACGGTATGTGCCCAAGCAATATTAGGCAGAACCGGGGTTGAAGCATTAATTCCACCTAATGTCTGATGAATTTGTTCCACTTTGTTTATAACAAAAATTGGCATACTCAGCTGAAGCAAAGTCTGTTAACTATGCCGCCCTCGAAAGATAAAAAAGTTACCCGAGCAGCTCACAGATCTTCTTTTCCTTTACAGTTCCTGCAACTAGTAATTCACTCCACAGTCTTCTCCAACATCAAAAGATTTATCCAGCTTTCTGTATTTAATAATGTTGTCATTCTCTTGCAGATCCATGCAATGACTTCTCCACCTTTTGCATGATAAGATCTCGATTCAAGCCAACGTTTCTGCTGAACTTCCGATAGTCTTTTTATTCATCGAAGAGTCAGCCTCTCCCTTCCAGGGCCCATCCCTTCCTGAATTTTGCTTTGAAGAGTCTGGATGTGTCACCGCTCTCCTCTCGCTATAAAAAGCGGGCTCCCCTCTCGACCCATTCCCTCCTCACACCATTAACCTAGCCCCCAAAATCATCAACCTTGCCTGTGCCCGCATTTGTGATGCTTTCTCAGCGTTGGACACTGTGTCGTCCAAATGGGAACATGCTATTGTCATCCCCTTACTGTAGAAACTCTCTGCAAATTCCTCAGATCTCCAAAACTATCATCCCACCTCGTTGCTGCCCTACCCTTCCAAAATCTTTGAGAAACGTGTCAACAGCCAATTATCTTGTTATCTGGAGCACGATAATTTTCAAAACCTCACCCATTGTGGTTTCCACCCAGGGCACAGCACCAAAACCACACTGTTAGCAGCCACTGAACGTATTTGACACACCTTGATTAAGGCAGCCGTGCAGGACTAATTCTATTCAGCCTGTATGGTGCGTATGATTCAGCATCCCATCCCACACTCATTTCCAGACTGCATGAGATACAAATTCGCCTGAAGGCACTCAAGTGGTTAGCCTTCTTTCTGAGCGGTCGATTGCAGTCATTCTCCCAGCCAATGGGGTCTCCAACGAGAAGCTTGGGAGCTACTGTAGCTCTCGAGCACCCTAGAAGTAGCCCTCCGAGCTAAAGCCAAATCCTCATTAAGAGGATATGTGCTGTTTAAAGAAGGCATCGCTGCTTCGCTTAAAACCCTTAGAATGGCAACCAGCCAAAACAAGGGCAGGCTCTCGGGGTATGCCTCATGATTGTCTGTCTCCACTCTCAATCTAGCCGTCACAGAGATTTGTCATGTTGTAGCTCCTGCTTGTCAGTCACACAATGAGTGTAAACAATGGGCAGATCAAGAGGTTTGCCAACAGTAGCTAAAGTAGGACCCAGTGTGGACTCATTGAAGTGCTGGCTACAGGAGCCAGAGTGAAAATGTATGTGTTTGGTGCAAGTTCAGCCCAGGAGCTGAGGAGAGGTGGGTCTGGACCCATAACTGAGACAAGTAAGAGCCTTGAGTGCATGTGTTTGTGTGCGCATTTCTGTGTGCCTGTGTTTATTATTGTGCCCTCTCTAATAAGCAGTATCCATCCCTAAAGCTATGCTTTGTGTTAAGGACTACTGAAAGAATATTATGTCCTCATATTAAGTGAATCCTCTCTGGTACAGCTATGTCAGAAAGATAGTACTAATGGCATTATTTGATGTGATAACATTTACTGTTTGCTTGGAGGGGATTTTCTTTTAGCAAAAGTAGAACTCGCCACAGAAGAATTTCGAGGCCTCTGCCCTATCATCTTTTCAGTCTTCCGCCATTTCCTTTGGCATAATCCTAATAATCTAGACACGGGGAGTTATCACCTGAACAGTGTGAGCTCTGACAATCTCATGGTTGCTCTCCAAAATGTAGCTGTCTCTCAAAACAATGATCCAACCACTTTCCCCAGTATCGCCATTGCTCAAGCCAACCCTCTTCAACATTTATGTCTCTACATTAGACTCCCTGCTACCTTCTTTTTCATTACTGTATATGCAGATGATAATCAACATTGTGCTTAATATCCCTGGAAATTCATCTTTAATGCAAGATGCATTGTAATACGGCTTGTTTGCCGTCTCTCGCTGGCTGACCGCAAACTGCAGTAGAAACTCAAAGGCCATAAAACTGAGGTCACCCACTTTGGTAAGGACACAACACTTTGGTTCTCATCATAGTGGTTACCAGAATTAGGCATTCTTCCCTCTCCTGCACCCTTGCTCCAAAACCTCAAAACCTTGGTATCCTATTTGACTAAAAATGGCCTTTGCCCCAAAAATCAACCAAGTCGCAGCTATCTGCTTTTTCTTGATTAAAGTGCTCGAAAGTGTCTTTATCTTTCTTCCTTTGCACATTCAAAGAACAGTGCACACACTAATAAATCACCTCTAGGCTTGATTATTGCTACTCGTTATACCTAGTGTATACAGCTCCTCTTATTCATCATCTTCAAATGGTACAGAACGCAACTGCTCTAGTCATCCTACGCCTTCCCCTGAGCCTCTTGTCTTCCCTCATCTTGCTACGTTGCACTGGCTGCCCCTTGCAAAGTGACTCATTTTAGGCCAAAGCCTACCTTTGCTAACGAAATCTTGTGGACATTCGGAAAGTTTCCCTGGGAATGCAGTCCGCCCGTTGCTTACCACTGGCCTTGCATTAGCTTGTTTTCTGTTTGCTTCCTCTATTTGTTTTAGGCTGTACAGCTTGAGTGCGTCCCTTCCGTTTCCCAAATCCTTTTTACTGTATTCCACCAGACCTCGCTTTCTGTAAACAGGCCTTTAAATCTTGCCATATTTGCTCTGCATTCAAAGACAAAGGTCAAATGTCAGGCTCTGTCTTCCAGCGAGCTTGGTGTTTACTTTTCCTTGTCTGGCCTCAAAGTGATAGGATTTATGTGACATTCATGCTGGCTACTGGGGGTGTGCTAGAGGAAGTTTAAGTTCAAGAATTTATATAGCGCACTACTCACCCAGAGGGTCTCAAGGCGCTTACAATGTTTTTTTTTCTCAAGCACATACAATTTAAATGTCTGTAAACAAACTGCAAATATTTCTGAATACATCAGAATTAGCAAATCACTACATTAGGTGATGACTTTTACAGACATTACTGCACCACTCCACACCTCTACTCTACCCCACTCTGCTCTATGCCAATGCAGTCTGCCCCACACGACTCTACTATGCACCATTGCACTCTGCGCCCCTCCACTCTATGCTGCTCTACTCAGCAACACTGCACTCCAACAATCTGTACACTACGCCAATACACTCTACTCTGTACACCTTTACTCAATGCCAGGGCACTCTATGGCACCCTAATCTACTCTGCACTCTATACCACTCCACTCTACGCCACTCCACACAAACAATCTACTCTATGCCACTGCACTGGGCACCACTCCACCCTACTCTGCACCACTGCGCTCTATGCCAATGCACTCCACAGCACTTTACTCTAAATCGATGCACCACTCTACACTCTATGCTATGTTACTATAAACCATTGTGCTGTACGCCACTGCACTCTATGCCACACTGTTCTACTCTGCACCACTGTACTCTTTACCAATAGTCTCTGCACCTCTCTACTCTATGCAACTGCGCTCTGTTCCACTGCACCACTCAACTCTAGGCCACTCCACTGCACTGTACACCAATGTACTCTACGCCACTACATTCGGCATCACTTCACGCCACTCTAATCTGTTCTGCATTACTGCACTTCACCCCACTCTATACTGCACCTCTGCACTCTAACCTGCACTACTCCTCTCTATGCCAATTCAATGTACTCTACAACAATTTATTCTACACCACTGAACTCTATGCCACTGCAATATACTCTGCACCACTCTATTTTGTATCACTGCACTCAACACCAATGCACTCTACGCCACTTTACTCAAAACCATTGCACTCTGTCACTGCACTCTACACCAATATACTCTGCACCACTGTACTTTATGCCACTTCACCCTAGGCCACTGTACGACACTCCACTTTACGATACTCTTCTCTGGCGCTGTACTGCATTAAACTCTACTCAACTGTATGATACTCTACTCCATTCTGTGACACTCAAATCTACAACACTACTCCACTCTATGCATCTCTGCAACACTACTCCACTCTACAGTGCTCTATGCACCTCCCTCAAAGCCACTCCATGCCACTTTACTCCACTCTATTCTATGACACACTACTCAGCTCCACTCTGTGGCACTCCATGCCACTCAACTCTTACCACAGTCTGCCCTACTCTGCCATTCCACTCTCTTATACTACTCCACTGAATGCCACTCCACACTACGGCAATCTACTCCGCTCTATGCTTCTCTGTTCTACAACACTCTACACCACAATGCTCTGTGCCACTCCACTCTACGACACTCTCCTCCACTCAGATATTCTACTCCACTCCACTCCAGCCCATAACACTCAACTCTACTTCCCTTTACAACACTCCACGCCACTCTCCTTTACCCCAGTAACCTTTAGCCATGCAGAACAGCAGCTGCGCTGGTATAAAACACGACTAAAACATATTGGCAAAGCCAATAGTTCTTGGAATGGCCGGACCTATTGGCTTTGCCAATGCTTGTTAAATCTGTGTCTGGTCACTAAAGCCTTAGGCAACTCCGGTCCGTCTGATCTTGTAGATTGGTTTGTCTTTAACTTGCTAGATAGACCACTGAGATCCACCTCTGTCGTTCTTCTGGTCATCCTTCCGCACATGCGCCAGAGACTGCACCTTCACCCTCCTGCCAGCTAAAGCCTGCAACACTCTCCCTCTGACATCAAGAAGGCCTCCTCCCTCATCTGTTTCAAAAAGAAACTTAAAACTGGGCTTTTCACTGCACTGTTATTTTCTACACCTTTAGTGCTGTCGTTCTTCTCTCAGGGCTCGGATGCCTACTTTGTGGGCAACATTTGTGCTGAAAAATGTAAACCTGAATAATAAAGATGAAAGCTGAGGCAGCTCCAATTTTAAGTATTCAAAGTGCAAAGGATCAATGCTTCAAAGACACCAATCCAGCCAGGCCAATATTTTCTTTTTTTAATGGTAGATATACATCCATGTGGACCAGTGAATGACATAAAAAAGTACTGATGCTTTTTCTGTGGTTTTGTATCGGTAACTACCATTGTAGGTCATCTGAACCAGTGCAGTAGTATCTCTGGACACGTGTTTTGTTCAAAGCGATGGAGCTCTTCCGTGGTATAAAGCTTAGTGTAGACATAAGCAAGGTTCGAAATGTAAGTGAAATGAGAGTCTTGGAACGTTTGAGTTATGGATCCATCATGACAACAGAAGTGGGCCCTCTGGGCATTTCCCTGGTTTGATGGCAGTCCTATCTTGGCATTAGGAGAGGACCATTTCCCACCAGCTCAGACTTGTTGCTCCAGTAACGCTAATTTAGACTAACTCGCCATTTGCCATGGTTGTCTGCAAAAAACATGCTCGTTTGATGGTAGGGCAGTTCGTTCAAGGTGATTTATTGTACTGTCCCCCAAAGCCTTGGGGAGCAACTGCTGATGACAACAGTTGTTCTGTAAGCTAACAGATTGGTGTACTCAATGGTTTAAATCAAGAGTTTTGGGTTTTGTAGTGGCATCTCTGAAGTTTTGGAAGACTCCTTGGATTTACTGTCGAGGTCCCGGTATGGTTTTTTGTGCAACATGCTTGTTCCTTGGTGCAATTCAGTACAAGTCTCAAAACCCACCTCTTCCCAATCTTCCTGTCTTCCTAGACTGTACCCCCACCTCACCTCACCTTGATGCTACGTTTCTTTAGAAACAGGCTTGTGCATCTCTTCAGGGACATTTAATTAATGTTCGCTCCTTAAGTAAGCACGCACAATAAGTGCATGACATCATCATTGACCACCAACTCGAAGTTTTATTCATTACTGAAACATGGTTAAAGCTCTGGGCTAATCCTGGTATTGCGATTGCTCTCCTCCCGGGGTTTAGAATGATCCTGCATGATACAGAGGAAGGCTGTGGGGGCAGAATAGCTATTATTTTTCGGAACACATGGCACTTGACACTTGTCCTCCTCAAAGGAGCTGAGAACTTAGGCTTTTGCCTTAAAGTCAACCCTTCTCAGTCGATTGCAGGTTGCTTGGTCCCAGAACATGTATCCTCACCACGCTAGGGGAAGCATTTGCTTCTTCCCTAGTTCATTACGCCAACTATATAGTCCTAGGACACGGGTACTCGCAAACATTGGCCCCGGAGCCACAAAGTATGGTCTGTAGTGTGACCGAGTGGCGCACTGATGCCAGCGAGGTGGCTTTAGGGGGTCTGGATGGGTCATGGATTGTATATGGAGGTCTGAAAACATGTTAATTAAACAGGCAATCATTTATTTGCTGGTTAATAAAGGCTTTCCCGTTTGTCCTGAGTATTAGAGCTTAACAACTGAACAGCAGCTCGAGCTGCTGTTCACCGGTGGCCGCATGTAAAGGTCGCAAGTAAAACCCAGGCCATACTTTGAGTATCGCTGTTCTAGGAGATTTTAATTTTAATTTTGATGACTCATCTAACCCTGAAGTTATCAACTTGTCATATAGCTTTGGAATACTAGGGCTCTCCCAAAGGCTAACTGCTTCCACCCATTTGTTAGGCCACACTCTTGACGAAATGTACTCAAATTTCCCTAAGCTATCCATCGAAGACCCTATTTTTCAACCTCGGTCAGATCTCAGCCTAATTTTATTTAAACTGGCTATTATCAGACATAACTCACACGAACATCAGAATGATATGAACCTCAAGATTCGCAAGTGGGGAGCAATGAAAGCTGACCCTAATTTAATCTCCGGTCTTATCAGCATCACCCCCACTCTGCTTGGAAAACTTGGTTAGAACCTTGACTCATTTAACAACTGGATCCTGAACTCTGCCACAAGATTAGCTCCAGTCACTCATTCCAAGAAATGTTGTTCAAAAGTGTTGACCCCTTGGTTTTCTTCACCACTAG
The DNA here is from genome assembly GCF_964261635.1 of Lissotriton helveticus. Classification (NCBI taxonomy): domain Eukaryota; kingdom Metazoa; phylum Chordata; class Amphibia; order Caudata; family Salamandridae; genus Lissotriton; species Lissotriton helveticus. Next base: position 136,211,227 of record NC_136063.1, on the reverse strand, counting down.
CTGAGTCAAAGCACTACTGCAAATTACTAGAGCGAAGATGGCATTTAGCCTACAAGCAAGATGATCTTGATCAATTTAGGGCTGCCCAAAAAAGCATATCACAAGGCGATCAAGGAAGCAAAAAATGCTACTACACTTTCAAAATTGAAGCGGCCCATTTCGATTCAAAAGCCATCTTTAATGTTGCAAACATTTTTCTCCAACTCAAAGCACTTGCCAGGGATATTGCTCCCTCCTCTTTGTGACCAAATCTGATCTTTTGTTTAAGGTAAGAGACCCACCATGCAATAAGGCTTTAGTCCAGCTTTAATTATTAACTTCTCAAAAGATCCGACCCCACACCTGTTGTCAATATTTTCCAAAGGGAGAACTAATCCAATTTCAGGAGATCTCTTTAGTTAGTACAATCTCGTCATGTAAATCAGGATCTAGGCTTGATCCATGCCCTCCGTCTGTATTACATGCAGCCATTGATGTGGTACATCCCTTTATTAATCGCATCCTAAACACTTCACTAGTAGAAGCAGTAGTTCCCTCTGAGTGGAAACTGGCGAATTGTCAAACCTCTACAAAAGAAACCCTTGATGGACCCAACCACTCTGTCCAATCTAAGGCCCATCTCTCTTCTTCGAATGCAAAGAAATAGTTTGAAAAACAATTTTCAATCAACAACTTATGACCTACCATTCGAGAATTTATTCCACACCTGACAATCGGGATTTAGGCTTAAACATTCAACTGGGTCAGAACTCCGCTAAGCCTCGGAAACACTCAAAATGACCCTAGGCTCAGGAAATAATGTTGTACTGATACTATTAGATTCCTCTGCTGCATTTGACACTATCTCATCTGATGTTCTATTGCAGTGGATTCAGAAAATATGAAATTCTCACAATGCCTTAGCCTGCTTAAAATCTTTCTTGACCAACAGAAGGCAAACAATATCTCTTGGATCATTTCTGTCATCAGAAAGGCAATCCACTATGGGTGTGCCTCCGGCTTCTTCTTTGAGCCTGGCTCTTTTTAAAATTGACATGACTCCCCTTATTTCACTAATTGCCTCTTACGGTATTAATTCAGAAATGAACTTTCAGAACTGCCTGTCTGACATTATTTTGTGGATGCATGACAGCCATCTTAAGTGAAATTCCGACAAGACGGAGATACTCCTTTTTGGCAAATCCATCTGTTTCTCCCCCACGAAATGGGAGTCAAATTCTGCTCCTCCTTCTCAAAGCCACTGTAAGGATTGCAAACAATCTTCGGGTCAAATTCGATACTGATCTGTCTTGCTTCCACAAGCCTCAGCAGTCGCAGGCATGTGTTTCAACCTCATAACATCTCTGAAAATAATGTACTTTCCTTTCTGCCCTTAGCTGTCCGGAAAACTGTAGCTGTTGCTTTCATTCCCTCGAGATTGGATTATTTTATGCGGACTGCACTGACTACCTAGGTAGTACAGAATACAGCCACCAGACTAATCTTCCAACTACTAGGAGTCCCCCCGCACCAGCCGCACTTAATAAGCCGCACTAGCTTCTAATTCATAAAAGGACTTTTTAAAAATACTTCTGTTCATTTATAGAGCTTGCAAACAATCTGGACCTAAATACCTTAATGACTGGCTCTGCCACTACCTGCCCCAACGATCCCTAAGATCATCCTCTGAGAACTTTCAGAAACCGCCCTTGTTCTGTTTGTTGTCCGAAACTCTAGGTGGAAAGTCATTTGCAGTTTGAGGCTCTAAATCATGGGTATTCACAAACTTTCTCCCGGGGGCCAAATTGACAGTGTGGTTTGTTTCCGAGGGCCGCGCCGGTGGGGGCGGGGTCAGTGGGGGAGGGGGCGGGGCTAGATCAACAAAAAAAACAATGACCATGAGGTTGATCACAGGTCCCTGCAGCGGACGCCTTCTTCGACTGCGCCACCAAACCCGGCATACACACATCTATCTCCCTCCCTCGCTCCCTCTCTCCATCAATATCTCTCTCCCTCCCTCCCTGTCTGTCTGTCTCTCACTCCTTCTCTCTCGCTCCCTCTCTCTCTCACTCTCTCCCTCACTCACTCCCTCTCTCCCTCTCTTGATCCCTCTCTCTCTCCCTCCCTCGCTCCCTCCCTCCCTGTCTGTCTCTCTCACTCCCTCTCTCCCTCACTCCCTCACTCCCTCACTCCCTCTCTCCCTCACTCCCTCACTCCCTCACTCCCTCACTCCCTTACTACCTCACTCCCTCTCTCCCTCTCTCCCTCACTCCCTCACTCCCTCACTCCCTCTCTCCGTCACTCCCTCTCCCTCCCTCTCTCCCTCCCTCCCTTGCTCCCTCCCTCCCTGTCTGTCTGTCTCTCTCACTCCCTCTCTCCCTCTCTCCCTCTCTCCCTCACTCCCTCTCTCCCTCACTCCCTCTCTCCCTCGCTCCCTCCCTCCCTCCCTCCCTCTGTCTCCCTCCCTCTGGCTGTCAGTCTGTCTCTCTTTCACTCCCTCCCACTCTCATTCCCCGCCCTCGCCCACACTCCCTCGCCCACATTCCCTCCGTCGCCCTTACTCCCTCCGTCGCCCTTACTCCCTCCGTCGCCCTTACTCCCTCCGTCGCCCTCACTCCCTCCGTCACCCTTACTCCCTCCGCCACCCTCACTCCCTCCCTCCATCGTCCTCCTCTGTCGCCGCCCTCCGTGTCCCTTTCTGTCTCCTTTTCTCTGTGTCCCTCTCCCTCCCTTTCCCTCTCCCTCTCTCTCTCTCTCTCTCCCTCCCCCTCTCTCCCTCTTTCTCCCTCTCTTTCCATCCCTCCATCTGTCTCTGTCCCTCGACCTCCCTCTGTCATCTCACCCTGCCTGTGTGTCAGCCCCGGGTGAGACAGCTTCCTGACACACACAGCCGCACCCAAGCACTTCGCAGGTCGTTAAAGGCTATTTGCATGCTAATGAGGCTTTATTCCACCTCTTCTTAGGCCCCTGCAGCTCCACTCTGGCTAAGTGAGAATCGCCCGCCCCTGGCCCCCACAGAGCAGCAGAGACTCTCAGAGTCGCGCTGCAGCAGACACTCTTTAAAAAAAAAAAAAAAAAAAAAAGACAGTGGTAGGATGTCTGCAAGGTCCGCGGGCCGCCAGGGAAGGCTTGCCGGGCCGCCACTGGGCCGTACTATGAGTACCCATGCTCTAAATCATGGAACCTGCTTCCTAGCAGTATGTGCACCATTGGATCTAAAGCAGCTTTAAAAAAATAACTTAAAACTTGGCTCTTCCGAGCTGCCTACTGTTTCTGTAGCTCGTTAATTTAATTCCACTCACTTATCCTTAGGATCCTAGGAACCTGTAGTAGTTTAGTTGTGGTAGTTAAGCACAACGCCAGGATGCTCTCTTTTGAGTGACTGTTGCACTATGCAAATACTTACTCATATCATATCTATGCTATACAAACAAATGATGGACGGAATGCTGAATAAATCATACATTCATTCCCAGTCAAGAGATCTGGGTTAAATCCATTGTTCTTGAGCTCACTCTGCCACCCTAGTTTAGACCCAGCAATATGCAAATCGGTCTTGACCCTGTGCCTCATGGGAACAGTCCAGACCGAACTGGCAAGCCAGGTCCTCCCTGGACCGGAAACAAGCATCCTGGGAGTAAGGGTATGGAGTCAAGATGTAGTTGTCGATGATGTTTCGATCCCCAACAATAGTTATGGGATCATCATCAGGACAAGAGAATCAGAATGTCTGAGAGGTTGCTGTAAGTCCGGAATGCGGACCACCAGTTAGAGGGTGTGCAAGACCCGGTGTTCAGCATGTGGCAGCACGCTAACTCAGTACGCAGAAGTTCAAGGTTGCCAAGATAAGACTGGGTCGGGGGAGATCGATGTCTCGTCTGTGGGGTTCTTCCTGTGTAGCCCAGAATCTGGCAGAGTGGTGTGGAAATCTCAGAGAGACTGCTGTGCAGATGAGCCGGGGGTGCAGGAACGCTGCCCAAACCAAGCAAGCATCTGCAATGCAGGAGGTCTCGCATTTACCCAAGTTTGAGCTATTGATATTGTGAATGACAATGCCTTTCATTTATGTTTTGGTTTTTAAAACATAAATAAAAAGCATTGTCATTTACAGTTCCAATAGCTTAAACCCTCGTTAAGTCTCGCCTATGCATCGCACATGCGCGCTGCTTAGGGGGAACCTCTTGGAATCGATCCGCTTTTGTCCCCAAAAACGTGCACGCGTTGCATTGCTTTCAATGGCAAAGCAAGCACGTTTGGCGATTCCCTTGCGGGAGCGAGCTTTGGCGCCATGTGTTGGCAATTATCGCTCCTGGCACTGCTTGCTCCTGAAAGGGAAACTTTCACTTTTGCCACCACTTGTTATTTTACATGCAGTGTACTCGGTATCATATTTGAGGCTGTAATGCCGCCTTGTGGGGAAATCGGGAAGTACATCCCAACTGGACTTACATTTGAAAGGTGCTGTACAACTATTATCTGATGCTATGTCTCGCGTATTCCAGTAATGCTTCACAAGTTACCCAGTATTCATTCTCAAGTGTCCATCTGACATTATTGGTACACGTGGCCGTAAACCTTATACTTTCTAAATTAGTTGTTTTGAAAGAAATAATAATTTGTTTTTTTAAAGTGTGTAATATTGCAGTGTTTAAGCTATGTACGCATCCGGTGTTAGCAATGCCCAGTTTAACTTTACGTAAGGTACCATCCTCGTGAGGATGAAACCTGTGTTCAGACTTGTGGCCTGCAGGCTAAACCAAATGCATACATCAAGCTTTTAACTTTCTGCCCTACTTTGGCAGCTAGAATACACATGTAGTTATGTGCGTTTTACCCTTATCATGCATTGCTCGTTATGATGGTGCAGCACCACATTTCTAGATACAGAAACATCTGCAGTCCTTAATTTCATGTCAAATAGTTTTAAAATAAGTTTCTAAACCCCTATAGCATACATCCTTCGTGCCTGTGACCCTGTAACGTTGCACTATTACCCAATGGATGCTCATGTGACTTTCCTTCACTTGTACAGTGATGGGGCCCTGTGTCATGGTAGTCACTTAGGTCTTTACTGATAGTGACTAATCTCCATGTGGATTATTTATCTGGTGAATGGCTCGGCTTGCGCAAGTGCTGCGGGCATTGAGCTGATCAGCATTTGTAAATTTCTTGGGCTTCCTTCTGATTTGAGAAGCAATAGTCTTTGATATGCAATTGATACATCTGATTATTGCTCTATAATGCATTAAAAAGCATACAAAATATCAACATTGAACGCCTTAAACCACTTTGATATCTTTGCCTGGGATCAGCATTGCAGTGCACCAATCACCAGCATGATTGCGTCCAGAATCCGCATTTGGTCTTGCCGCAGCATCTGCACGTTCTTGCCACTTGTCTATATTATGCTCCATTATTGACTTTACTATCCTGAACTCCGATCTTTTTATTTGGCATAGGGTTTGGCAGATAAGTGTCGTAAAGTACATCATGAGCACACAGGATTACGATTTTGCTATGCAGGTATAGCGCACTATGGTTCTTCAAGTGTAACATTGGCCCTATTTAAAGGCATTGAAGGTAATATGTATCCGAATTTTACACAACAATAAAACTGTTAAAAAAGCTCAAGTCTATTTGAAGAACGGGGCTTCAGAAGAATGCTGTCCTTTAGATGAAATGTTACCTTTAGGCCTAAACGTCAATCATCATCGCAGATCCCCACCTACGAAAGAGTGCGATTTTAGACCAAGCCAAATCAGATTCGAGGCTTGAATAGTGGGCAGGTTTTTTTCTACTCTGCCTTAAACTTTCTGTTTCTTGGAAGGTAGAAGTAAACGCCACTTCAGACCTAAGGATGTTGCATAGAGCTTGGATTTTGAAAGCCACCCTAAAATGCGTGTTTTGTGTTAAGTAGTACTAGAATAGAAACATATTCCTAGCTGGTACTTAAACAAGCATTTGCAATGCAATAGGTCTCGAATTTGTGGGAGTTTGAGCTATTGGCATTGTAAATGACAATGCTTTTTATTTATGGCTTGTTTTTAAAACTGATAAATAAAAGGCATTGTCATGTACAATGCCAATAGTCTAAATTCTCGCAAATGCGAGACTTATTGCATTGCAAATGGGTTCATGCTATAAAAATGGATAAAAAAGTGTTTGTAGAGAGCGTGTCAAGCTATTTTAGAAAACAGTGCTCAGAGGCTGTAATTAAAGCCTACAGAGTAACAACACACTTAACAGGGGGTGTGGCCATGGGTAGCTACAAAATTAGACGAGGCGGTACTAAGGATGGACTACAAAGCCTATTGACCAATGACCAGCCACAGTTTATAGAGGATAATTTCACAAGCCAATGAATAGTATGGGCGGAGCTTTGTCCCTACCTAAATACAGCATGCTTCTCAGAGCAGCGCATGCGCTGCCCAGGCTCTACCTAAAAAGTAAGAAAAACTTTACTGTGCTTCCAAGAACAGGTACCATGTCTTCCCACTTTTAATCTTTAGCGAAAGGGGCCGGGCAAGCACTGTTGCAGGACTTCCATCCTCTCGAGTCGTTGTTCACTCACTTCTGCAACGCCCTTGCTACGTCACATGGCAATGATTGGGTCATGTTGTGTTAATTTATTTTTGGAATGTTCGTAGAGCTTTTTGGTACTGTGTTGAAAACCCAACAACTAAATGCTGCCACACAGATAAAGGTACCAGTGACTGCTTTCAGCACTGCTTTGGAACAGAAAACAACTAAAATATTATTTGAGCCTTATATTGATGATTTTATATCGTTTCAAGCTCACATTGTGACATCTGGGCTAGAGGAGACACCGAAATGGGATTAAATAACAAATATGTGGATTTTAAGAAGAATTTAGGAACCTATTGAGAAATATTTGGACACATGATTTTTTAGATTTACGATTTAACACTGAGATCTGCTGGAAAAATACTGCTGCTCTCAGTTCAGGCCAGTGTGTCCTCGCTCCTGCTGTATTTTAAGGATCATTCCCGCGCAGGCTTCTGTGTGCATAGCAACATCCCTCTGAGTCTTTGATTTTGTTGGCTTAATTCCCTCCCAAATTAGTTTTCATTTTTCAGGGCACCTCATATGATCTTAAAATGCAATGGCAAGCATGTCTGTGCATTGCAGTTCTTTTTAACGGTGCATCCGCAGATTAAATATCTTGACAAGTTTTAGAATATTTGTGGTAACAGCTGGAGAATGTTTTTTTTGGAGGGGCAGCAACTGGCACGATCACTTGCCGCTAATAGCGTGAACTAATGGTGGGACTCGCCAGCAGGCAGTGGACACACATTTTGGGAATGCTTGCAATGCTCACAGCGAAGCCGTCGGTTTGCCAGGGCATATCTAAGATGCCTCCTTAAGTGCCTAATGAAATGATCAAGACAAATGCTTTGAAACTGGTGGCACCAAAGGGGTAGAAGGCACGCCTTGGGAGCACTTATGGGGCAGAGTGATCTTCTGATGGCCAAATACTGACAGCAGAATGGACACTGCCACGCCAAGGACCGAATGCTCGTCTGTTTTGTAAACGCTGTAGTTCTTACATATTGCGTTAAGTCTGACCACTGTTAGACTAGCTTACTCTATACTTCAGGCTGTGCCGTCTCCCAACCACAAACATCCTTTTAATTGCTGATAACGTAAGTGAACATGAGTCCAGCATGTGGGCTTAAAAGAGTAAGTGGACATTTTTCAAAACTTAAAATTGACCTTCTCGATCTTTAGTTGGCATTTGTGTTTAATGCCCTGGGGCTTTTCGCCAGCTACCAACCCTCTTCCTAATAGCCCATGTAGCATAATTCGCAGATCGCCTGGAAGACAAAGAGCCCCTTTCCAGGCATTCGCTAAAACCTCTTCAGAGGACTAGACTCAGAATTAGCTGTCTCACCGGCCCTAGGTAATTCATTAATCTGCTAGAAAAGCAAGCATTGGCATAGACAATAAGTCTCGCTTTTGCGACCTTATAAGTATTTCGTTATGCAGCACAATATCCTTAGTGCAACAACATCAAGGGTTGCATGGCTAAACACTTGTAAGGTCCCAAAGGCGAGATCTATTGGCTATGCTAATGCTTGTTTTTAGGTCTCGGCAACGAGAACTATTGTCGCCTAGTAAGCTAGCAAGGGACTACAGAGAGGTGGACGAGCCGACCAGGGTCTGTGGACGCGCACAAAGGCAGGCAGGCAGGCACGCGCCAGACACACACACAGACAGACACACGCACGCACGCACACACACAGACACACACACACACACCCTCCCTCTCTGCCCACTCCCTCTCTGCCGCCCCCCCCTCTACCCCCACTCACCGGGCTCTTTCCCTCTGCAGCGGGTCAGTCATGGCAGCAGGCAGACTCAGTGTCTTCTCCGGCGATCTTCAGCTGATGTGCACGCTCACGCTGCGTCTCCTGCGCGCCCACCACGCTGTTTCGCGCCCGTTGATCCTCAGCTTGTGATTACTACTCCTTCTAACCCGGATTCTAAATTACTATTTCTTGGTTCTCTAACTCCACTCTGTTGATTCGTAACAAACTGATATTCAGCTCATTTCACAGTCTCGCTTTTGCTTCTCATAAATACAATAAGATTATTTTAAGCAATGTCTACCTTCTTTTGGTTCTGTGCCTATTATGCTTCGGACTATAGAGTTTTAGAAAGTGTGGTGGAAGATTCCATGATATCAGCAGCGTGCACAGTGCAGAGTGAGTGTGCAGAGTAGTGAGTGCAGAGTAGTGAGTGCAGAGTAGTGAGTGCAGAGTAGTGAGTGCAGAGTAGTGAGTGCAGAGTAGTGAGTGCAGAGTAGTGAGTGCAGAGTAGTGAGTGCGCAGAGTAGTGAGTGCGCAGAGTAGTGAGTGCGCAGAGTAGTGAGTGCGCAGAGTAGTGAGTGCGCAGAGTAGTGAGTGCGCAGAGTAGTGAGTGCGCAGAGTGGTGAGTGCGCAGAGTGGTGAGTGCGCAGAGTGGTGAGTGCGCAGAGTGGTGAGTGCGCAGAGTGGTGAGTGCGCAGAGTGGTGAGTGCAGAGTGGTGAGTGCAGAGTGGTGAGTGCAGAGTGGTGAGTGCAGAGTGGTGAGTGCAGAGTGGTGAGTGCAGAGTGGTGAGTGCGCAGAGTGGTGAGTGCGCAGAGTGGTGAGTGCGCAGAGTGGTGAGTGCGCAGAGTGGTGAGTGCGCAGAGTGGTGAGTGCGCAGAGTGGTGAGTGCAGAGTGGTGAGTGCAGAGTGGTGAGTGCAGAGTGGTGAGTGCAGAGTGGTGAGTGCAGAGTGGTGAGTGCAGAGTGGTGAGTGCAGAGTAGTGAGTAGTGAGTAGTGAGTGCAGAGTAGTGAGTAGTGAGTGCAGAGTAGTGAGTAGTGAGTGCAGAGTAGTGAGTAGTGAGTGCAGAGTAGTGAGTAGTGAGTAGTGAGTGCAGAGTGTAGAGTAGTGAGTGCAGAGTAGTGAGTAGTGAGTGCAGAGTAGTGAGTAGTGAGTGCAGAGTAGTGAGTAGTGAGTGCAGAGTAGTGAGTGCAGAGTAGTGAGTAGTGAGTGCAGAGTGTAGAGTAGTGAGTGCAGAGTAGTGAGTGCAGAGTAGTGAGTAGTGAGTGCAGAGTAGTGAGTAGTGAGTGCAGAGTAGTGAGTAGTGAGTGCAGAGTAGTGAGTGCAGAGTAGTGAGTGCGCAGAGTAGTGAGTGCAGAGTAGTGAGTAGTGAGTGCAGAGTAGTGAGTAGTGAGTGCAGAGTAGTGAGTAGTGAGTGCAGAGTAGTGAGTAGTGAGTGCAGAGTAGTGAGTGCAGAGTAGTGAGTGCGCAGAGTAGTGAGTGCAGAGTAGTGAGTAGTGAGTGCAGAGTAGTGAGTGCAGAGTGCAGAGTAGTGAGTGCAGAGTAGTGAGTGCAGAGTAGTGAGTGCAGAGTAGTGAGTGCGCAGAGTAGTGAGTGCGCAGAGTAGTGAGTGCGCAGAGTAGTGAGTGCGCAGAGTAGTGAGTGCAGAGTGGTGAGTGCAGAGTGGTGAGTGCAGAGTGGTGAGTGCAGAGTGGTGAGTGCAGAGTGGTGAGTGCAGAGTGGTGAGTGCAGAGTGGTGAGTGCAGAGTGGTGAGTGCAGAGTGGTGAGTGCAGAGTGGTGAGTGCAGAGTGGTGAGTGCAGAGTGGTGAGTGCAGAGTGGTGAGTGCAGAGTGGTGAGTGCAGAGTGGTGAGTGCAGAGTGGTGAGTGCAGAGTGGTGAGTGCAGAGTGCAGAGTGCAGAGTGGTGAGTGCAGAGTGCAGAGTGCAGAGTAGTGAGTGCAGAGTAGTGAGTGCAGAGTGCAGAGTGCAGAGTGGTGAGTGCAGAGTGGTGAGTGCAGAGTGGTGAGTGCAGAGTGGTGAGTGCAGAGTGGTGAGTGCAGAGTGGTGAGTGCAGAGTAGTGAGTGCAGAGTAGTGAGTGCAGAGTGCAGAGTAGTGAGTGCAGAGTGCAGAGTAGTGAGTGCAGAGTTCAGAGTAGTGAGTGCAGAGTAGTGAGTGCAGAGTAGTGAGTGCAGAGTAGTGAGTGCAGAGTGCAGAGTAGTGAGTGCAGAGTTCAGAGTAGTGAGTGCAGAGTTCAGAGTAGTGAGTGCAGAGTAGTGAGTGCAGAGTAGTGAGTGCAGAGTAGTGAGTGCAGAGTAGTGAGTGCAGAGTAGTGAGTGCAGAGTAGGTATGTGCAGTGCAGTGCAGGTATGTGCAGTGCAGTGCAGGTATGTGCAGTGCAGGTGAGTGCAGGTGAGTGCAGTGCAGTGCAGGTGAGTGCAGTGGAGTGCAGGTGAGTGCAGTGGAGTGCAGGTGAGTGCAGGTGAGTGCAGTGGAGTGCAGGTGAGTGCAGTGGAGTGCAGGTGAGTGCAGTGGAGTGCAGGTGAGTGCAGTGCAGGTCAGTGCAGTGCAGTGCAGGTGAGTGCAGTGCAGGTGAGTGCAGTGCAGGTGAGTGCAGTGCAGGTGAGTGCAGTGCAGTGCAGGTGAGTGCAGTGCAGTGCAGGTGAGTGCAGTGCAGTGCAGGTGAGTGCAGTGCAGTGCAGGTGAGTGCAGTGCAGGTGAGTGCAGTGCAGTGGAGTGCAGTGGAGTGCAGGTCAGTGCAGTGGAGTGCAGGTCAGTGCAGTGGAGTGCAGGTCAGTGCAGTGGAGTGCAGGTCAGTGCAGTGCAGTGCAGGTGAGTGCAGTGGAGTGCAGGTGAGTGCAGTGCAGGTCAGTGCAGTGCAGTGCAGGTGAGTGCAGTGCAGGTGAGTGCAGTGCAGGTGAGTGCAGTGCAGTGCAGGTCAGTGCAGTGCAGGTGAGTGCAGTGCAGGTGAGTGCAGTGCAGGTCAGTGCAGTGCAGTGCAGGTGAGTGCAGGTCAGTGCAGTGCAGTGCAGGTGAGTGCAGTGCAGTGCAGGTCAGTGCAGTGCAGGTGAGTGCAGTGCAGGTGAGTGCAGTGCAGGTGAGTGCAGTGCAGGTGAGTGCAGTGCAGGTGAGTGCAGTGCAGGTGAGTGCAGTGGAGTGCAGTGCAGTGGAGTGCAGGTCAGTGCAGTGGAGTGCAGGTCAGTGCAGTGGAGTGCAGGTCAGTGCAGTGGAGTGCAGGTGAGTGCAGTGCAGTGCAGGTGAGTGCAGTGCAGGTGAGTGCAGTGCAGGTGAGTGCAGTGCAGGTGAGTGCAGTGCAGGTGAGTGCAGTGCAGGTGAGTGCAGTGCAGGTGAGTGCAGTGCAGTGCAGTGCAGTGCAGGTGAGTGCAGTGCAGTGCAGGTGAGTGCAGTGGAGTGCAGTGCAGTGGAGTGCAGGTCAGTGCAGTGGAGTGCAGGTCAGTGCAGTGGAGTGCAGGTCAGTGCAGTGCAGTGCAGGTCAGTGCAGTGCAGTGCAGGTGAGTGCAGTGCAGGTGAGTGCAGTGCAGGTGAGTGCAGTGCAGGTAAATGCAGTGCAGGTGAGTGCAGTGCAGTGCAGGTGAGTGCAGTGCAGTGCAGGTGAGTGCAGTGCAGTGGAGTGCAGGTCAGTGCAGGTCAGTGGAGTGCAGGTCAGTGGAGTGCAGGTCAGTGGAGTGCAGGTGAGTGCAGTGCAGGTGAGTGCAGTGCAGGTGAGTGCAGTGCAGTGCAGGTGAGTGCAGTGCAGGTGAGTGCAGTGCAGTGCAGGTGAGTGCAGTGCAGTGCAGGTGAGTGCAGTGCAGGTGAGTGCAGTGCAGGTGAGTGCAGTGCAGTGCAGGTGAGTGCAGTGCAGTGCAGGTGAGTGCAGTGCAGGTGAGTGCAGTGCAGGTGAGTGCAGTGGAGTGCAGTGCAGTGGAGTGCAGGTCAGTGCAGTGGAGTGCAGGTCAGTGCAGTGCAGGTGAGTGCAGTGCAGTGCAGGTGAGTGCAGTGCAGTGCAGGTGAGTGCAGTGCAGGTGAGTGCAGTGCAGTGCAGGTGAGTGCAGTGCAGGTGAGTGCAGTGCAGGTGAGTGCAGTGCAGGTGAGTGCAGTGCAGTGGAGTGCAGGTCAGTGCAGTGCAGTGCAGGTGAGTGCAGTGCAGGTCAGTGCAGTGCAGTGCAGGTGAGTGCAGTGCAGGTGAGTGCAGTGCAGTGCAGGTGAGTGCAGTGGAGTGCAGGTGAGTGCAGTGGAGTGCAGGTGAGTGCAGTGGAGTGCAGGTGAGTGCAGTGGAGTGCAGGTGAGTGCAGTGCAGGTCAGTGCAGTGCAGGTGAGTGCAGTGCAGTGCAGGTGAGTGCAGTGCAGTGCAGGTGAGTGCAGTGCAGGTGAGTGCAGTGCAGGTGAGTGCAGTGCAGGTGAGTGCAGTGCAGGTGAGTGCAGGTCAGTGCAGTGCAGGTGAGTGCAGTGGAGTGGAGTGCAGTGGAGTGCAGTGCAGGTGAGTGCAGTGCAGGTGAGTGCAGTGCAGGTGAGTGCAGTGCAGGTGAGTGCAGTGCAGGTGAGTGCAGTGCAGGTGAGTGCAGGTGAGTGCAGGTGAGTGCAGGTGAGTGCAGTGGAGTGCAGTGGAGTGCAGTGGAGTGCAGTGCAGTGCAGTGCAGGTGAGTGCAGTGCAGTGCAGGTGAGTGCAGTGCAGGTGAGTGCAGTGCAGGCGAGTGCAGTGCAGTGCAGGTGAGTGCAGTGCAGGTGAGTGCAGTGCAGTGGAGTGCAGTGGAGTGCAGTGGAGTGCAGGTGAGTGCAGTGGAGTGCAGGTCAGTGCAGTGGAGTGCAGGTCAGTGCAGTGGAGTGCAGGTCAGTGCAGTGGAGTGCAGGTCAGTGCAGTGCAGTGCAGGTGAGTGCAGTGCAGTGCAGGTGAGTGCAGTGCAGGTGAGTGCAGTGCAGTGCAGGTGAGTGCAGTGCAGGTGAGTGCAGTGCAGGTGAGTGCAGTGCAGGTGAGTGCAGTGCAGTGGAGTGCAGGTCAGTGCAGTGGAGTGCAGGTCAGTGCAGTGGAGTGCAGGTCAGTGCAGTGGAGTGCAGGTCAGTGCAGTGCAGTGCAGGTCAGTGCAGTGCAGGTGAGTGCAGTGCAGGTGAGTGCAGTGCAGGTGAGTGCAGTGCAGGTGAGTGCAGTGCAGTGCAGGTGAGTGCAGTGCAGGTGAGTGCAGTGCAGGTGAGTGCAGTGCAGGTGAGTGCAGTGCAGTGCAGGTGAGTGCAGTGCAGTGCAGGTGAGTGCAGTGCAGGTGAGTGCAGTGCAGTGGAGTGCAGTGGAGTGCAGTGCAGTGCAGTGCAGTGCAGGTCAGTGCAGTGGAGTGCAGGTCAGTGCAGTGGAGTGCAGGTCAGTGCAGTGGAGTGCAGGTCAGTGCAGTGCAGGTCAGTGCAGTGCAGTGCAGGTCAGTGCAGTGCAGGTGAGTGCAGTGCAGGTGAGTGCAGTGCAGGTGAGTGCAGTGCAGTGCAGGTGAGTGCAGTGCAGTGCAGGTGAGTGCAGTGGAGTGCAGTGCAGGTGAGTGCAGTGGAGTGCAGTGCAGTGGAGTGCAGGTCAGTGCAGTGGAGTGCAGGTCAGTGCAGTGCAGGTGAGTGCAGTGCAGGTGAGTGCAGTGCAGTGCAGGTGAGTGCAGTGCAGTGCAGGTGAGTGCAGTGCAGGTGAGTGCAGTGCAGGTGAGTGCAGTGCAGGTGAGTGCAGTGCAGGTGAGTGCAGTGCAGTGCAGGTGAGTGCAGTGCAGGTGAGTGCAGTGCAGGTCAGTGCAGTGCAGGTCAGTGCAGTGGAGTGCAGGTCAGTGCAGTGCAGGTCAGTGCAGTGCAGGTGAGTGCAGTGCAGGTGAGTGCGCAGAGTAGTGAGTGCAGAGTAGTGAGTAGTGAGTAGTGAGTGCAGAGTAGTGAGTACTGAGTGCAGAGTAGTGAGTAGTGAGTGCAGAGTAGTGAGTGCAGAGTAGTGAGTGCAGAGTAGTGAGTGCAGAGTAGTGAGTGCGCAGAGTAGTGAGTGCAGAGTAGTGAGTAGTGAGTGCAGAGTAGTGAGTGCAGAGTGCAGAGTAGTGAGTGCAGAGTAGTGAGTGCAGAGTAGTGAGTGCAGAGTAGTGAGTGCAGAGTAGTGAGTGCAGAGTAGTGAGTGCAGAGTAGTGAGTGCGCAGAGTAGTGAGTGCGCAGAGTAGTGAGTGCGCAGAGTAGTGAGTGCGCAGAGTAGTGAGTGCGCAGAGTAGTGAGTGCGCAGAGTAGTGAGTGCGCAGAGTGGTGAGTGCGCAGAGTGGTGAGTGCAGAGTGGTGAGTGCAGAGTGGTGAGTGCAGAGTGGTGAGTGCAGAGTGGTGAGTGCAGAGTGGTGAGTGCAGAGTGGTGAGTGCAGAGTGGTGAGTGCAGAGTGGTGAGTGCAGAGTGGTGAGTGCAGAGTGCAGAGTAGTGAGTGCAGAGTGCAGAGTAGTGAGTGCAGAGTGCAGAGTAGTGAGTGCAGAGTGCAGAGTAGTGAGTGCAGAGTAGTGAGTGCAGAGTGGTGAGTGCAGAGTGGTGAGTGCAGAGTGGTGAGTGCAGAGTGGTGAGTGCAGAGTAGTGAGTGCAGAGTAGTGAGTGCAGAGTGCAGAGTAGTGAGTGCAGAGTTCAGAGTAGTGAGTTCAGAGTAGTGAGTGCAGAGTAGTGAGTGCAGAGTTCAGAGTAGTGAGTGCAGAGTTCAGAGTAGTGAGTTCAGAGTTCAGAGTAGTGAGTTCAGAGTTCAGAGTAGTGAGTGCAGAGTAGTGAGTGCAGAGTAGTGAGTGCAGAGTAGTGAGTGCAGAGTAGTGAGTGCAGAGTAGGTATGTGCAGTGCAGTGCAGGTATGTGCAGTGGAGTGCAGGTCAGTGCAGTGCAGGTGAGTGCAGTGCAGGTGAGTGCAGTGCAGTGCAGGTGAGTGCAGTGCAGGTGAGTGCAGTGCAGTGCAGGTGAGTGCAGTGCAGGTGAGTGCAGTGGAGTGCAGGTGAGTGCAGTGCAGGTGAGTGCAGTGCAGTGCAGGTGAGTGCAGTGCAGTGCAGGTGAGTGCAGTGGAGTGCAGTGCAGGTGAGTGCAGTGGAGTGCAGTGCAGTGGAGTGCAGGTCAGTGCAGTGCAGTGGAGTGCAGGTCAGTGCAGTGGAGTGCAGGTCAGTGCAGTGGAGTGCAGGTCAGTGCAGTGGAGTGCAGGTCAGTGCAGTGCAGTGCAGGTGAGTGCAGTGCAGGTGAGTGCAGTGCAGGTGAGTGCAGTGCAGTGCAGGTGAGTGCAGTGCAGGTGAGTGCAGTGGAGTGCAGGTGAGTGCAGTGCAGGTGAGTGCAGTGCAGTGCAGGTGAGTGCAGTGCAGGTGAGTGCAGGTGAGTGCAGTGCAGGTGAGTGCAGTGGAGTGCAGTGCAGTGGAGTGCAGGTCAGTGCAGTGCAGTGGAGTGCAGGTCAGTGCAGTGGAGTGCAGGTCAGTGCAGTGCAGTGCAGTGCAGTGCAGGTGAGTGCAGTGCAGGTGAGTGCAGTGCAGGTGAGTGCAGTGCAGGTGAGTGCAGGTGAGTGCAGGTGAGTGCAGTGCAGGTGAGTGCAGTGCAGTGCAGGTGAGTGCAGTGCAGGTGAGTGCAGTGCAGGTGAGTGCAGTGCAGGTGAGTGCAGTGCAGTGCAGGTGAGTGCAGTGCAGGTGAGTGCAGTGGAGTGCAGTGCAGTGGAGTGCAGGTCAGTGCAGTGCAGTGGAGTGCAGGTCAGTGCAGTGGAGTGCAGGTCAGTGCAGTGGAGTGCAGGTCAGTGCAGTGCAGGTGAGTGCAGTGCAGGTGAGTGCAGTGCAGTGCAGGTGAGTGCAGTGCAGTGCAGGTGAGTGCAGTGCAGTGCAGGTGAGTGCAGTGCAGGTGAGTGCGGTGCAGGTCAGTGCAGGTGAGTGCAGTGCAGTGGAGTGCAGTGCAGGTGAGTGCAGTGCAGTGCAGGTGAGTGCAGTGCAGTGCAGTGCAGGTGAGTGCAGTGCAGGTGAGTGCAGTGCAGTGCAGGTGAGTGCAGTGCAGGTGAGTGCAGTGGAGTGCAGGTGAGTGCAGTGGAGTGCAGGTGAGTGCAGTGGAGTGCAGGTGAGTGCAGTGCAGGTCAGTGCAGTGCAGGTGAGTGCAGTGCAGTGCAGGTGAGTGCAGTGCAGGTGAGTGCAGTGGCAGGTGAGTGCAGTGCAGGTGAGTGCAGTGCAGGTGAGTGCAGTGCAGGTGAGTGCAGTGCAGGTGAGTGCAGTGGAGTGCAGGTGAGTGCAGTGGAGTGCAGGTCAGTGCAGTGCAGGTGAGTGCAGTGGAGTGCAGTGGAGTGGAGTGCAGTGCAGTGCAGGTGCAGGTCAGTGCAGTGCAGGTGAGTGCAGTGCAGGTGAGTGCAGGTGAGTGCAGTGGAGTGCAGGTGAGTGCAGGTGAGTGCAGGTGAGTGCAGTGGAGTGCAGTGGAGTGCAGGTGAGTGCAGTGCAGGTGAGTGCAGTGCAGGTGAGTGCAGTGCAGTGCAGGTGAGTGCAGTGCAGTGCAGGTGAGTGCAGTGCAGGTGAGTGCAGTGCAGTGCAGGTGAGTGCAGTGCAGGCGAGTGCAGTGCAGTGCAGGTGAGTGCAGTGGAGTGCAGTGCAGTGCAGTGCAGGTGAGTGCAGTGGAGTGCAGTGGAGTGCAGTGCAGGTCAGTGCAGTGGAGTGCAGGTCAGTGCAGTGGAGTGCAGGTCAGTGCAGTGCAGTGCAGGTCAGTGCAGTGCAGTGCAGGTGAGTGCAGTGCAGGTGAGTGCAGTGCAGGTGAGTGCAGTGCAGTGCAGGTGAGTGCAGTGCAGGTGAGTGCAGTGCAGGTGAGTGCAGTGCAGTGGAGTGCAGGTCAGTGCAGTGGAGTGCAGGTCAGTGCAGTGGAGTGCAGGTCAGTGCAGTGGAGTGCAGGTCAGTGCAGTGGAGTGCAGGTCAGTGCAGTGCAGTGCAGGTGAGTGCAGTGCAGGTGAGTGCAGTGCAGGTGAGTGCAGTGCAGTGCAGGTGAGTGCAGTGCAGGTGAGTGCAGTGCAGTGCAGGTGAGTGCAGTGCAGTGCAGGTGAGTGCAGTGCAGTGCAGGTGAGTGCAGTGCAGGTGAGTGCAGTGTAGTGGAGTGCAGTGCAGTGGAGTGCAGGTCAGTGCAGTGGAGTGCAGGTCAGTGCAGTGGAGTGCAGGTCAGTGCAGTGGAGTGCAGGTCAGTGCAGTGGAGTGCAGGTGAGTGCAGTGCAGGTGAGTGCAGTGCAGTGCAGGTGAGTGCAGTGCAGGTGAGTGCAGTGCAGGTGAGTGCAGTGCAGTGCAGGTGAGTGCAGTAGGTGAGTGCAGTGCAGTGCAGGTGAGTGCAGTGCAGGTGAGTGCAGTGCAGGTGAGTGCAGTGCAGTGCAGGTGAGTGCAGTGCAGGTGAGTGCAGTGCAGTGCAGTGCAGGTCAGTGCAGGTGAGTGCAGTGCAGGTGAGTGCAGTGCAGTGCAGGTGAGTGCAGTGCAGGTGAGTGCAGTGCAGTGCAGGTGAGTGCAGTGCAGGTGAGTGCAGTGCAGTGCAGGTGAGTGCAGTGCAGTGCAGGTGAGTGCAGTGCAGTGCAGGTGAGTGCAGTGCAGGTGAGTGCAGTGCAGTGCAGGTGAGTGCAGTGCAGGTGAGTGCAGTGCAGTGCAGGTGAGTGCAGTGCAGGTGAGTGCAGTGGAGTGCAGTGCAGTGGAGTGCAGTGGAGTGCAGGTCAGTGCAGTGCAGTGCAGGTCAGTGCAGTGCAGTGCAGGTGAGTGCAGTGCAGGTGAGTGCAGTGCAGTGCAGGTGAGTGCAGTGCAGGTGAGTGCAGTGCAGTGCAGGTGAGTGCAGTGCAGGTGAGTGCAGTGCAGGTGAGTGCAGTGCAGGTGAGTGCAGTGCAGGTGAGTGCAGTGCAGTGGAGTGCAGGTCAGTGCAGTGGAGTGCAGGTCAGTGCAGTGCAGGTGAGTGCAGTGCAGGTGAGTGCAGTGCAGGTGAGTGCAGTGCAGGTGAGTGCAGTGCAGGTGAGTGCAGTGCAGTGCAGGTGAGTGCAGTGCAGGTGAGTGCAGTGCAGGTGAGTGCAGTGCAGTGCAGGTGAGTGCAGTGCAGGTGAGTGCAGTGCAGGTGAGTGCAGTGCAGTGCAGGTGAGTGCAGTGCAGTGCAGGTGAGTGCAGTGCAGGTGAGTGCAGTGCAGTGCAGGTGAGTGCAGTGCAGGTGAGTGCAGTGCAGTGCAGGTCAGTGCAGTGCAGGTGAGTGCAGTGCAGGTGAGTGCAGTGCAGTGCAGGTGAGTGCAGTGCAGGTGAGTGCAGTGCAGGTCAGTGCAGTGCAGTGCAGGTGAGTGCAGTGGAGTGCAGGTGAGTGCAGTGGAGTGCAGGTGAGTGCAGTGCAGTGCAGGTGAGTGCAGTGCAGGTGAGTGCAGGTGAGTGCAGTGCAGGTGAGTGCAGTGCAGGTGAGTGCAGTGCAGGTGAGTGCAGTGCAGGTGAGTGCAGTGCAGGTGAGTGCAGTGCAGTGGAGTGCATGTGAGTGCATTGGAGTGCAGGTGAGTGCAGTGCAGGTGAGTGCAGTGCAGGTGAGTGCAGTGCAGGCGAGTGCAGTGCAGGCGAGTGCAGTGCAGGCGAGTGCAGTGCAGGCGAGTGCAGGTGAGTGCAGTGCAGGTGAGTGCAGTGCAGGTGAGTGCAGTGCAGGTGAGTGCAGTGCAGGTGAGTGCAGTGCAGTGCAGGTGAGTGCAGTGCAGGTGAGTGCAGGTGAGTGCAGTGCAGTGCAGGTGAGTGCAGTGCAGTGCAGGTGAGTGCAGTGCAGGTGAGTGCGGTGCAGGTCAGTGCAGGTGAGTGCAGTGCAGTGCAGGTGAGTATAGTGCAGTGCAGGTGAGTGCAGTGCAGGTGAGTGCAGTGCAGGTGAGTGCAGTGCAGTGCAGTGCAGGTGAGTGCAGTGCAGTGCAGGTGAGTGCAGTGCAGGTGAGTGCAGTGCAGGTGAGTGCAGTGCAGTGCAGTGCAGGTGAGTGCAGTGCAGTGCAGGTGAGTGCAGTGCAGGTGAGTGCAGTGCAGGTGAGTGCAGTGCAGGTGAGTGCAGTGCAGGTAAGTGCAGTGCAGTGCAGTGCAGGTGAGTGCAGTGCAGGTGAGTGCAGTGCAGGTGAGTGCAGTGCAGGTGAGTGCAGTGCAGGTGAGTACAGTGCAGGTGAGTACAGTGCAGGTGAGTGCAGTGCAGGCGAGTGCAGTGCAGGCGAGTGCAGTGCGTGCAGTGCAGGCGAGTGCAGTGCAGTGCAGGTGAGTGCAGTGTAGTGCAGGTGAGTGCAGTGCAGGTGAGTGCAGTGCAGTGCAGGTGAGTGCAGTGCAGTGCAGTGCAGGTGAGTGCAGTGCAGTGCAGGTGAGTGCAGTGCAGGTGAGTGCAGTGCAGGTGATTGCAGTGCAGGTGAGTGCAGTGCAGTGCATGTGAGTGCAGTGCAGTGCAGGTGAGTGCAGTGCAGGTGAGTGCAGTGCAGTGCAGGTGAGTGCAGTGTAGTGCAGGTGAGTGCAGTGCAGGTGAGTGCAGTGCAGTGCAGTGCAGTGCAGGTGAGTGCAGTGCAGTGCAGGTGAGTGCAGTGCAGGTGAGTGCAGGTGAGTGCAGTGCAGTGCAGGTGAGTGCAGTGCAGGTGAGTGCAGGTGAGTGCAGTGCAGGTGAGTGCAGTGCAGGTGAGTGCAGTGCAGGTGAGTGCAGTGCAGGTGAGTGCAGTGCAGGTGAGTGCAGTGCAGTGCAGTGCAGGTGAGTGCAGTGCAGGTGAGTGCAGTGCAGTGCAGGTGAGTGCAGTGCAGGTGAGTGCAGTGCAGTGCAGGTGAGTGCAGTGCAGGTGAGTGCAGTGCAGTGCAGGTGAGTGTAGTGCAGGTGAGTGCAGTGCAGTGCAGGTGAGTGCAGTGCAGGTCAGTGCAGTGCAGTGCAGGTGAGTGCAGTTGAGTGCAGTGCAGGTGAGTGCAGTTGAGTGCAGAGTGGTGTGTATTGACAATGTAAATGACAATGCCATTTATTTATGATTTAAAGAAAAAAAAATGTCATGAGCAATGCCAATAGCTCTACCTTTAATGATGCCGAGACCATTGCATTGTAAATGCTTGTTTTCCTTGCAGTGGCTACTAAAGCGGAAACGCGCAAGATGTCACTATGCTTTGTATCTTGACAATAAATGGTGGAATGTCAGAGGGCCTGGTATTGACATTCTGGGGACAGGCTTCCCTTTTATGGCTTGAGGAAGTTGGGCAACAAAAGGGAACATCAAAAAACCTGGATGTGACTGACCTTGAATGTTACTCGACAAAGGCTAATATTATGAGCGTGCACGGCCAGTTAACCCTCGTTTCCAACGCTTTGTTCGGCCGACCCCACAGCCTATCGGGGCTCAGCCGAGGGGCCGGGCTGTGTTGCGCAGTGTGGGGCAGGGCTTCCAATGCCGCCGAGAGGGCACCCTGGCAGAGCTGGAGAGGCGGTACAGTCAGTCCTTTGGTCCTGCGGGTGGTTCACTGATGCCCTTGTGTGCTGGCTTTATGGATGCCGCTCATTGGCCCTGGGCATGTGTCTGGCGGCATCAAAACCCCGCAGAGGATAGAAAGCCCACGCTGTGATTTGTCCCGAAACACATTCGGATTGAACCCAGTGTTTGCTCCCAGTTCCGGTATTGCTGTAATACTGCACTCCCGAAATTCAGTGCAGATTTTGCTAGGTAATTTCCGGTGACGTTTGTGTATGGGGAATAGGTGTCTGATATCATGCACTTGTGATTTATTCTGACCTTTGAAATATGAAATGGTAATTTCATCCAGGGGCAATACTGCAAGGCGTGGCATTAAATTACTCTGGGGCAAATGTACCTGCCTCTATATCCGGCCATCTTCCGTTGTAACAAACATCATTAGCAATAAATAGCTTTAGAAGCCAGGGCCACAATACAATATTTGTCAGGGTGAAAGCTCAAAGCCCCCCCCCCCACCCCCACACACCTTCCCCCATAGCTGTGGCCCAGAGCAGATATGCTTAATGTATACAAATATCGGATCGGGAAGGGTTAAACAACAAAACAAAAATTCTGCGGCTGTTAATTGGGTCACTGTTAGCTCACTGTCCAATTATTTGCAGTATATTGATCATGCAGATACTATTATTCTGACACTTCAATGGTTTACAAGGTCTGTGCTGGCTTGGTCCCTTAGTAGTTTGTTTATTGGCCTTTTCGTCCTCCTGTGGCATGCACAATCACTCTGGTACACTGTTGTGCAACATTTCTTTATCTAAAATATCTTAATGAATGGTAACCATTGCTTAGTGTGTCATGGTCACCGAATTATATCCGATTTTGCTTCCATGCATGTATATTTATTTATTTTCTATGCAGGTTGTATGTTGGAGGTTTTTGTTATCAGCTCCTGGGTCTGGGTTGACCCGCAGATACAAAGAAACATTTTCAGGGGCTGAGATTAAAGGGACATAACTCTAATTAATTTTTAGGCCGCCCAGAGTTTATTAAATTCTAAAAAGTAGGATTTTATTTGCAGTTAAGATTTGTATTTAAAACTTTGCATCTGTGCTAGTGCCATGAAGTGCTTTGTGGGGAGAGAGGGAACAGAGGTTTAGCTGGTACAGTTCACCTAAGGATATGTCCCTTTTATTTTACTACTTTCTGGTCCCTGTGTTTGTTCACTGCTATTGTCCACCACGCCACTCCCCCTCAGTTTGTAGTATCTGCCGTGTCATTTGTGGTTTGTGCTCCAATTGTGATTTCTGCTAATCATTTGTTATCTGCTTCTCTTTATTTTCACTGTCTACCATTTACCATTCAAGCTTGCTGCCACTTCTGTACATACTGCCCCACTTATGCCAGCTCTCCTGTGTGGACTTTAATTGGAAGTTAATTGATTATTTTCCAAAAAGCTAGACACCGGTTGGTGGGTCTTTGTGAAGCCAATTTGTCATCTCATTAAAAGTTGGCCAACCTTTTGTTTGCAAGTGTATGGAAATTACATTTGTTGAATGTCTGTAAGGATTTTGCATCGTTGATCCATGCATGTGTTAGTTTGTTGCAGGTGTCAGTGTGTTCTGGAGAAATGTAGGGAGGTACTACTGGCAGTTATCTGTGTGTTTGTTGTGATCCAGTTTTCAAGAAAACCTTGAGCAGTTCACAGCTGTGCTCTGGTGCTCTGTAGAAATAATAGTGCATGCCTCCTTGTGTGGAGGGCAGTGCAAGCTGTTTTATGGGCCCTCCACAGCTGTGTAGCGTTTGATTTTCTCTGTTTCTAGGTCTCGTTTGAGGCAGAGACCTGTGCACTGTTGCCTTGTAGAAATGTTTTCTACATATATGGAGCTTGGAGCCTGCTCATTGCATACCAGGTGTGGGATTCACTGTCACACTTATGTGCTGGCTCCTGATTGGTCAGTGCATGCAGTTTAACTTTCTCTTTGTTTGACCCTTTCATGGACCAAGTACTGATCGTTTAATTATTTTTTTCTTAAGTTACTATCCATCCAAAGCCTTCACTCGGATTGAGGTACTTTTTTAGGTCAAAGCCTATCAGACATTGTAGTTGTTCCCATTGCTTACCATTGGCTTTCTGTTTTCTAACTTAGATTTGCTTGCTTTCTGTTTGACGGCTTTTTTTAAATTTAGGCTGTCCAGCTTGAGTTCTTTCCAGCTTGAGTTTCTTTCCTCCTGTGAAGCATAGCCTATTTACTGTATTCTTCCACGAGTGCTTGCTTTCTGTAAACAAGCCTTTTAATTTTCTTCTTGTCACATTTGCTGTGCATTCAAAGCTAGAGGTCCAGTGTGAGGGTGTGTCTTCCAAGGGAGCTTGGTGTTTACTTTTTCTTTCTCTGACTACAAAGTGAGAAGATGTACGTCACCATCCTGCTGGTTACCCATGTGAGAGGAAAGGCTATATGATGCTGTTTTTCTAGCGCACAACACTTTTTAAATGTTTATAAATGAACTGTGCAAATCTTTCAGAATATATCAGAATTAGTAAAGCACAAAGGAAGCACTTTTTAAGTCGAGCTTGGGCAGCGCATGCGCTGCTCTGCAAGGCATGCTGCATTCAAGTATGGACTTCAAGTTCTGCCCAAACTCCGCCTTTATTGGAGAATGCGATATCTGATAGTATGCCACTGAGATGCGGGGTGCCTCAGGGCTCCTCCCTGAGCCCCACGCTCTTCAATGTATATATGTCTTCTCTTGCCGAAGTGGTTAGGCCCTTCGGCATCAGATTGTCACTTATGCGGACGACACGCAGCTGATTGGAGCCTGCTTTGTCAGATTGATTGAGGGACACAATTTGGCTGACTGTCTGGTCAGGATGTCCAAATGGAGGGATCCTTTCTGAAACTCAACGGTGCTAAAACGGAGTTGATGTTTCTTGGTAAACCTACTATCCTGGATGCCAATGTCTTCTGGCCCAACTGCCATGGGAAATTCCCCCCCCCCCTCCCCCACCCCCCTAAAGAACAGATAAAAAGTCTCGCTGTCTGGCTAGACCAGAGCCTTAACTTCAAAGAGCAAGTGCGCAAGGTTGCAGGTCCTGTTATGGTATCCTGAAGATGCTCAGAAAGATAATTCCCTTGCTGCCATTCAGAGCTAGAAGACTGCTTATTCAAGCCCTGATTCTTTCTAGGATTGATTACGCCAATGTACTTTACTTAGGTACCCCAGGCTCAACTAACGAAAGACTACAAATGGTTCAAAACTGTGCGGCACGCCTTCTTATGCAGGCCCACAATGGGGAATCTGCAGGGCCGCTCTTGCCTCCCTCCACTGGCTCCCAGTGGCTGAACGGATTCAGTTTAAGGCAATGTGCCTGGTTCACAGATCCCTCTCAGCCACAGGCCCACCGATCTTACGATCTATCATTCCCCCCTATCTTCCTAACAGAGCTCTGCGCTCGGAAAACAAAGGTCTTGCAGTTGTCCCTAGGATAAACAAAGCTCGGAGTGGAGGTCGCCATTTTACATATATTGCCGGTAAATGCTGGAACCAGCTGCCCACCAACCTTCGCTTGCAAACCAACTATATGTTTTTCCGGAAACTTATAAAAACGTTCTTGTTTCAATGACCCTACCTACAGCTCGGTGAGTACTTTTTGTCTCTAGCGCTGGGAGGCCTCCTGGTAGCCATGCGCTCTACAAAAGCTCTTTCACTTAATTTCATTTACTTATTATTGGCTTTTGTCATTGTCCTTCGTAAATGCTGGCTTCTGATTCAATAATAGGCTTGTTAGTTAGTCCCTCCTTAGTACCTCCTTGTCTTCATTTGTAAACTCCCATGAGGACTGGCCTTTTACTTCTGTTGTTACAAATTATGTTTATTTAGTCTACAAGTACTATTTTCTTTAATGAGTATTTAGTACTGCAGGCACAATGTGCTTTCCTGCAACATTCAGAGCGCCATGCGTGCTTTCACTTTCAAAGCATCCCGGGACAATCGTGGCTGCTTCTTTGCAATGAAATTGGTCTTGCATATACGAGAGTTTGAGGAGACCTGTTGCATTGCTAATATTATTTTGTAAAAGCGCTCTATGTGGCGCTTTACTTAGATGTCGGCCACGCCCCTTTCTGTGTCTGTGTCTGAAGAAAGCTTGAACACATCCTCTTCAACCCCTGTAGGTACTGAGAATTTGTAAAATGCTGAAGGACATACAACCCTCTGCCAATTCCTTGAACCGCGTCCTTTGAAGCTGCTGATCTGTGGTCTGCCATGTTCAATCAATTTGTTTATTTGATTGGGGACATCCTGTGCGTATGGATATGGAAACTTCCTCTATATTCTGGTAAACAAGCAGAAAAGCAGTTGTGCAGAACATGGACAAGGTCATTAGAAATGCAGAGGCGATACAGCCACATAATGTACTTGCAAAAAGCCTTTACTCTTTGCCTCCACAATATTTTTTTTATTTTGATGCACACGTCCGCATTTATTGAATTTATGTAGCTCCTAACCAGTGCTTAATTTGTAAAACAGTGAGTGCTAGTGCCCAAAGGGCTGCTCAGAAGCAGGCGACCGGTGTTCTTAAATGTCAGCGCAATAAATACCAAGGTTGCATAGTCTTGAATCCACCTCAGGCCTTTTTAATTATCTACCGGACACATTCTGCCCCTTTATCTCTCTCTTGCAAGCTTGGTTCCTGCTTTCTCCCTTTTGTTTCTGTTTACCATCTTTTATTCCTCCTTCTTTCTACTGTGTTTGTTTTTCCTCCGTTGCTCTTGGTCAAAGTCTGATTAGGAGGAATAAGCGCCTGCTCTCAAAAACGAGTTACTGTAGGCCCCATTGGGAACCACCAGCTCAAATTAAGCCATGCTCCGAACTCATTGAGGGCACCTAAATGCTTTTTCAGTGAAGGTGAAGTGGGAAAGATCCCACCTCGTTAAGTTTTCACAAGTCTACTTTTTGATGTCACATTTTAATTGGCCATCTTCATGCAACTGGCTTGTACTGTGATAGGGAGAGCCATACTCATATTTACAATCACCCGTCAGCCATCAATGCCCCCTTGTCAGTCTTGTTTTTTTCCACCCATCAAATGCCCTTGGCCTCCTCCAGCCTTCTTACTTTCAGACTCCTTCGCTGCCTCTCAGTGGTGAAATACATCCCCCTCCCCGTCTCCACCTACTGTTGCCTTTCCAACCAACTAGAAAACACCCACCTCCTCTCTCTACCTTGCCATTCCTTCCCAGTGACAGCCCCAACATACCTACCCTACCTTGGTTCTTTTTTGACCTGTTTTCTGCTGAGGCCCTCTGGTCCAGTTAATCACAAGTCTCTGAACACCAATCAACAGTCCTTGTTCATGTTTCTTATTGGTAAGTCCATTGCTCGTGTCCTGTCACTGCTTCTGTGCCTCTGGCCCCTGTTCATTATCTACATATGCAACTGGCAAGCAAGGTGCCAAAAAAGAACTACTTTTACAGGTGACAAACTGGGGATCCTAAATCCTGCAAAATCCATTAATTGGCATGTACATTGAATAGCCAAAGAGTGAATTTACTTGCCAACAAGACGCCCTCTGGGGTGTGAGCTAGCACTGAAACAAGAAGCTTTCATTGGCAACAAAAGAAAATTGGCCAACAATCTTCTCTGCTAGAAGCGAGTGCTTGCTGACTTTGTTTTATGCATAAAAAGCTTCTTCAACCATCTTTTAATGTCTTGACTAGTTGTCTAAATATGAAAGTATTTCTGCAAATAGGGTTGGTGTCTGAGAAAAACACTTATGTGATGTTCTCACTAGAATGCTGCTTCTTAAATATCATCTCAGGAGTTTTGGGGCAGTGGATGGAAGATCCCTTGATACAAGTCAGTACAAAAGACTATGTATCTGTAGAAAATATTCATGAGAAAGCGAATTATAACCACGTAAACAATTTTTTTTCAATTAAATATAGTGAGGTTTGGATGCCCTTTTACAACAGATCTGTTTTTAAATACATCAATTCCTCCTTTAAGGGTTATATTAAGGAAAAAAGGTGCCCAAAAAAACCGAACAAAAAGAGGGGGAAATGTTAAAAACTTTTATCAACAATGCATATTTGAATGCACGTCCTGTTTCCTCTGCCGTCTCTTCTGCTGGACGAGTTTCTGAATGCTCGGAAGTTGATCTCCCACCACCACGGAAGTCATGTCACATATAACAGCGCATCTTCATATACATTTTACTCTTCAGTTGTTGGACCATGGAGAAAGTATCTGGTGGCCTTGATTGTTTGATTACATTTGTTTATTCAGATTTTTACATTTCCTGTTACAAGTTGCTATTGCATCATTGACATGTTATATCATACATTTGCTGGCATGTTATATCATACATTTGCTTTTACCAGTGTAGTCCGCGATCTCATCATACATCAATACAACTTGGATAAGTTAGCTTACAACAGTCCGGGAGTTATCTTCCAGTTTGACTCGACATACTTTAATATGTTATGTGATGTCTTGTTGGACATGTATCCCGGGGTTGGTGGCCTTGATATGAGGAAAATAAGTGTTCTCCTCTCTCTTAGTCCACCTACAGTTTCACTGGCGAGAGATTGAGGCTGTGTCTTGCAAGCCTTCAGTTGTATATTCGACCTCTTACAGAGCCATTCTGCCTACTATTTTACAGTGGTTACCTCCTGTCAGATTGTCTACCACTAGAGGCTCTTATTTATGAAATTCTGTCTATTCATAATTTGTATCTCAGTAAAATCATGTCCTATATCCCTATGGCCACTCTCTTTTCTGGTGCCCTAAAATATCTTTAAAACGCTCAGACTTGCTGCTTTTGCTTCCATACATATCCAACGGGGTGAACAGTCAAAAGAACAATAGATCCCCATTTCAGTGACTTAGTCCACAGACCTCTGTCCCCATTTAGAGTTTGCTTTCAGGGCAGGGACAGGAAAAAGGTGTGATATCGGCTCGGCCCTGAGCAAACAAGGTTGTATGAGGCCTCCTTCTTGGTAAGACAAACTGGAACTTGAAGGCATTTGCGAGAGAAGCAAGTTTAAATCGTGTCTCGGTTACAGCACAGAGCCGCTAAAAGATTTCTTGACTCTGTCTTTCCAGTCATAGGCAGGTATTGTTGTGCATTAGGAATTGAAGTCTCGATATAGAGTTTTGCTTAATAGCCCTATATGAATGCAAATTTAATATATTGCATTACCCTAGTCATAGCTGGAATCAGCAGCTGCTTCCTTTCTTTAACCACGAAAATGTTACACCCCTTAAATTTACCGCCCATAGTTTGATGAATTGAAGACGGTGTTAATCCTTCATTTCATGAGGCAAATTGTCCCTGAGGTAAAGCACCTCCCAACGCATAAAAAATACAAGGGCCCACTCAAAAGTAAAAAAGATGCGACACAGAATTAGTGAATGCAAATGCTTAGGCTCTCAGCAAATAGAACATTACAGATTAGTGCACAATCCGGTGGACAGAAAACTTATAGAGAAACGAACGTCTTCTGGCTCACTCCTAAGTTTAGGGTATAGATTCACTTTTTTCACATTAAATCACTAAAACTGTCGGATCATCGCAGTATGATCCAAATATTACATTCTCAGCAAATCCGAGCACAGTTTTATTCATTGTTATATTGCTTTGACACCCAAGTATGATCCCACTGCATGAATATTGATTCTGCCCACTCTGTTAATGTCATCCGGAATTAGCAGGACAAATTAGCTACATAAACAACAGCAAGCTATTATGAATGGATTGGGAACAGTGAGCTGATGGAAGGTCCTTGGGAAAGATAATGTATCGTTGCCAGGCGAGGAAGCTTTCATCATGAACAGTGTCTATGGAAATAAATAAACATGACTCTGCCTGAGTGTGGGCTGCAGAAATGGGGAACAGAGAAATGTGCAGCGGTAAGCATCCGTTTGGAAAAAGATGGGTACCAGGCCCAAATTGAGACCAAGTTGATAGGAGTCAGAAAAGCACAAAGACAATAGCACAGTATCAATGAATACATGTAAAATGGAGAGAGAGACTATGTTCTGCACGTTATTGATGATGCACACAACTTTAAATGTACAGAAACTCTAACATTCCGAGAATGAAAGCTTTTGGAGCAAACAAAAGAATTTTAATATCTGTTTGGAAAAAGCTGTTACTTGGCTTTCGTATGGACGTGAATGTGCACTGCCTGGTAAACAAGCGTGTACCCCCTCTCTGAGTGCTAAACTCCTTGTGAAGCTGTTATGCTGAGTATTATTTTGGTCCTGAGGTTGTGCTAATCTAGCGGGTGCACAGAGGCCTAGGTCCCTGGCTGTGCTAGGCCAAGGACCTGTCCGGTGACCTGGAGGAGCCCTCCAAGCATACCCTTATTTTAGGCAGTCTACTACTGCTGTGTCTCTGGATACATCATGTGAAGTGGAGTGGCAGCACTCTGTTTGGGAATTTATAGTGTAATCAGACCTTTACCACTGTCAGTGAGAGCGCAATCCACTGATCCCTCTAGTGTAAAGTTCTGCTATTTGAAACCCAGAACCTTGAGCTGACATTCCACGTGCATGTCAGTCATGTCAGTGGAGAAGTGTGGCTCACTGGTTAGAGGAGGTAGACCCTGAAGCAGAGGTCAGACCCGGGACCAGGGTTTAATTCCCGACGCGGCAGGGTCTTGAGCCCAAATATCCACGGACTCGATAATCTCGTTTCGGTGCCTACTCTAATCACGGGTTCACACTCTGCAGCTCTGGGCACTAGCTTGCTTAATCTCCACTACGGCCCCCCCGCTGCGGGATGCCTGGCTTCCACCTTGGGGATGCCCAGTACGGGTATCTCACAGGGAAAAAGCCAGGACGGGTTCCCAAGGCAAGCGCCGAGATGCCTACGGGTAATCGAGCGCTATATAAGAACGCATAATAATAATAATGTCACGTGTATGTGTGTGCACTGTGTGTAGTACATATATGGTAGTAGGACTGGAAATGACTCAAACCGGTTCTGTAGCCTGAGGCTGTGGATCCACATCCCTTGTCTGGAAATGTTTATAAAACCCACTTTGTTCCATTTCCAAGTTCTTCGTGGCATGGAAGGTGGTGCTTCACAGACTACCTACAGGACTGCTGTGTGACCAGGGCAAGTGTCTGCATAACAACCACTCTTCCTGGGGGCTGGGGGCATCACAGGAAGTCTACAAATTGCTGCAGAAGTCGAGGGACTTCCTAAGCTCCTAGAAGCCTACCTGACTACTCAGACGGAAGGAGAGTGGCTGTCACTGCAGGAGTAGAGATGGGGTGGGCGGAATTCGCAGAGTTTCAATCTGTGAAATCCCACGGAGTTACATGAAAACTACGAGATTCCTCGGGGTTCTGCGAGATGGTGGAAATCGGCAGGTTTTTTGCACCTGGAGCTTGTTCCGCTCTGCAAAATCAGCATGAATGGCACCATGCTGCTCACCAGCGCTGCTTCTTTTCTGCCACTTGAGTAGATTTTCTACTTGAGCAGTAGCTTTCTCACTGCAATGTCTTGTTACCGCCTGCGTTGGGGAAATTCTTGCCGGGTGCCATCCTAGCACCTGAAAATGGTGATAGAATGACGGCAATTCTCGCTTGCGCTTGCTAAGTTGCCATTTTCAAGCCGTGCGCAAGAAACAAATCCGCCAACCGGCAGTTTGCGGGGGTTGGCCGGAACTCCACATTCAAAGCATAACATGGAGTTGCCAAAACTGTGCGAACTCTGCCGGCGGAGTGGAATTTATTGTCCACCCCTAGTGTAGAGACTGCCTAGGAGGAGAAGCCCAGCTTGTTCACAGGATGGGTGGCACCCATTTGAACCTGACCCAGAGTCTGCTGGGTCCCCCTCCCCGTTGTTGTTCCCATCATGAGCTGCACAACTAAATATTCACCATTTTGTCACCGTGCAGTCCAGTCTTCCGACCATCAACCCAGAGTGCCTAATACTACTACTGCCACCTTAGCTGCCCACCTGATACAAGCTACTACATTAGCCTCTTGGGCCAATACTGAAGACGAATGCCCCCATATGTTGGGCTTAGGCTGCAACCTCTGACAAGTCCGGCAAGTGTGTTGCTCAGTGCCTCTTATCCTCTTTTAAATGCGCCGTTTTGTACATTCACTCCCTCTTACCTAATTCCCCTTTGTAGCTGCTAGTCGTCCCTGTTCCGCCACGGCTTGTAATGCTTTGAGTGGTGGGACGAGGTTCCCTGGGTTTTCCTTTCCGGTGTGCCTACTGGAAGCAAAGTTTAGTGTTTCATCTCTTGCAGCCTCAGCTTTTCTCCCGACCTGCCTATTTAAGGCAGGAAAGGACGCGCACGGCAGCGCACCAAAGGCAAACCCATCTGCGTCCGTCTGGGCCCGACCGCCGCCAACCGCCAGGACCCCTTCCCGTTTCTCTACCTTTTGCTGGCAACTCCAGCTTTGTCCAATGCAGGCAATGGCAAAACTCCACTACTCGAACCAAGAGCTTAAACTATGAAATGAACTCCACACTGCCACCGTACCCTAGGGCGTTTTAACCACCCCTGTGTCTATAGCCACTCCCAAAGTAGAGACTAAAATCAACCTCAGTGAGCCAGGTCCACTCCCCAAATCCCTGTTAAAGAGCATTTGAGACTCGGACGTTTCCGAGACACCTAGACAACTTAACAGGCATTATTATAACAGCCGCTCAATTCCAAAACACGCACTAGAAATATGGAGCCTTCTCGATACAGAAAGGCCAGATATTTGTTTCATTACTGAAACTTGGCTCCATGAGCATGCCTCTCCTGATGTGGCAACCGCGTTCCCTTCAGAATTACATCTAACCAGACTAGATAGGAGCGTCAGGAGAGCAGGAGATATAGCAATAGCCGCCAGGGCCGGACTGGAGATTACCACACTAGAGACCATCCCCACGGAAAGGTCTGAACTATGCATCTTTAGAATTGGAAGACAATCTAAGGGAACCTGGAGAGTATTTAGACCCCGCTGTCCAAAAGCCAATTTCACAAACCACCTGCTTGAAACAATCGCCCCACATGTACTAGCTGCTGACAACTTTTTCCTTATAGGGGATTTTAACTATCATGCAAAACTGCTCTCAGACTCTGACACAAGTCAACTGATCACTAATCTGAACACACTTGGACTAGTTATAATGGTGACGGTACCTACCCATTTGGCAGGTCACACCTTTGATCTTCTGTTTACCAACACAGCCAGTGTCCGAGTGGAGCCCACTCTCCCTCTACTATGGTTTGACCATAATCTGTTGAAATTATCCTTACCAATAATCACCACCAAAAAAATGACCTTAGCAGCGAACCCACATGGCGAAGGCCTTGGCTGAATGTCACTCCTACCACTTTCTCAGCCCATTTTAGCTCCTCATCCTTATCTTGTACCAAGAACATTGGTCATGCAGCAACAGCCTTTGAGGCCACAATTTCACAGGCCTTGGACATCTTGGCCCCCCTTTCAAGGGTCAAGCTTAAGCCTAGGGTGTATCACTCTGGTTCACAGAATCATTGAAAATTGAAAAACTCTCCAGTAGGAATGCTGAAGGTAAATGGAGAAAAACCAAAAGTATCGAAGGTTGAAAAAAATATAAACGTATCCATCGACGGTATTTAGATAATATCAGACAGGCCAAAAAATTGTATCTTATGAACAGGATTAACAAAGCTGCTAGTTCCAATAAGGAGCTTTACAAAATGCTAAAGGAATTTACTACTACTCCTCCTGTTCAGCCTTGTAACCCATCTGGGTAGGCACGCTGTCCACTTTTTTTGAAGAAAAGATCATCACTATTCATAGCTCTTTTTCGCACCACGACACTAAAAATCCCAACATTGATCCTTACATCAACCTCAACCCCACCTTCCCTCTTTTAGAAGAGTTCACCACACTTACCTCAGATGAAGTTTCAACTGCCTTGGCAAAGATCAAATCAGGTTCCCCAGTCGACCTGGTTTCACGCCGCTTTTTTCAACTATTGCCCCCCTGCTCCTCGGAAACCTTACCAATTTATTTAATATGTCACTAGCACAAGCAGTAGTCCATGTTAGATGTAAAGCAGCAAGGGTCAAGCCCATTCTGAAAAAACCTTCTGCTGACCCCAAAGTACCTTGCAATTACCGCCCAATTTCCTTGCATCCTCATTTTGGAAAGTTACTGGAGTCCTTGGTCAACAAGCAGCTTAGCACCCACCTGGAGAGTCACGGATTGGTGGATCCTTCACAGTTGGGGTTCAGGGCTGCTCAAAGCACTGAAACCTCGCTAGTGGAGGTTGTCGACAATATAAGATTGGCCCAGGACAATGGGTAGTCAGCCATGCTTGCCCTGTTGGATCGGTCGGCTGCTTTCAACACCATCTGCCATACTATTTTAGAACAACGACTCTGGAAGATGGGTGTCAGGGGTGTGGCCCTGGACTGGCTCAGAAACTATCTAACTGACCGAACCACCACCTTACAAATGAGCACCCTGGTCTCCAGCCAGCCAGTAAAAATGGGAGTCCATCAGGGCTCCATATTAAGTCCCATGCTCTTTCATCTTTATGTGACACCTCTGGCCAAAGTGATCAGGTTCTACGGTTTTGATGTGGTGTCATACGCCGATGACACCCAGTTATTGATTACCCTAGGCCCTGATCCCACTGACACAAGGATCCGTTTAAAAAAATTGCATGACTCACATCGATAACTGGATGCGTACCAAACATCTCCAGCTGAATGGTAGTAGAAACAGAGGTCATTCTCTTTGGTAGGGCACACGAGTTCTGGTCGAATGACTGGTGGCCTCAGAACCTGGGTCCCTGTCAATCTCCAAACCCCATGGTGTGGAACCTTGGAGTAATGATTGATAATCAGTTGTCAATGAAAAGCCATATGAATCATATAATCAGCACGTGTTATGGAATAATGCGCAATGTACACAAAATCTTTCAATGGATCCCTTATGAATCTAGGAAACCACTTGTCAAGGGACTAATCATAAGTCATATCGACTATGAAAATGCCCTGTTGGCCTCCATCAACGAGGAGCTCTACTCTAGGCTTCAAGTCTTGCAAAACACTGCTGCCAGACTCGTATTAAACCTCCCATCAAGGTCTCCATCAGCGCCCAGTCTGAAGACTTTCCACTGGCTTCCTGTTAGGAAGCGAATCCACTTCAAGGTCCTCTGTCTGCAGCACAAGAACATGTACAATAATGGGCCAAGCTACTTCGCCAAAAACTCAGGTGGTATCAGCCAAACAGGACGATTAGGTCAAGTACCAAATTTCTCCTTACCCCTCGTAGAATCCACACTTCCAGGAATGGCGGTAGACCTTTCTCTTTCCTTGCACCTGCTTTCTAGAATGAACTTCCATCACAGCTCCTCTCTATTACAGATCACAAACTATTCCGCAAGGAATTAAAAACCTGGCTATTTGATCATCTATAACGTTCTTTCATCTGACCTTCAGCCCCAGAGGAGTTGTACACTAGCACCATCAGACCTCCAGGTGATTTGTGCGCTCAATACATTTCTCTGACTTGACTTGACTGAAGGAAGCTAGACTGGCATTGGTGGTTAACCACTGTGGTGCCAAAGCTCCAGAGTATGATGACACTCATAGCACCAGCTCACACCTACGACTTACTAGTGTCATTGAGCAGGTAAAGTAGCACTGTGTCTGCAGGAATTGAGAGACTGTGCCTCAATGCGAGCAGAGGGTGTGAGGATTGTGGTGTATTATATGGTATGGTCATCTGGCTTTACCTTGTAATATATTTGCAAAATGGTCTTGGGTCCAGTCAGGCTTGTTTGCAAAAACCTTTTGCTCAACCCTGAGTAGCTGTGACTTCGAGCAGCAAGGCTTAAACAAAGGAACTAGTGTAAAGCATTTAGGAGCACAAAAGAACAAAATCAAAATAAGAACGTTACCCAACACGAAAGAAATCTGACACCAAGTTTAAAATATATTATATTTTTATGAATTTGTAGACACCAAGAGGAGCAAAATCGCCCAGAGGATTCAGAATGCATAGATTTGAAAGTAAAACATAAACCTCAGCCTATTAATCCAAAGCGCATACAAGCATTTGTAACTGTAAAGTTTGAAAGAGTTGTGTTTGGCTCCTCTGACACGCGTAGGGTGACCTAGTCTGGCAGGGAGACGGTCCAGAGGTCCACCAAGCAGTATTTGGACAGTAACCTGGTCACCAAAGCAGTCTCAAGTCTGATTCCACACTTTACATCAAAACCCCATAGACTATAATGGAGTAGTCCTGATGCTGGGGATGCAAGGTGCTGAGGAAGCTCTGGGTGCTGTGCAGTCAACGGTGGTGTACTTGCTGTTCTTCCACTGTCCATGTATGAGGTGGGGTGACTTTAGCCATAGAAGTCTGGGGTCCCTTGAAGTCCTCTTTGAGCCAGTAGAAGGCAAGCTGATGCTGTGCTTACCTGTTTCAGTACACAGTGGGCCCAGCGGTATCCTATGGTGGAGGATTGTGTCCCTTGGGGGTGACTAATCTGGACTCGGACATTCCCAGATCCAGCTGACTCTGGTGCAACTTTTGGCTGTTGAGGAGTGGTCTCTCATCTGCCCTGTGGTGGTTGGCAACAGTTACAGGAATGTGACTACCAGCTTGCAGAATAGGGCTTCTTCAGTTTTGATGGCCCTTGTGCTGGTTCCAGGGGGTCAACCGACTGACCCGTGGAGTCACATTTTTAGGAGCATCGTCGTCTTGAGCCGGGAGTTACAGGCCCAGCCCTCTCTTCTCTAACCCAAGGTGCGGCAGGTACAGTCTTGCAGCCGGTGCAGCCTCTCTTGCCAGGTCCAGGGTTAGCAGGACAGTCCTTCTTCGATCATTTCTCCAGTTCCATCACGATCTGAGGTTCAGGGTGCCAGGGGTATCATATTTATGGTTAGAAAGTGCCCTGGGATGATGTGGTCAGAAGCCAATGGGCTACCAGGATCACTCCCATCCTGTGATGACTTCCGGCTATGTGTGGCATCTAGCAATCCCATGGTGCACTATTCTGCCCCCTCCCAAGATGTTCGAATCCTTCCTTGGATGTTAGAAGCTTGGTAGCCCACCCTAGAGGGCTACATGCCCACTGAAAAAATGTTTGAGCACTCGCTGCCAGTCTGTCTACCTGAACAAAGGCGCAACCCCTCAGGATCGCCATTTGTCCACCAAAGCCTGCTTGGCCTTTGAAGCTTGCCCTTTGGGCCAGCACCTTGAGTGGCTTCCTGCAAGGGGGAGGTTACACCTCTCTGTAGCAGGCTACCATTGTTCCTTAGCCTAGGAGTCGTTCACAGTACTCCCCAGGAGGGTAGGAAGCTGTCTGGTGGTCAGCAACTGTGTGAGGCACCTGGACACACTGGGCCACAGAGTGACAACTTTCTAAAAGGTATTTCCCCCATAAAAGTGACATTAAATTTAACTTTGGCATCAAGTTTGGTTTAATGCCATGATGAATTTGATACCTTGAAGTACCCATTTTTGTAATCCCATCCAGAATTTAGCCGGGCTTAGTGGTCATCCGGTAACTCTGTGTTAGCCAATGGGGCTACTTCCTTTTCCACAGCAGAAACGGCAATTTAGAGGTTTTGCTGTTAGGACATATAAAAAGTGTATGTCCTACTTACTGATACACAGTTCCCTGCCTTCGAGCTCTCTAGGCCTTCCTTAGGAAAGACTTGCATATATTTTTAAGGGAAGTGGGGGGCTTTACCATTGGTTTAAACAGCAAAGTCGAGCTAGCAGTTTAAAACTGCTCTTCCAGGCTTCAGTGGCAGGCTGGGAGCCATTTTGTTCTTGGGCCCTCACAAGGTGGCACAATCAGTGCTGCTGCCCTGGGGGTAACACTCTGTCTTACCTGCCCTGGGTATCCTTGATACCATATCCTGTATGTAAGTCAGCTTATGCCAATTGGCAGTAGCCAATTCAGCATATACTTTGTAAGGGGTTAGGACCCTGGCACTGAGGTATGGTGAGCAGGCCTCGGTACTCTCCGAGTCGAAAAACCAGCAGCATCAGTCCACACCTTTGGGGTAATCATGTACAAAGAGGAATTTCATTACAGGGGAATCTTGCTCCTTGCGCTATCCTTTGCTGGCCAGAAGACAAATGGACTGACAGTCCAATCTTTGGAGTATTCACTAGTGATCTGCACCTGTGCCTTGCTTATCCCTGTGACTGTATCTTTGCGATACCCAGCTACACAGGCCTGCTCTCTCTCCATAAGTGCTTTTTTCCTCTATCACCCTAACCCACCGACTCTACATCTTTATGCCTTTTCCATCACACTTCAAAAAAGAATTGTCTCAACCACCTGCACCAACTACTCTTCCATATCGTGGCGTCCTATCACCAGGAATAAAGGCCTTAAGGAAAACTCAGATTTTTAGGACTCTATTTATATTGCTTCTTTATGCGGGACCCTGGGACAATATAGGAAAGTACCTAATCAGGAGAGGATCCCTCCCTTCCCTACAGGATTAGGAAGCCCCTACTGACCGACACGTGGGATCCGGCTAACTCCATGAGAAATCGTTGGTTACATACGACGATGCCCTGCATCGGTTATTGATTACTCTGACTGCCTTGAACTACACAAGGGAGTCTGATAACACCTTGGTACTGAGGTGGTCCTCCCGTCCTGAAGAAGACCCGCAGGCTGAGGCCCCACTTACCCACTAGCAATAAGCCGGGTCAAAACGTCGACGCCCCCATTATCCCCTCTTGGACCACGAATAACCCTGATTTGTAAAAACGTGCTAAACAGGATTGTGTAATTCGTGACATTAGTGATTTTTAACCATGTTCGAATACTAAATGTGGCCAAGAAAAAGCGACTGGAAACAGTGAACAAGTCTGTATTTCTATATGTATTTTAAAAAAATCACAAACCTTTGCTCTTTTCACCCACCTTTCAATTCTCGAGCACTTCTCTCTTGCACGTTCTTAGGAGTGCCTTCCTTATGTACCAATTGTACTTATTGTTTAAAATTGGTGGAATAAAAATATATTATTCCCCAATAATTTTGTCTGGGTTGTTGCATAATCTGTTGATTGTATTCATTACTGTGAGCAATCGGTGTTCAAGCTCAAAATAAGGAATTAACAATTATAGGCTTGCTTTGTTCAATATCAAATTTAGGTTTAGGACCATTGTTTTCTATAGCGAATCATACCCAGGTCCAGTATCTTTTTGGGTCACCCCATTCAATGGCCAAGAAGTGAGGGAGGCAGCAAGGAGGAGGGTCGAACGGTTTGGGGGTAAGGAGCCATCTTGGCAATGGACCAAACCTGACACGCATGGAACAAGAGTGACAAAGTGGAGCAGTCTGAACATGTAAAGGGGTGGAAGGATAGGTTAGACTTGGGAAATAAAGCAGATCAGTTTAGCCTGAGGTCAAAACAAAGAAGGGCCCAGCTCTGCCTTTTAAAGTAAAAATCTAAAAAGGGTGTGGGGGGGTACATGAATCAAGGGGGTCAGTCGTAACAGACGAGCTTAATGGTCTGTGGCACTGAAGGCTGTTGAGAGTTCAGGCATGACAGCAAAACTGACCGCATTCGCCCAATTCATGACCTCATTACAAACCCTAGCTGCCTTGGCGCAGTTCCATCTAATGGTCGGAATCCCAGACTGCAGTGGAGCTCCAGGAAAACCTGAAATAGTTTGATCATTCTTTCGTCAATATCTTGGCCAGGATAGAAGGGTCTAATAGGCCAATAATTAGTTATGAATCTGGGTTGTTTTGTTTTACTTTTCTTAGTGGGACTAATCCCCTTGGCAAGATGCATTCTCCTTTTCTGAAGTGAAGCAGCTGTGCTTTTGAAGGGCTCCAGAAGAAAACTAGTGAGCTGTCCCTTATTCGCGTTATTTAATGCTGGAGGCAAATTTGTTAAAAGTTCAGTATGTTCATTTGCGATCGTGGACAGAAAAAGCGCATAGTCCGCTTTAAAACAAAGCTCGATTGGCCTCTAACCACTTTTTATCTCTTCCCATTGCAATTTTTATGAGGGTGAAACTCTTTAAGTAAGCCTTTAGCAACATTAAGATATGAAGAATTTACAAGTAATATGTTTGCAACATTAAAAGGTTTAATACATATTAAGAATAGACTATTGGATTTGAGGTCATCATAAAAGACAATGTTTTTTCCTGAAAAAAATATTTACTATCAATGTTGCAACTTCTTTTGGATTGGCCTACCAAAGTGTTCAATTGTTAATTTTTTTTTAAACTTTTTGGGCAAGAATTTTTATTTTGGCAGTCTTTCATTAGGTTGAGCCTACCAGACAGCTGTCTGGTTGTGAAAGCAATATCATTGGTTTACCAAGACCATACAGGGGCTTTGCATCCTTGTCACTTTCTTTTGACTACTTCTTATTTGATGGCTTTTTTTGTCAATCATGTGTCCCTTCCTGGAGCAGAAACTCTACCGTCACATTGATTGGCTGGCTTCTATTCTTCCTCTGCTCGCTTTTAGGGAACTACTTTTTATATGTATGAGCACTCCATGACTGTGTTTACATCTGACTCCCTCGTATTCTTTAGTCCATCCCTCTCCCCCTCCACTCTGCTCTCTCTGGTCCATGTAATTATAATGCTCGTTTTGCTCTTACTGCTCTTTTACCCCCCCCCCTCGGTCGCCTGCTGTGTTGCTTAAAATCCCACCTGCCATGTTGCTTAATTCCCCATCCCATGCCCCTTCACCCCCACCGACTCCCTAACTCTGTTCCGCTCAACTGATTATTATATTTTTTAAGTGCTTTTGCTCTACGTTTGAAAACAGCATTTTCACGCTTTATTTTTTATATTTTTATTTACTGATCCCTCTCAGTTCAGTAAATAAAAAAAGCCTGTGTTGAATGCATGCATACACGAACAAAATGACATGGTGGCCATGCCATTGCTTTTTTTTTTATTTATTTTTTTTAGCTCTGCAGCACAGCATCCATAATGCTGTACCTAATTACAATCATTTTTTCAAGCTGAAAGGTTCAGTAGGCGGGGCCTATTGGAATGGCCATGTGCCACTGTCAATCTTTGAAACCGGAAGTTACATATAGGAAATAAGATTACTTCACTTTTCTTGTGCTTTCACGTTGGGACTGCGTGTTGCTGTTTTTCTCCTCGCCTTTCCATCAACTGCTCGCGGAACCCGCTGCGCGGGTCCCGCTTCGTGTGGGGCTTGCCTGACAGCATCTTCTGCGACGCTTGACTGAGGAGTCAGTCTTTCCACGCCTGTGCCTGTGTTTGGGGGCATTTGCTCGAGCAGGGCTGCGAGCGAGTTGCGGGCGCAGGACTACACGTCCCAGGAGCGCCCGCCAGCCCCAATTGTCACCACCTGGGCCGCTCTCCCTGCAGGCTCCTCCTTCCCCCTTTCTCACTGGCTCTATATTTGCAACAGACGTGTCCCGC
The DNA here is from genome assembly GCF_964261635.1 of Lissotriton helveticus. NCBI lineage: Eukaryota > Metazoa > Chordata > Amphibia > Caudata > Salamandridae > Lissotriton > Lissotriton helveticus. Next base: position 136,171,188 of record NC_136063.1, on the reverse strand, counting down.
TGCGCGGGAGCGACTGGGAGAAGCCCGGGACAAGGGCGGGACCGTCTGTGGCCGTCAGGGGCCGAAGGAGGCCGGGCTGGGCCAGGTCTCTGACTTATATTGTTTATTTATTTCACTTTTTGTATCTTTCAGTGTAGCTGGACTGTGGTTATAGGATTAGATTGTTACATTCTGTCTTGCCGTTGATATGTCCAGTTCACATCCATCTGGTGTGGGCGTTTCATTCCTTGGGCCTCTCGATAAATATTTCGAGAAGGCAAACAAGGAGATTGATAAAGAACTTCTTCTATCTGAGAGACGCGCCGAGCGTCGTCGCTCTATTGAACATCTTAAAAAATGTCCCTTGTCCACCCAACCTGAATTAAATAGCACGCAGGAATTGGCTGTGCAAGGGAAGTCGGCCAGTGAAGCGGATATGTTAAGTATTGACCAAATTCCCAGTATATTTCGGGCCCCTAATACTTCCCCCGCTCGTTCCATAATCAATAGTGAGGGTCATATTAATAACTCTTCCTCTGTCTCCATTAGTCTCATTGATCTTAATACCCCAGTCGCTCAGATTACTACTCCCAACTTGCACTCAACCCTTACTAATCGCTCTTGTGATAGTGCTGGCCCGGGTGAGATTATTTTGCCACTAACTAATGGTACCACCGGATCTAAGCCTACAAAAATGAAAAGGGCTGTGTGTTCCCCACCTAGGAAAAAAAGAAAAAAGGGTGGCGTTAAGAGAAAAGGTATTAGTCAAGAAACTCTTTCTCCTTTTATAGTTAATCCAACTACTGAGTTTATGGTACTTCCAGTGGTTGAGGCTCCCACTGGTACTTCCCTCATACCAATTCTACCTGTGGATGTTACCACCGGGTTTAACAAGGAGTGTTTCGATATTATTGAGAAACTCCTAAAATCATATATGTTACCTCTCATGGAGCGTGTAAGGTTATTGGGAGAAAAAATGGATCGCCTCTTAGCTCCTGTGGCTATACCCCACCCTATGAGCTCTGATAGGCAGTCAGCTCCTTCATCTAAATCTAGCGTCACTATTATCGCTCCTAGCAGTTATTCCAAAAACAACAGTAATACTGAAGCCCATAAAAAATCTAAGGCCCCGGATTTGTCATCTAAACCCCCATGTGCAACTAATCCTGCTAAAATGAAGCCGATGTCGTCCAGTAATAAGCCATCCTCTGAGGGATTAAAGCCATCTGTAAAACAAGGGCCAGTTAAACCTGACAACTCCACTAACAGACAATCTTTAAATCGTAGGAACATTGTAGAACTCCCCCCTGATTCGGCCAATTTTGTTATTATTCTGACGGGTGTGGCCCCAATCTCCAATGGGAACAGGGAAAATAATGTAAATTTTAAAAATAAAGTCATCTTCTGGCTGAAAACTAACAGACCCCTTTCTGCCCATCTTAACGGGGATATTATTTCAGTTAGAAGATGCAAGTGGGTGGGTCCTCACCCAAAGGATATCGAGGGTGATACCGTGATCATTAATTTTAGAGATCACAGAGTCGTCCCCCACCTTACCGATTGGTATGTGGGAAACAACGAGGGGGGGATTTCCACGCGGAATCTAAGTTACTTTTACCCCGAGACTCTGCTCAATCCACAAGGCCAACATCGCTTAAAAAGAGATCACCATCCCCTTAAATGGTCCAATTTTACTCCTAGTTTTCATGGTCCACCAATAAACCCTGAGGCCCTGTTTCGATCTTATTCACAATCTACCTATAATAGCTCTTCTCTTACTCCGAACTGGGTTAACCCTAATTCCCAGTTTTCTGGTTATCCCGCTATACCAGCTTCTTCAAACTTTCGTCAGCCCCAAAGTTTTTATTCCAACTTAAACAAACACAGTAAATATATGCAGCCCAATGAGTATTGAAACATCCCGTTGAGGAACCTTTATGAGCCCTTATCGGGGCTGGAGTATAATGATTGACCGGTCATTCTTTCCAGGGCTATAGAGGGTAATATAGACTGTATGGGTACTGTTGATGCTCTAGTTAATTTACCCTGTCATGATAAAGACTTAATGGGCCAATTAGTCCATAATGTTAAGGGGGGCTCTGTTTATCTGTGCGGGACTGGTGATATGGATTCGAGACTCGAATCAGTGTTACATGCTGATCTAACTGGTGAGAGTGCTATAATGGCGCCAGGCATTCAGGGTGGGCTCCCTTGTACTGGTACTGATGACACAATGGTGGACAGTGTCTCTACACATGGATTCGTCCCTTTGCAAGAAGAAATCGCCTCTGTGTCTGATGAAGTTCACTCCTCCGCCAATGACATTACTAGCGTTTCAGCAGACAGAAATGGTACCATCCTGGGAAGCTGGAACATAGCTGGACTCGAGTCGCGGATGTGCATCCCAGATTGGGTTAACTTTATACGTCGTGGTGACGTTTGGTCCTTTCAGGAAACCTGGGCACTTCTACCAATGTTCCTTACTGGCTACCTGAACTTTAGCAAACAAGCAATTAGAGGGCACAGAGGCCGAGCCATGGGTGGCTTGACTGTTTGGGTTCACCATTATGAGGGTGTGACAGCAGAGGAAGTTTTTATTGATAGCCCCGACATACTACTGGTTAACATCAAATCTACCAGCGGCTTGAACATCTTATTGATCAATATATATGCTAGGGGCACCCAGAGTGGTAGGGTCTCTCCAACCCTCCTCCGTCTGGATGACTTTTTAAGTGATGTCCCGGTAGTTGGACACAAGGTTGTAATGGGCGACTTAAATACCTGTTTTGAACCACTGAGTTTGGATGACGGCCTTTTAACCGAGACTGAGGATTTGGCTTGGGGGATTCCCCAGCTTGATCTTGCCCCGATAAAAAAATGGTCCCAGGCGGCTATCTTTATTAAAGGTTTGTGTTTGGATCAGGGCTTGCATGCCCTAAATGGTAGAGCGCGCTCCGATAGGCTGGGCAAACACACCTTCAGTAATGGCAGATTTAGTAGCCGCATTGACTATGTATTACTGGATGTTAAATTGTGGCCTGTGGTAGTAGATATGGAGGTAACATCTCGCCCGGAAAGTGATCATGACCCACTGGTGGTGGAAATAAGGGATTTCAGTTTTTCTGGGCCAGTTAAATGTATGTCTAATTTAGTCCAGGATGAAGTAGTACTCACTAATGACACAAGGAGGGTACGTTGGCCAAAAATCTGTGTCGATGTTGAAGCTCGTAAAACGATTAGATCTTTGGTTTCTAATACTCTGGCAGTAATCTCTAAAGGTGATTCACAGGAGGAGATTAACACAATTATTACTGACTCCCATACTAGCTTGTTTATGTCTTTAAAAAAACCGTTTATTAAATCTATTTCCAAAAGGGGTACTAGGCGGAATATGAAAACTTCCAACTGGTTTAACGATGAGTGCCGTCGGTCCCATGTCGAACTGTTTAAAGCTTTAAAACTTAAGAATCCTGATTTAATTAGGTCTTGTAGGAAGGCATTTAACGCTGCTAAACATATTGCTAAGGCCAACTGGGATGAAGAACGGTGGTTAAATCTAACAGAAGCATGTAGTTCCAGGAACATGCAACGGTTTTGGCATTTACTCAAATGAGGCTTGTCACAGGATGATCGGCCTAGTCCAGCCTCGGTGGATCAACAACAATGGGTTCGCTACTTTGAGGACCAATTTACGTGCCCCAGTAGCGTGCAGGATAATATCTGTTGGCCATTACCGGTTGATCCCCTTGAGTTTACGAGCAGAGAGGTAAAAACAGTCCTGCAATCTATTCCAAGGGGAAAGGCACCTGGTCCGGACTGTATTCCAGCCGATTTATTCCAACAAGACCAGGACCTTTGGGTACCTTATTTGGTTCAGTTGGCCAATGCCTTGGCCACAGATGCAAGAGTTCCCGAATCCTGGGCAGGGGCCGAAATCCTGCCTATATACAAGAAAGGCAATCGGTCGGTTCTATCCAACTACCGGCCGATCAGCCTCATAGACGCGGTCCAAAAAATCACAGCCCGTCTTGTCCTTGCCAGGATTCAGGAATGGATTGACGAGTATAATATCCTAACTCCACTTCAAGCTGGATTTAGGTCCCATGTGAGCACCTTAGACCAGGCCTTTCGTTTTATGCTTCTCTATTGGAAGACGGTTCTTTTAGGTAAGGTTATCTCTATGCAGCCTTTGTGGACTTGAGGTCTGCTTTTGATCTTGTTCCGAGGGCTGGGCTATGGAATTGTTTACTCGAACTGGGTATGCCAGTCCCCCTTGTGCGTCTTTTGATAAATCTACATGCAGATACCTATGCCAAAGTACGTTGGGGCAAGCCAGGGGAGGTGACGGATAGGTTTCCTGTTGCTAAAGGTGTTAGGCAAGGGTGTGTTTTAGCCCCTACCCTCTTTTCTTTATATATTAATAGGGTTACTAATTATTTTGATAATCATCCCACAGACGCCCCGACTTTAGCAGGAATGAAAATTCACTTGCTCATGTTCGCTGACGATACTCTTTTGATTTCAAAAACCAGACAGGGTCTTCAACAGGCCCTGTCGAGGTTTGAGTTATTCTGCAGCGAACATGAGCTTGAGGTGAATGTGTCCAAGACAAAATTTATGGTTCTAAGAGGACACAATCAGATCAGTGCAAGGGTTACTATGGGGGGTACGCCCCTGGAACAAACCAAGTTATTTACCTACTTGGGTGTTACTTTTAGCGAGACACTAAGTTGGTCCCATCAGGTTGAGCTATGGCTCTAAAGCACCTGCAGATAGGAGGTGCTTTGATCAAAGAGCATAAAGGCTCTTTTACTCGGCCAATCTCACCTTTAATTAAGATCTATGGTTATAAGGTTCTTCCCTCTGTTTTATACGGAGCGGAACTATGGGGCTTTAGCAAATTGGACCCCCTGAGATCAGCCCAAAATAAATTCCTTAGGGTGGCAACGGGTCTGCCTCAGTCAACACCGCGGATCCTGCTTTTGTATGATCTTGGGTGCCAACCTGTGGAGGAACAGGCGAGATTTCGTCCATTGGCATTTTGGAGACGTCTATGGACGACGCCAGAACTCCTTTTATATGCTAGGGCATGTTTGGAGGTTAGAGATCTTTCTGGTTCTTTAAATATAGGCTGGTTTAAGGACTTAAGATCATCCTTGTATGCTTTGGGGTATAGTGATCTGTGGTTAACTCCCGAATCTGCAACTTTCCCCTCAAAAAAAGCCTTAAAACTGCATTATTGGGACTGGGTGGTTTTTAATAGACATTTGAGACTGAGTTCAAGCAATCTTACTAGTCTATTTATGGACTTTAAAGACGCCCCAAAGCTTGAAAAATATTGGGACATGATAACAAAGCCCTCGGACCGCAAATTATTCCACCAGTTCAGATGTGGTTCGCTGCCACTAAGGGAGTTCACCAAAAAGTGGGGTTCTGGTGGGACAGGGCATTGTCCAAACTGCCACGGTCAGGGAGAAAGTTTAAACCATTTTATGTTTGTATGTCCACTATATGCTGCCCCCAGATCCAAATGGCTAAGTCCGGTCTGCAGAAGCCTAGGCACCCGCTCGGCTGTCATTGCCAGCAGAATCCTAAGAACTAATCTGTCCCCATTAATTGTAGCGGGTGTGGCTAAATATATAGGATGGGCTTGGATTCTTAGAACCAGGTTCATCAAAAATAAATAACTAGGGGTTAACAACGATTTATGCTTACTTCCATATGAGTAGTCCTTTTATCTTGTGATTTTCTGGGAATTATTGTGTTACAGTTAATTTTGTATTCTTTCATAAGAAGCCTGTATATGTGATTTTATATGGTCTTAGATGTTTTATCCAGTTTACAAAACTTTTATTGATGTATATTTTGTAATGTATGTCTTTTATGATGCATCAATCGAATAAAGACTTCTTTGAATTGAACAAGTGGGAGCGCGCGATTTCTGACTTGTGTGTTGGGTACCAAGAGGCGTTGTTACCACGCACAAAACTCTTCTTGGAAAGTTAAAGCCTGGTAACGAAATGTAGGACATATAGTCGGGGGGGAATTTTTTTTGTTTTTGTTTTTCAATAACATTTTCCACCTTAATTGCTGGTCTTTGCCAACTGGGAGCGAGTTCGACTTTGTGCAAAATGAGGAATTTCAAAATAAATATAATGAATTACATGAGGAGATTGTTTTGGCCCCATAAGTATACAACTGCGAAATCACTTAAATAAACAAAATTATTTAAGCAGATAATTCTTTTCATCCTTACTCTACCTTGTGTTTTCTGGTGATGACGTGTGCGGCTAGGATCACCAGTTCAGCCTGAGTGATAGTACCATTTACACTCTGTGCAAGGTGAAAAAGCATGGGGCATTTTTGCCCCAGTAGCACATGTTAGTGTAAACAAGCAATGGCAAAGCCAATAGATCGTACCTTTAAGACCAGTTGTCTTTGCCAATGTTTTTAGCCATTCTGTACAGCATCTCTGATGTGCTGAATCGGTAAAGAAATAAAAGCTTATTACACAGCACTCCTCAGAGGTGACTCCGTAAATAAAAAGAAAAGAAGTAGTCAAAAACCACTTTTTTTTAGGTAAAGCAGTTGGGGTTGTTGAAGAAAGCAACACGGAGGACTTGGGTCTGGGAAGCAACACAGAAGGCGCAAGTGGTGGGAAGTGGAACAGAGAGCGCAAAACACAGAACAGGGGGAGAAGAGAAGCACACAGGTGAGAGAAAGCAACATGGAATTGGGGCGGAGAACCACACAGGCGATAGAGAGAAACAGAGGTCTACGTGAGGAACAAGAGAAGTACATGAGGGAGACCGCTGGAAAAACATGCACTCTTGTGGATTGCTTAAACAAAAAGAAGAAAAGTCATCAGGTGAAAGGCACAAATATTAAGGCCATGCTATAAGGAAGTGGGAAATCCAGGAAAGATGACACAAGGGAACACAAATAAAAAACATGAAAAGCTCTGACAATAAAGCCAACCTCTTGTGAGCAATGAGCGGTCTTAAGTCTACTGTAAGCTAAATATAGGTCTTTTCACATGTGCTGTCCGGTAGGAGAGACCTAAAATTAGGGAGAATTGTTTTGCACCAATTATTATTTTATATGGTTTAATGTTTGCTAAGAAGCTAACTCAAGGCTTTTGCGTACATAGGGAATCAGCACATTCTCTGATAAGCTTACAATTGTGCCAAAGAAGGCTAAAAAACGTCTCGTTTCTGTACTAGGGCTCGAGTCTAAGTGACTCCCTGTTCTTTTAATGATCGTCTCGCCACCTCGGCTCATGTCATTTGCACTATTTACTACTAAATATTCACAATTAAAAATAAAAAAATTAGGTAATTTCCATGGAGCTGCATTTTATCTTTGCGATCAGAGCCACTCCCAATATTGTTTCTTGTGTGGAGTCATATCTTCTTATTTTATGCACTATATGTATTTATATAGACTTAGTTATTTGGGCACCAGAGCACTTCTCGGTTAACAATGGAGTAACATTAAGGAGGAAACCACGTTAAAACATGTAGGTTTGAGATGAAAGTTCGATTACTAGGCAGGTGAAGCATTGTATAACGAAAAATAGATGTTCATTGTTATGATAGATATTGAAAAGATGGATCTGAAATGTTTTAAATAATTCCACTTGCGCCTCATCCACTTGCAGAATTGGTGGATTGATTCTAGATTTCACTATTTCGATGCCCATTTTCTGGGTTTGCTAAAGGAGGTTGTATTCTGAAATCTCAATTTCATTCATAACAAGATAACCAAATAATAAATTCAATACAAAAAATTTGTGAATCACAAATGTTAAATTTGCACATTTTTTGACTGTTTATTTTTGCCAAGTTTTGCAAAGTACTTTTTAATGATATTAAATGTTGTTCACCCATTACTTCTTCAAGTGGGCATACACATATACACGGTTAACCTCTTATCTGCTCTTTCTTTATTTTATTTATACTTGTACTGGAGAAGCTCTGCTTCCCCACTATCTACAGCTCTATTGCATCGCCTGTTCCCCCCTGCCTGGTTGTGCTGTATCACCATTAGCATTTCAGTTTGACACCTCTCTTCATGACTTTATTTCTCCTTCACCCTAACCCGCTGACTCTCCATCTTTATGCCTTTTCAAGCACACTTAGCAGCAAACTGTACCTCAGTCACCTGCACCACCCGCTCCTTCATATTGCGCGGAACCTCTCATGGGTCTACCATCGTCCTATCACTAGAAATAGCGACCATGGATTTTGTAGTCATAAGGAAAAATCGGCTTTTTAGGACACTGTATTTATTTTGCTTCTTTACGTAACACACCAATACCCTGGGCGCTGGGTATGAGAGTGCTTTAGCATTAACAGTTTCATTCATTGGTTTTTGAGCTCCTTTTTTGGCACAAATAGTTCCACTTGTGCTCTCATGGTTGCTTCAGTGGTCATATTTTTGATATATTCTTTGTGGATCATCTGCCTGCTCCTTCTGTGAATTAGTGCAAACTAATAATGTTTAAGGATGCTTGTGATCCAACAAGAGAGATGCTCTGCTTGCAGAGAACTCAATCGTAGAATCAAATAAATTCCATTAATCCTTGAAAATGTTCATTCTTTTTTATTAACTTCATGTCAATGTCCATAATAAATGTTGAATGCTACACACTACTATGCATATGTGAATTTTTGGAGTCAGCACCATAATGATGTCCTGATTACGAGTTAAGTCGTTATTTATCACTCCTGATAAATAACGATACTACAGGGTACATTATTTATCGGGTGCGATACATAACACCAGTTAGGAGTTCATGGATCATAACATGTGGATTTTGGTGTTTTACGGCCCCGCAACACGCATGATATGATAAATTCCCTATTTTTCCCCATGTTAAATTTTGGCAGGTTTGATCTGCCAAAATTGAATGAAGTTTGAGTTATTTAATATATCTCATAATTATCGGATGCGTTAAATACCTTCAAGCTCATAATTCCGACCCATGCGTGAACAAGAGTTTACGCATCGGTCAGAATATCACAAGGAACTTGTGATCAGGCTTTGGTTCTTATTTAGAATACTTACTAAAAAAAACTTTAGCATTCCAAAAATCAGGTCTGACCTTTCTTTTGGAGAAAGGGTGACACTCTTACTTAACAACTTTCATTGTCTTGATGTTGGTAAGTAGATCGAAGTGGTTGCGTTTCACATTGGAACATGTTTGTTCCACATGCAACAATATAGTTTTCATGGCATCTTCATTTGTGACTCAACATCACTTCAGTGTACCGCAAATAATGTGTCCGGACTCAGTACAAGTGACAGAGTGGGCGGATTTAACATGTACCAATTTGATTTACTCTATATTAAATTTAAGACTTCTTGTTGTGTGCATATATTTTAATTTTACAGGTAAAATTCCACCAAAAGAAAGTGTAGTAGCCCAGATAAAGGACCATTTCAGAAATACATTGTGTTGATTGCAATACCTGATTAACAGTGGACAATTATTAAGAAATTGATAAACCGAAATCAACATTATATGTGTTGACGTATTGGATACAAGTTCAACTGGACACGTATGAAGTTACTAAAAAAAGAATGAACTTTTTCCAAGGATTAATTTAATTCAGCAGTTAAACTGTATTCAAGCAGTGCATCTGTGTTGTTGCTTCAAACTTCACATGTTCTTTTGGCCACTCATTTTTGGCTTGAAATTTGAGATATGTCACTCAAACTTATTACACCTGTTTTTAAACTAATTACTTTGATAATTCCCACTGGGTCTCTGTGAGGCATGGCACGATCTAGGATAACCAGGTTTACCGCTTATGACTAGACCCTGGCTGCCGGGAGATGTCATTATCTAGTTTTGAACTGTGGTAACTCTCCCTCACCTTCTGTCACTGTGCAGCTTTGGTGATACCTCTACTTCATTCGGGTGGTATCTCAATTCTCTTTTATTTTGAGAGAGTTATTAACGCACATCATTGTAAACTCTCCCAAAGGCATCAGGTGCCATTGGCCGTGTCTACTCTCTGTAGAGCAAAGTTCAGAAAGGCTCCTTGATTGTAACTCTCTATCCATGCTCTTTCCTATCTGTTTGCTGTCCCTTGGTCTAAAGCATCATGCAGATCCATTCACTGGGTGGGATGCGGGGGGGGGGGGGGCTTAAAGGCGTGGATGAAATAAAAGGTGTGCTCATACTTCAGTTCCCATAAGAGATTTTGCCTTCATCTACAGCCCAAACAGCTGAAACAGATTTACCCCAAGCTTGACATGAACGTAGAACTTTACTCTAATGGCGATCCTTTGTAGCCTATCAGACAGGTCAAGCTTTTTGACCTAGTGTGAGCATAATAAGAACCTATACGGACTTGGGAACCGCGCATTGCTTATCATGGGTTGCCTTTTTGTTATTCTCATTTCCTTGCTTCTTTTTCAGTGGTTTTCCTTTTCCAACTTGTTTGCTCCTCACATTCAGCATAGCATCTTTACCATCAACGTAACAGGCTGACTTGTTTCCGTCCACTGCTCACTTTTGCGGATCTTCTTTTTATTTATTAGCAAAGGACATGAGTGCATGTGTTTTCCAGCTTTCTCCCTCTTTTGCTTCTTCCTTCACTCCTGCGTGTGCTCTGTTGCGCTCTCCTATATGCTTCCTTCTCCGGTGTGCTACCCAACACTGTACCCCTTGCTGCATGTTGTCTCCCCAGTGTTGCTGTCTTGTTTCCACTGCGTCATTTTTAAATGTATCCTCCTTGCTCCCACTCTTTGACCGCTCTCCCCACCCGCTCCTCTGTTGGCTGCCACCCCACACCTGAGATTCTTTTTAAACTTTTTTTTTTTCTTTGGAGGTCCATGCAGCAAATTTCTGCCGGCCCTCTTCAAAAGCACTTTGGTTTTTTTCTCTTTTGATCTAAGTGGCACCTGTCATCTAAGACTGGTTAATGAAAAGTAAAACAAAATGGTATCCACGTCATTCTGTAGGCATGTACATGTAGGGTGACGTATGCACTGATATTGAAGTTACACTGTTGTGGCCACAAGTGTAGAGTGAATCTTGTTGCTTAATCCAAATGAAGAGAATATACATTTCAGGCTCCCTTGTCCATAAATTGAGATGAACATTTGCATTTTTTGTTTCTGGTAGACGTTGAGCTCCAAAGTATATTTTTCATACCTATCCAGAAGAGCGGGGTTCATGATCCAATGTCACTTTATACCCAAGTTATTTGTAAATATTTCTGAGTTGCCTGGTACTTTACTCTCTCCTTTTGCTTTTCCGTGTAGGTCAATCGAGGGGCTGCGGCAGGATTCCTCCTTCAAGCCATCACCTCAGCCCTGGGAGCAGCTGGCTTTCTCCTCGTTCCTCTAGGGCTGAACCTTGAGCGTCTTATTGAGACTGGCGCTTGGATGTCATCTGTCATCGGCCTTCCGCTCCTTGCCTTTGGATTCCACTGGCTGACTGGCGATCATTCCACTGCCAATCTCTTCCTTGGATGCGGGTTATTGCTGGCCCCATTCTTCGATTACTTCACCCCAGAGAGCCAGCACATGGTGGCCCATTCCATGACTCTGGCGGTCTCAGTTGGGATACTGATCATCTCTGTTCTTGTTGGGAACCTCTATGGGGTTTTGGGCAGTGTTACCATAAGCGTGGCTGGATTTATCTCTGCCATGGAGATAGATTGGTTGCTCTTACTACGGAAAGAGGATGCTTTGAACTACACCCTGCTGATAGGAATGCTGGCATTTCAGAAATCCTTCAGGACGCTCAACCTTGACCTGCTTTAGGTGTATAACCATTGACATTGTCCTGAATCAAGGATCAATGGTTGCTTCGTTGTATTCCAGGCCATTGATGTTTCGGTTGATCAATGGTCTTCATAATCATGTCTCACTTCAGCAGTCATCATGGACCTGTGCAGCGCTTGTAAATAGAAGTATTTCAGTGTAAGGTTTATCAGTATTCCTGTGAGAAAAGCTAATGTCTGGAAGGATCGAGCAGGGAACATGTATGTTTATACATGGGCATTGTGAGCAGTAATTGACCTCCGCAGCGTCCTCTATGAGCTAACGCTTCGTTTGCCTCTAACTGTATCTGCATTGTGGTCATGTGCTCTGAAGAAAGAGGTGGAGCAGAAGAGTTTAAAAGTGATGATCGGTTTTGTTGCCTGCCTAGGGCTGATAGAAAGACTTCAGGTTTGATTTATAGGAAATGGGTCCAAGAAAGTCCTGAACACCTAGAACAACGAAATTCCATTCTGAGTAGTCTACAAGTTGAAGTAAACGCTTGGGTTGAACAAATCGTGGATGAAAATAAACATCTCCAAAAATGGTTGCTCATACTCATTTATCCTGTTTTGAAATGTATTTTGCAGTCAAAAGTTTGCAGATAATGCAATTTGTATTCTCTCATGGCCATAATATTTACAAGACTCTTCAACTGTAATCCCATCTCTCCTGAATTTGCATGTATGGCTAATATAAATATGTTTGGGATCTCTCTTCTAGAATCTCTCCTCTTTCTCATCTCCGTGCAGTTGTAAGTTCACATTTGTATTTACCCTTCTAACTTGTATACTGTGGTTTACACGCTGCTGTTGCTGCTGTATTATCTTTCAATTTCTTTGTTTAGGATGTTTGCAGATTTAAGGAACACGTTTGTAAAACCTTACTCTTACTGAATCCTTATCCTATTTTACACATCTAGTTCTCTGATGTAGAGCAGATCTCACTCTAAGAAGCAGCCACGCTCTTTCCATAGAATATTTTTGTTACAGTAGCTGTGATAAAGTAATAACCAGTACATTTAATGTTAATCAGTTTACTGACCCCCAGAAGGGCAGAAGGCAAAAAGCTGAGTTGGCACGATCAGGATACAAACTTGTGGCCTGCAGTTTCATCAGATGCCAGTTGCAAGCACATAACTTGTTGAGCTGACTGCAAAATGAATTTTCTTTGCCACTTATTGGTGTTGATTACTACACGGTGTTATCATGCAGCACTCCCATTATGTCTTTAAATATAGTCTTCATATACAAATTCAAAGCCAGTCCTATATGCTTTGTCAATGCTTGTTCTTCTGAACAGTTTTTTTTCCGTGGGATTAAGATGGTTGCTCTATCTAGTACAATATTATGCCAGTGGAAACGCACAGTTGCAGATCTGGATACCCTGAACTGAGGCAAAGCATTTTCTGGGCTGACCGCCAGAAGCAGTCTACTTTACGAGGCAACTTTTTTTTTTTTTTTTTTTAAGTTTTCAAAAACCTTTATTAACAAATATTGTTGTGACACTGCTTTAGGCCAACAACCCGGAGGCAGGCAGCTAACGTGGCATAGGAAAAAACATAATGACAATTATTGCAATCAATGACTGACGCTACCTAAGTATGTCTTTTCCCGAAATTATCTAAGTTGTGTCATATGATGACAATATCCAGCGATACTTGCATTTGGTAGTTTCATAAGGTCGTTACAATAACAAGAAACCGAAGAACAAAACAATCCCATTTGGCTAGCATTTCAGAGCAGTAGGTCAACCATATATCAAAGTAGAGAGCAAAACATCAGGAATGACATAAGTCTAAGGAACAGAGCACACTATCGCCACAGTATCCACCGTTAGTTCAGGTGTGGTGTGCGCACATTCAGAGTCAAAAAATCAACCATTCGTCTAGCATCCCATCCCTGGAGGAACCACCCCTCATCGAGGCCATCTGCACAGTCAATCGACACACAGGTCTGCACCCCCACGAGTCAACCAGTCAACCAGTGGCGCCCATATATCAGGAGGCCTGGATCTCAAAGGCTGTAGCTCCCAATATGATGTCAGTTGGTTCTTACAATAGGTGGCTGATGTTATCCAGTTCGCTAATGTGGGAGGAGTACCCTTCTTCCAATGAACAGCTATTTGCCTCTTGGCTAGCAGTAGCAGCATAGCAACCAGTTTACGAGCCGTCGGTGGGATCCCTTTCACATACCCTAGTAGTGCCACCAGGGGGTCCGGTGCAATGACGAAGGCCACCACGTCGCTGATACATCTAAACACCTCCACCCAAAAATCGGATATTTGCCGGCACCCCCACGTCAGGTGGAAGAAATCGGCCATGTCACCGCCACATCTCCAGCATTTTGCCTCGCTCAGCAGACCCATCCTCAGCAGCTGTTTAGGCGTGCGGTAGACTCTATGCAAGAAGTTAAAGTGAATCAGCCGCAATCTATAGTTTGGTGACAGATTTCCCAGCTGCGAGCAACAGTACTTCCATTTCTGGTCAGGAATCTCAGACCCTAAGTCTACCTCCCAGTCAGATTTCGAGGTGCAAATGAGGATCGGGGCGGTGTTCTGCATCACTTTGTAAATGCGCGTTATCAACTTACGGGGTGAGTTATTAGAGAGCAATTCTTCTAACGCAGGAAGCGCGGGGGGAGCTGCAGGGAAGTCCGGATAGCGAGATCGGCAAGCTGCCCTTAATTGATAGTATAGTAACATGTCTGAGGAAGTGGGAGTGTCGGGTGCACACATAGTTTGTAAAGAGAGGAATGTGTCTCCAGGGAACAGATCTCCAGCGTTAGACAGGCCACGCCCATGTGCCCGGTTCGTCACACCTCTGTCCGTGAGGGGTCCCAGCAGGGGGTTTCCGCCTAACGGCATCGAAGGGGCATAGAGTTCCTGAACACCCGCCCTCTGTGCCAATTTCGACCAGGCCCATCGCACCGATTCCACCGTGTTTACGTCTATAGGTGATCTCTTATAGGGATGATAAACTGCGGCGTTCAGAGGTGTGGGCGCAACCATGTCCATCTCAATTGCAACATGTGGTTGGAACGGAACCGGATGGTGCCAGAAGTGAAGGTATTGGGCTTGGGCACTGTAGGCATATAATTCGAAGTCGGGCGCCGCTAGTCCGCCCTGATCGAACGGGAGTGTCAACAGTTTCCAAGAAACCCTGGGCTGCTTACCCGCCCACACTAGTTCCAAAATCGCTGACCGGAGTCGTTTGAAAAAGTGCACAGTGAGAGGCACGGGTATGTTAACAAATAAATATAAAAATTTGGGCAACACGACCATTTTGGCTATTGCTATGCGCCCCGTGAGGGAGAGTGGCAGTGTCTTCCATCTTTTAGCCTTCCCTTCCAGCCAGTCCATGGTCGTCCCATAGTTGGCCAGCCAAATTTCTTGTGTGGACCTGCTGAACCAGATGCCCAGGTATTTAATCTCAGTGGTCGCCCACTCGATCGGGTAAGCCGTGTCACAGCTCTTGGTCTCATCTGTAAGTGGCAGCATCATCGACTTTCTCCAATTGATCAAGATGCCCGATAAGCCTCCATATCGCACGAACTCTCTCATCAAGGGATCAAAATTCTCCTCTGGGTTAGTCATGTAGATTGTCATATCGTCAGCGTACATTGATATTAGTAGGCCGCGCGACGTAAAACCTATGCTGCGATGCATGTGATGTTGCCGCAGTCTGGCCGCCAAGGGCTCGGTGGCAATAGCGAAAAGGAGCGGCGACAAGGGACACCCCTGTCTCGTGCCCCGCGAGATGGAAAACAGGTCAGAGCAATGGCCATTTACGTTGACGCGTGCCACAGGGTTAGTGTAGAGTAATTTAATGCGCTGTATAAGCAACGGACTGAAGCCCATGCGTGTGAACAGGGCAAAAAGAAACCGCCATTCCAAGGAGTCAAACGCCTTGGTGGCGTCAAGCAGTGCAGCAGCCGCTTTGCATTCAGGGCTCAGGTAGTGCAATAGGCCAAAAAGCACTCGCAGGTTGTGAGAGGTTGAGCGACCCGGCACGAAGCCGGACTGGTCACACAAAGCTATTTGGGGCAGCATGGGCTTCATTCTGTCGGCCAAAAGCCTGGCATATATTTTAGCGTCCAGGTTTATGAGTGAGAGGGGTCGGTAGGAATCCGGACAGGTCGGGTCTTTGTTCGGTTTGAGTAACGTGATTATCATGGCCTCTCGGAGCTTAGGTGGCAGTATTCCGATATCCACAGCTTCCTGAAAAACCCCGTGCAAACGGGGGGCCACAATGTCGATGTATTCCTTATAAAAGGCCGCCGTTAGACCATCTGGGCCAGGCGCTTTATCCGCCGGCATACTCGTGATCACAGCGCGGATATCTTCCACATCAAAAGGAAGATCCATATATTGCCTCGCACCGTTATTGAACCAAGCCAGGCTAATCGTATCGAGATACATCTCCACATCCGAGTCTTCCGGACTCGTCTGAGATGTGTACAGTGATTTATAGAAAGCCGTCATAGTGTCCAGTATGTCACGCGGGGTGCGCGCGGCGACACCACTCGAGTCCGTCAGTTCAGTAATAAAGCCCGTGCCCCTGGGTACACGCAGCAATGATGCTAACGTTTTGCCGGCCCGCTCGCCCTCCCCATACCTCCTAGCCATGGTATATTTATTTAGAAAGGCCGTTTCCCTTTCAGCTTCCTCCTGATATTTCGTCAGTGTGTCCCTGAATGCTCCCTGAGTCGACGGGTTCGGGGTCCGGGCTATCTCCTCCTCAAGTTTCGCGAGGTCTTTCTCCAGGCTGTCCAATGTGCTCCGAATGGATCTGAGAACGCCAGTTTTCAGAGCCATACAATGGCCCCTAGCAACAGCCTTGAATGCCTCCCACAGCACTCCCGGCGAGTCCACAGAGCCCTCATTGAGTTCAAAGTACTCTGTAAGTTTCCCGCGGAGTTCCTCACGGAACACCTGGTCCAGCAGAGCACGGGAGGGGAACCTCCAGCTGAAGGGGCGCACGTACGCCTGCGGGATCGACATACGGAGTCTAACAGGTGCGTGATCTGAAAGGGACCTCGGCAGTATATCCGCCTCTATGGTTTGGGTGTGTAAATCTTTTGAAAGCAGCCAGTAGTCTATGCGAGACCAGGCGTGTCTATGTGCGGTTACACAGGTGCCCATTCGGGTTCCTGGATGTAGGGCCCTCCAGGAATCCACCAGCCCAGCATCATCTATGATGTCAGTCAGTGCAGCGGCCGCTCTGGGATGATGTTCACGAGAAGTGCCCTGTCTGTCATTAGCTGGGGAAAGTGCCACATTGAAATCCCCTCCCCATAGAAGCGCCGCGCTGCCACATAACTGGGCCCTATGCCATACAGTGTGGAAAAAGGAGGGATTGTCAGTATTGGGGCCATATACATTCACTATCACCGTTTGCGTGCCAAACAGCGTGCCAAGTAAGATTATAAATCGGCCCTCTGAGTCAATTATTTCTGTGTGAGTGGACCACTGTAATCCCTTTCGCATCAAAACAGCCACACCCCTAGCGTAGTTAGAGTAAGGAGCTTCAACCACTACACCCCATCTACCATGTTTGAGTACGGATGACCCTCCAGTGGCAAGGTGCGTTTCCTGCAATAGGCAGATATCTACCTCTTTGCGCAGCAGGTAGGAGTGCACCAAGCGTGCCTTTCCACGATCATTCATACCACGCACATTCCAGGTAACACATGTGAAAGACTTCACGGTTTAGCAATACACTTTACATTTTTCGACACACATGTAGACACATCCCCGCCCCTGCACATTCCAGTGGTAACTGATTCAACTCCTAGTTCCCCAGCAGAGGATGCGATGAGCAACGATAACCACCTAAAACGTCCACATTGTCGTACAGCATACGGTTTCAACAGTAGCCACCATTCCAAAGTTACGCAAAAGCGTGGCTCATCAACAATAATGATTATCTCTGCCTTACTCCTCGATACGTTCAGTCTGCTTAGCCAACAATTCCCCCCAATCCCGCCCGCAACAACCCCCCAATCAGGTCGTGATATAATCCCCTCCCCACCCAATAACATACCCAACCATAACAAAGACCAAAGGTCGGGAATCTTCCCAGAGGGTACGCAGGGTGACCGCCACCAACTCCTGCACTTTTGGCAGGGTGGCCGGGCCAACGGCTGCAACACTGCATCTCAAAGACCCACCCACGCACATAGCAAGCAAATAAACATACATAGGAGGGCTCGACTCACGTGACCTCAATCGAACTGCAAAGGTGACGAGTGGTATTTTATTGTCAGTAGGCCACCACCGAACAAACAGCGCAATGCTATCGCAATGAATGTGATCCAAAATCAAGGGCAAGGACGATAGTCATTCCACGTCGCTGAGCCGATCAGCAGAGTCTCGAGTTTCAGTAGTCGAGCGCTGAGACTGTTCCTTTACCAGTTGTTTTGCATACTGGAGCGCCGCCTTAGCATCCACAAAGTAGGAGGGCCTATCCGGGCCGTGGACCCTCAACTTGGCGGGGTAAATGAGGGCATATTTCGTACCAGTCTGCTGAAATATCTTTTTGGCAGGAACAAATTCCCTGCGAGCTGCTTGCACCAGTAGGGTGAAGTCTGGGTACAGAGCGATATCATTGCCCTGATATTGAATCTTCCCTTTCTCCCGTGCAAGGCGCAATATCGCATCGCGATCTCTGTAATTCAAGATCCGGGCTAGGATCGGCCTGGGTGGGGCTCCCGGATTAGGCGTTGGGCCCAAAGACCTATGTGCTCGCTCCACCAGGAACATGGGGGACAGTCCGTCACCAAACAGGTCCTTCATCATTTCTTCAACATAACGTTCCATATTTGATATGTCTGTGGATTCCGCAATTCCCGTGATTCACACATTATTGCGACGGGACCTCGCTTCCAAATCCTCGTTCTTTTGTTGTATCAGGGCCAACACTTTATCCATGCCTCTCACCTTCTTTTCCAGCTCGGACTGTCCCTCCTCAGTTTCAGTGACGCGTGTTTCCAGAACATTCACCCTGCCGTCCTGTTTATCCATGCGCTTCGTGATGGTGTCCATGCGAGCGGCCATGGTGTCCATTTTTGCATCAATGCTTTGCAAGCCGGACTTAAGTTCCTCAAACATTGTCCTGACGTCCGCCGCAGGTAGCTGAGTCGCCATTTCTTCTGCAGAGTCCTTGTCCGCACCGCCCGTGTCGGACGATTTAGGTGGTTTGCTTTTGTCGAAATTTAATTTGGGCTGACGAGTCTCCGGCTTCCCCATCGCGGGATCCTAGGCCAACGCCCGCGGCGAAAAACACTACAGAGCGAGAGGAGGGCTAGGGCAGCGACCAGGGCCCCAGAGCTGCCACCAGAGCCGCGCGTACCCCGCAAGAAGGCCGCCGCAGCCGTGCGCGGTCGAGCGTGGGCTCCGGTCCCCAATTGTGTAGTAGTCACCAAATGTACTTGCCCGCTTCACCCAGTCACTTCAGTTTAGCAAGGCGTAGTAGGCGATACCACGACACCACGCACTGTATAAAGATGCGGTCAACAGCAGGCATCCAGCGGTCAGCGCACTGTGTGTTGTCCCGTAGGTGGCTCAACAGGACAGCCTTCTCAGTCTCAGGCAGCACCGCTGTAGCGAGGGTGGGCAAACAGAGCAGCGTCTCCGGTAGCGTGAGCCTATGAGGATAAAATGGCGGCTCCGTCAGTAATCACCAGCGGGGGAGGCGCCGGTCATCGCAGCTGGCGCCCCGGGCGCCCAGGCATCTCGAAATCAAGGCAGGGCGACCGCTCAAGTTCGTGTCCCATTCAGCGCGGCAGCGCCGCCCCACCGTGCAGCCTCCCGGTCAGGAGATCGAAATGCGCCGACCGTAGGCGCCACTCGCGTGGAATCACAGCGGCCCCCCAAACAGCTCATGTGCGCCTCAATGTATGGAGCCCGCCGAGCAGTGGTGCAGGTGAGCTCCCAGTGGTCCGCGACTCACGCGCTCCGTCCGCAGCGCGGGGTCCGGGGGCCCTCACAGGTGTAGCACGATCTCGCCTCCGGGGTTCCACGTCACTCCAGTCGCAGGTCGCCGCGTAGGCCACACTCCCGATGCAGGATAGAGTAGCACCTTCCACCGGAGTAGCAAATGACACAGCGGCCAAACTCCTACCGATCAAAGCCGGATGTTACCGCAAGCCCATGACATCGGTAGATCCGAAATGCAGCGCGAGGTGAACGGATAAATGATCGGATGTTGCGCCCGGCCGGCGGAGCTGCGAGGTTAAGCAGCCATTCCGCTCAGCGGCCAAGCCACGCCCCCCCTTTACGAGTCAACTTTAGATGCCAAAGTGAATCCCTATAATTGTACTTTTTCATTATATTGTGGGATCAAGAAAGTACTTAAACTGTGTTCATTTTCCATGTGTGGCCTTCAGATGAACTTACTGTAGTACACTTGATATGATGTGTGGGAATCAAATATTTGTATCAATTTTTTTGAGATAATTAGTGTTTTCCTTTATGCATGTGGAAGACACGACAGTGGGCATTCGTTCCTTTTGATTCCCCAATCGCTGTTCGAATGGCGATGAATGGATTTAGTTTACTGAGACATACAGATGTAATTGCATTTCATTTATATAGCACTTCATAAACCACAAGAGCAGCAGTCGTGCTTTTAGTGAGACATTAGGTCGTTGGTTTTGGACCATGAGTGGCTGTTCAATAAAATGAACTTTGATTTGCTAAGTTTGATTAAAAATTGCCACTGCAGAGATTTTCTTGGCTAGGCAGGTGCAGTCTCACAGGTACCAAAAAAAAATTCACTGCAACATAGTTACCTTTTAGACAAGCCCAAGCTATCAAGAAAAATCCCACCCCATGTTGGACCAGAGATGCAGAAAGTTGAGAACAGTATTTAAGGAAACCTAGAGAAGGTACCACAGTATAAAAACTCATATTGGGAACCGCATCAGGAACTTTTAAACTCTGATACTCCTTCTGAAACTAGCATATTTTTCTTCAGCACCATCTGCTAGCTTAATGGGTCTACACCTCTGTCGCCACTTGAGCGCAATTCATTCTCCTCCTGCCAAGCATCAATGGTGCTTCCTCTTACTTTCATCACCCTCTTCAGATTCCACAAATTCTACCACACAATTTCTGTTTTTCGAAAAACTATCTACATTAACTGAATCCTTGTATACAAACACTACCTCCTCCTTTTTTTAATTTTATTTTTTTACCTTTCCCGTGATTATTGATTCATACCATATCACCCATCCCCATCACCTTTGCTTTAAAATTCCTCACTCGCTTACTTTCTAATATTGGCATCTAACCTGGACTTTTCAACACTCCGTTCAGAACCCTTTCTCATCCTCAATGGGCATAGTTGAGTAGGTGATATTCTTTCTCACAACATCTGTAATGGGGTGTGCTGTCGTATAATGTGCCTTGGTTTTACATGCCCACAACATACTTTTGACTGACTTCTCAATTCCCTTTCCCCTGCTTCTCAACCATTACATTACTCTAACACTGCTCAGCTCATTCTGTCGACTAACAATGACTTGTGGGTGATAGCAATCTTTTGGTGCTTGATCCTCTTAGAAATTCCTTTGTCTTTTTCATTGGGAATTTAGGCCCATTATCTGTTAATACTTATGTAGTAAACCCTTGCTATGAAATAATACCTTCCATGGATTTCACAACCTCCTGTGAACTGAGTTCATGTAATTATACCACATCTGTCCACTTACTTGAATAGTCATGCAGGACTAGTGCATAACACTGTTTATACGGCTGACTTCATAATGCTTCTAGGAAATGGATCGCAAGTTTAGAGATCACGCTACTCCTGAAGTATTCTTCTGAGTGTCAGCATTGGTGCACAAGTGACAAAGGCAAGATGTTCAACCTGCGAATCTATAGAGGGCAGCCAAAAACCATCAGTCATAGGGTCCTCCTTATTCATTCTCACTCTGATTGCTCCCTTTTTTCATCACATGTGGAACCAACAAGCCATTCATCCTACAGATACATCCTTCTGGAATGTACTCCGCCTCAAGTTGAATCTGCAGTAACTTTGCAGCTATACGTGCTATCCTTGGGATCACATTCTTAACAACTTCACCTCTCAGAATATACACCAAAGGCCTAGGATCAATCCATGAAAAATCTACTGATGTAACAGGTCACCAGTGAATTCAATGTAAGCAAAGCCTTTGCAACAGAATCTCTTCCTACATTTTACATACCTCACATACGCCGTATCTTTCATCTCTAGTTTCTTCAAACTTTTTCTGGGTGCCAAAATCTTGCAAATCTTAGCATAGAACCTCATGGATCATTAAAACGATTTAACCTGATTCTTGTTTATACATGCCTTGACAATCGCTTCAAGAAAAGCTGCTCTCAGTTCTACCCCTTTGTCAGATATTATGTGGCCCAAGTATTTAACACTTTTTCAAACTCCCATTTACTTCATTTAGCAACCCCATCATTATTGCACATCTTCAACATGCTGCTTAAAATGACATCATGTTACTCAGTTGAGGATTGGGAAC
This sequence comes from Lissotriton helveticus, assembly GCF_964261635.1. Classification (NCBI taxonomy): domain Eukaryota; kingdom Metazoa; phylum Chordata; class Amphibia; order Caudata; family Salamandridae; genus Lissotriton; species Lissotriton helveticus. The sequence goes on along the minus strand of NC_136063.1, from coordinate 136,148,911 downwards.
CCAGGGGGACCTTGGCGCGAGCCGGTGTTCCCTGGGAGGATTCGCGTGGTGGAACAATCCACCTAGCGCGAATGGGCAGTCGGGAGGGAAGGGGGTGGGCTTAGTTAGGCTATTTTGAGGAAGGGGTGGGCGGGAGTGACGTAATCGGCGAAGGTGGGAGGAGTGTGGCGCAGTTTGTTGGTGCGGCACATTTTTTCTTGTCAGCTGAGGTGTTTTCCGGAGGAGGAGTTTGAAGCGGCATTTTAGTGAAGAGTCTGAGGTTGCCATGGCAGAGGACAGCGTTGTTAGAGACGCCGTTTGCGCTCTTGTAAAGGCAGGGCAGGGTGACCTGCTTCGCCCGGGAGTTCAGCTGGAGGACCGAGGCGGGCAGCGGCAAAGGGGGTGAGTCAGGCGGTTGCAGCGTGCCTGCCGTCCTCTAGCCGCGCTGCGTTGCCTAATGTAAATGCGCATGTGATGCTGGTATTATCTTGTCGAGCGCGTTCCTCTGGGCGGGGCGCGCGTTTAAGGCAAGGGCACCCACGTGCTTCCTCAGAGCCGGCCGTGCAGCAAGGTCGGCTGGGGGCATTGTCCCTGCAACGTTTGGGGAGGCCCAGCAGAAAAGGAGGCAGGAGAGGCATTGGGGACTCCAGTAGTGTGCCAGCACCTTCTTCACATGCTGGGAATATGTTCAGTGGCTGTCTGGTGGGGAATATGCAGCAGGTCATGGAGCCACAAACTTTGGCTGTGCATAATGTGGCACAGTTTTCAAGTAATGTTCCTTTGCAAATGCCCAATTTTAATAGAAATTCATCTACAATAAATATAGCCCCCCCTGTCAGGGAGGAGGGTCGCTGTGCTGCCCTTGTGGACAACCCAACAGACAGTGAAGGGGAGGAGGACGACCATGTCGAGGTGGCAGAGGATTGTGGGTTACAACATGTTGGAGAGGAGTTTTGTAAGGTGGGGTGACCATAGGGGTGAGGGGGTTTTCCAGACTTTTTTGAGTCCCAGGCCCAGAGACCCCCCCCAGGTCAATGGATTTAGGTGCACATTCACAAATGGCTTTAACCGCAGAAATGGCCTTGACAGACAATGTTATAGATGATGTCGTTTTTTTGGAGCAGAATATAGAGGTTTGGCCTTTAGGGGAACAACAGCAAGGGTAGGTTACAGAAGGCGGACAAGATACAGACATATTTTCTATTTTTCCAGAACCTCGCTCCCCACCCAGCCACCCTCGGGTGGATTTTGATTCTTCGTTGGGGCCTCAACGTGGGCAGGTCGGGTTCTAGGGTTTCTAGTTTGGAGCATGCGAAGCAGAGAGCGGCTTTTTGTGGGACTATTTCTTCACGAGGCAGATCTAGTGTGGATTTTGAGGCAGCGGCCGGGTTCTCGCAGCGGAGACCTGTGACCTTTTGGGCAGATTATGACGGGGAGTTGGGGATGGTGAAATGCCGAGCACGAGTGCTGACAGTCGGAATTTATCCAGTTTTCAAGGTGATACAGTATATGGAAAGGATAATGATAATGAGGTGAATTTTATGGATGGTTTGGTCCATAATGCGACTCCTTCAGTTTTCACTCAGGAGTTGGGTGGCGGGGATCGGGTTACAATCACTTCTGCTAGTATTTTACAGAGATTAGGAGCGGATTTCTCGGCGGATGGAGGGCGGCGCGGCGGACGTCGTGGTCGCGATAATCCGCAAGAATTTCAGAAGCGTGCTACTCCGCTAACGGCAGATAAGCCTAATTGGTGGGCTGCTTGGTCTCGTCTTGTGGCGGGCGGCAATACTGTCGTTCTGGGTGGGGGTGTCAATGTGGGGAGCGTGAATAATACAAAGGAAGTAGAGTTTGTTCCTGAGGTGACGCCTGTTTCATGTCATATCCAACAGGTAAAGGATTTGGGTGCAGCTAATTCAATGTCTGCTAAGAATATTAATGCTAGTAGTCAGGTTTCGGGTACTGGTAATAGTCTGAAAAAACGTCCATATATGGGTTTGGCGATGCCTCTGGGTATACATCTTTCTGATAAAACAAAACAAAAGATTTGGAACCATGAATTTGTAGATGTTTTCAAATTGCTACATAGACATATCCAAGCTAGGGAGGGTTCCAAGGAAGAAGAATGGGAATTGTCTCGCTGCCCCGGAGTGCCCAAGAACATTGAAAATTGGACGGCTGCTTTTCTCATTTACGCTAGCATGTACTGTGAGAGGCATCCGGAAAGGGCAATTGCAATGTTTAAATATATAGATGTGATTAGGAGGGCACACTTACAAGTTGGCGGTTACGCCTGGCTCAATTATGATGAAGAATTTCGGGCCAGGGTAAGCATTTTTAATGACCAACCTTGGGGGGGAAGTGGACCTAGAACTTTGGTTACAATGGATGTCTTCCAATCCGGCAACGATCCATACTGCCAGCGGGTTGCCAATAACTTACCGGCCCTTTCTGCAGCGTCCCGCCCCAATAGGGGCGGGTGTCTTGGGTAGAACACAATTGCCTGCAGCAGGTGCATGTTGGAATTTCAACCGCGGCGCCTGCATCAGGCAATTTTGCAAATTTAAGCACGAATGCTCGCAATGTGGAGGTAGGCATCCCATTAACCAGTGTTTCCCCAACCAAAGCTTTGGTGATCAAGGGAGGGTGCAGAGAGGCAGAGGGACCATTCCACCTGTTATTCCAAAAGGTTCATACCCCAGTTAATTTTCAGGCTATGTTGGTGTGGTTGGACAAGTATCCGGATACAGAAGCGGCCTCTAAATTAATTTGGGGATGAACGGTTGGATTTAGAATTGGTTATCAAGGGCCTCGTTCTCATCGTTGGGCTGATAACCTAAAATCCGCCAAAGATTTACCTCATATTGCGCAGCAACTGAAATTGTATAAAGAATTGCAAGCTGGAAGAATAGCGGGTCCATTTAGCCAGTGTCCATTACAAAACTTGATGGTATCCCCGTTGGGAGTAATTCCCAAGAAGGTAGCGGGGGAATTTAGGTTAATTCATCACCTATCGTGGCCGGAGGGACAATCAGTGAACGATTTCATCTCGCCTACTGATGCTAATGTTTCCTATACATCGGTGGATGACGCTTTACGTTTGGTTCGTTTGGCCGGCTCTGGTGCGGAGCTTGCAAAATGTGATGTGTAGTCTGCTTTTCGTTTGTTGCCTATTCACCCATTTGACTTTGAGCTGTTAGGAATGTTTTTCGACAATGCCTATTATGTCGATAGAGTGTTACCTATGGGTTGTTCCATTTCCTGTGCATTGTTTGAAACATTTAGCACATTTTTGCAGTGGTGCTTGGTGCAGAAATCTGGACACACTGCTGTTTGTCATTATTTGGACGATTTTTTATTTATTGGATAGGCAAAGCTTAATCAATTTAGCAGAGTGTTAGATTGTTTCCAGGATATGGCGAGAGAATTTGGTGTTCCTTTAGCTCAGGAAAAGACGGCAAGTCCATCTACCAAGCTTACCTTCCTGGGTATTGAGTTTGACACGGAAGTGATGATAGCTCGTTTACCAGCTGACAAGGTGGATGAAATCAGGTCCTTCTTAATAGAAGTCCTAGGCAGACAGAAGATTGAGCTCAGACAGGTCCAGCGTTTGCTTAGGTATCTGAATTTTGCATGTAGGGTGGTGAGGGTGGGCAGAACTTTTTGTACAATGCTGGGCTTCGCAATGTTGGGAGCTTCCTTTGCTCACCATCGAATAAGGATTACTAAAGCTGTCAGGGAGGATCTTTTGATTTGGCTTCAGTTTCTGGAGGAATTTAATGGTGTTTCCATCTTTTTTTCGAAGATAACACAATATGGCAGATTCAAATATTTTCGGATGCATCCGGGGCTCATGGCTTTGGATTATTTTGGGAAGGCCGTTGGTGTGCAGAGCGATGGCCTCAGCAGTGGGTACAACAAGGCCGAAGTATAGCCTTCCTTGAGTGTTTTCCCCTCCTTGTAGCTTTACGGGTTTGGGGTGAGGATTTCAGAGACAGGTGTGTATTATTTCATATTGACAACATGTCTTTAGTGGATTTGGTAAATAAACAACGAGCTAAGGATGTGCGTGTTTTGTAGTTGTTGAGATCTTTCATGTTGCAGAGTCGCAGATTGAATATTGTTTTTAGAGCAAAACACATTCCAGGTGTGATTAATACAATCACAGATGCTTTATCTCGTTCTAATTGACAGACATTTCGCTCTTTGGCGCCAGGGGCGGACAGTTGCAAAACTGCAATTCCTTCGGACATCTGGGTATTGGGGGATTGAGGATCATCGAGCTGGTTGAACAATCCATTGCTCGTTCCACCAGACGCAGTTATCTCCAAGCGTGGTCTGAGTTTTTAAGTTATGCTAAATCACAGAATCGGGGCAGTTTAGCGGTTGGTAATGAAGAGTTCATTTTACAGTTTGTTTTGTACTTGATGGACAAAGGTTTGTCACATACTACCATTGCGGGGAAACGGTCTGGGATCTCTGTTTATGGTCAATTGTTTTTTGGGATTGAGTTTGGGGGGGCGGTTTATTACGCAGGATTTTAAAAGGTTTCAGTAAAATAAGGGATCATCATTTGCTTTTGCGTGAGCCAATTACTTTTAATCTTTTACAGCAGTTGTTGATGTATTTGCCCAATTGTTGTTATAATGAGTGGGAGGTGATTTGTTTTCGGCTTTGTATGATATGGTTGTTCTTTGTGGCATTTAGAGTGTCTGAATTGCTAGGTTTGCGGGGACAGAAGGGCATACAAACTAATGACATACAGGTTCAAAATGGTTCTTTGAGGATTTGGTTGAGACAGTCAAAAACAGATCAAATGGGTAAAGGGACATGGATTCTGTTGAGTGGGAGTGGCGTTGTGCGTTGGGTGAATGGGAATCTTTCTTGATTGCTCCTAATTTTCGTCACGGGGTAATATTTTGTCATCCTAATGGGGACAGCATTACCTGTTTCCAGTTGCTAGCGGTGTTAAGAAATGTTTTACCTTTTAGTAGGTAAAAAACCCCTGTTGTTTGTGGCCCACTCTTTCAGAATTGGGGCGGCCACTGAGGCCTCACGGCTGGGTTGGGGTTGGGAGGATATACAAAAAATAGGTAGATGGAAATCTGATTGTTGCTCTCGTTATATTCGGAAATAAAGGCATTACGTTCGGTAAGTATGCCAGACTAATTTTGTTTTTCTTGCCTTAGGTAATGTTAATTCTTTACCTAGAAAAAAGAGGACCTGGATTATAGGACATTCTTTTGTCAAATGGTCGGCTACATTTGCAGAGCAACACATTTGTGGCAGAGCTTTGGGATTACACAGCAAGGGTCATGAAGTATTTTGGAAGGGGGTTGGTGGGTTGAAATGGAGAGATCTATTTCCTTTGCTTTCCAAGTTGTCACGGGAGAGGGGTTTTCCAGATTTCTTAATTATTCATTTAGGCGAGAATGAGCTTATCGAGCTATCAGGTTTAACGCTAATAAAACAAATGGAGTTGGACTTAGCTGTCATTAAACAGGTCGGGTACATCTGTGGTGTGGACGGAAATCATCTATCGTCATCATTGGAGGGGGGCTCTAAGCCATACTGCAGTGGAGAAAGCTCGCAGGAAGCTAAATCGAGCTATGAAAACTTTTTGTACAGCTATGGGTATTAGAGTTTTGGCTCATAAAAATATTACAAGTATTGAACAATATCTGTTTCGAGACAATGGGGTACATCTGTCCCAATTGGGCCTAGCCTATTATTTGACGAAGTTAAGAGATTTGTTGGCGGGTTTTTGGGGCGAAAATTTGTGGTGTGATAGCAATCTTAAATCATTTTTTCATTTTATTTCACATTTTTGGGTGGGGCCAGGAAAACTCTTTGGTTTTCCTGGGTGGCGCTCTGTGGGGGGGTCTGGATAGTCTAGAGTGGGCTTATCCTTTCCCTCTGGGGTTGGGGGTAGGGTAGGAGAAAAAATGGTTATGAAAGAGAATAAGGAGAAAATCCATTTTTGGGATTGTACAGCATTGGAGGTATTGATCGAGAAGTTTTTGGAAACGTTTTTGGTTTGCATTTATTATGAAAATGTTTGGGGGGAAAATGTATCCATGTGTGTTCTTTCTATCATAATAGATGCAAAGAAATGGATTATCTGTTTTTGACTGTCTTAAATAAAAAGTTACCTTTTTTGCTATAATTATCTAAGTGTGCCTTAAGTGTCCTTTTAAATGTTTAAATGTTTAACCTGGCAACTGTCCTGAGACCCACAACCATCTAGACTAGGAAGAATGCTGATGCAAACCCAAATAGCATCCTCTTAAGCTGATTCGTCCTGCTCCAAGCAACAGGAGCAGTGTAATATCAGGCCTATTCATCCTGTTCCGATTAATAGTCTTCCACTGAGAAATCAAGTTCCATGGAAAAAATGTGACCCTCCTAACTTGGCAATGATATCAACTATCCTGGTTAGACAGTCTGAATTAACTTATGTTTTATGTCTCAGACTACTTAAGTGAAAACAAAACCTCCAGTCGCCCATTTTCTTCTGTGCCACTACCAAAGCAGATAACCACAATGTTGAGTCTGTTGGTTTTTCCAAAATCGAGGTTCCCTCAACTTATTATAGCATAACTTATTGCCTTTCTGCGCTGTGTCTAGGACCATCCATTGCTCTGAAATATGTATAGAATGTGGTAAACCGTTGTTTCCTTCTGATTGGTGACTCTTCAGGTCCTTCCAAAAATAGTGGTTGGGGGTTGGACATTGGTTTATGCTTGCCATGACCTGATCCCACATGTTTGATAGAAATACAAAATTACGATCTAATAATAATACCAAGAAAGGGAGTGGAAAACAACTCTTGCTGGGGCGAAAAGGTCTGCATTGTAACAGACGTGCACCTCTGCCCTGAGAGCCTAGCTGTACTGATGTCTGGGTCCCTAATGCTGATTTCTGTTGGCAAATATGGATCATGAATGTGTGCCACGACATAGCGTTGTTTTTGGGCCGGGAAGGGCGCTTAAAGTGCTCACCTTAGAGTGGTGGAAGGCTACCATCTTCCCCAGCAGTTAAACTGCAACAATGCGGTGGTGGCTCCGTGCCACATAATGATCAGTAGTAGTGAACAGGACCTTTTTAATCCATGTCAATGGCGTGAGGCCTACAGGCTGACTCACTTTGTAAAGTTCCAGTGCTGTTTGCTTAGCTAACCCTTGGCTTACATCAGGTTGGTGTGATGTGCTGCCCAATCCAGAAATAGTGTAACTGCACTCTGTGTATGTGTGCCTGGGGAGGGTGAAATACAGGAATAATGAGTAGTGCTTGCATGGTGTATGCATGTGCTGATGGTACATGTGCCTGAGAATAGTACCTTACCTTAAAAATGTAGTGCTGTGCAGGGTGTATTGTGAGAGTGGTGGAGTACTTGGAAGGATGCAGTGCATGCATAATAAGTGCAAGTGTTGGGTGTATGTGTGCCTATGAGTGGTACAGTACATAAAGGATATAGTGCTGAGCAGTGCATGCTTGTTGAATACTTGGAGGGCCCTGAATTCCATTTTGGGAGATCCAGGCCTCCATGGTGAAACATGGAGTGGAGGTAGAGAGATCCCCCTGCCACTCCCTCCGACCCCCAACAGATTTGTGGATTACTAGATGGGAGGACCAGGCATACACTTCAAAGGATACTCTTTGATTCAATGAGAGGTCACAAGGAAGGGGCCTCAGGGCAGAGACGGGGCTAATAGGAGAATCATAAAGAGTAGGTCTGGGGGTATAACGTTTTGATATATATATATATATATATATATATATCACTGTGGCCGACATCCAGGTGGGAACTCTAGTCACTCCCATGGCCTGTGGGGTGGCATTATCAACTTTGGAGACATCCCTGCTGTGACACTGCTTTTCAAGAAGAAGAGGCAGCAGGTCAGTAGGCTGTTCAAAAGAAGCAGAGCCCTAGCATGAGACTTCAAAGACTCAGACTTTAAATAACATTTGTTTTCTGGAAATGGACTATAAGAAGGGGAGGTAGAGACCCAAAAAGTATCATATGCCAAGCAGCCAGACCGGCTGAATGAGGACCCAAGGCCTGCTACCCTCCTTAATGGAAGAGGGGACATCACCCAGGGAATCCATGATCACCTGCCTTCTTGCCAAGACCAGTGTGCCCTGTCAAGAAGTGGAGAGCGTTGGAGGGAGCAAGGTCCAGTGGGAAGCCCTGTGGAAGGTGTGAAGAAACGGCCATTATACTGATCTGGTCGTTGCTCATGTGCAGGACGGAGTCGGCGACCGTTGTATGCCAGGAGATGGCAGTGTGAAAGATTGCCATGTGATAAAGGCTGAAGCCATGTGCAATGGTGGTGCAGCAACCCCGTATGCCTAGAGGGGCACTGTGATAAAGACTGCAGTGCAGTAAGGAGCTGACGCCTTTTTCAGTAGGGATGTGGCGACCCCGTATACCACGAGGGGCAGCCGTGGATTACTTTGCTGTGTTGACTGGGCCAGAGCCTGTGGGTAGTAAGCAGTGGTGACCCTGGATGTCATAGGCACCGTCACTCAAGGGTGGGACAAAGAATTGGATCGTAGTAGCCAACTCCCCCATGGGAGGGGACAGAAGAACACTTACACCGCAGGAAAAGCCCCAAGAATTGAAACACTTCTCTTTTTTTCATAAAAGTGAGCATTTGACTTGACAATGATTTATTGCTGCTGCATGCATTTTGAGCTGTGAGCCCGTGTTCACTAATCTGTAGCCTTTCCACCTCGCCAAAGGAGTGTTGGACTGCTCGGGCTACGCATGTCCTGAGAGTCAAGTGCAGAAGGGGCCCTTGACCCAGTTACTCAGGATCCATAGTAAGTCGGGCCCTGGAACATCAGAGTAAAGAGTAACTTTCCTTTAAGTATGTTGTACTGCAGATACAATATTTCCCCTTTTGATCATCCTGCTGTATGTCTGTTTAAATAAATATTTGTTTTGGTATTTTTTTTAAACTGTCACTATAAATACTACTCTAAAGTTGTAGTCTACATGGACACCCAGTAGGGATATCACTACTCCTACAGTCAGCCCTGTTATGCTTCGGTGGTCGAGGAATGGCTCCCACATCACTCATGCAAACATCTGCATGGAAATGCAGGCACTTACAAATACCGCTGTCAGAGAGGGTCCTGCATCACTCATGCAGGCACCTGCATACACATGCAAGCTCTTACAAATACCGCTGTCAGAGAGGGTCCCGCATCACTCCTGCAAACCTCTGCATGCACATGCGAGCTCTTACAAATACAGCTGTCAGAGAGGGTCCTGCATCACTCATGCAAACCTCTGCATGCACATGCGAGCTCTTACAAATACCGCTGTCAGAGAGGGTCCTGCATCACTCATGCAAACATCTGCATGCACATGCGAGCTCTTACAAATACCGTTGTCAGCGAGGATCCCGCATCACTCATGCAAGCATCTGCATGCACATGCGAGCTCTTACAAATACCGCTGTCAGCGAGGGTCCCGCATCACTCATGCAGGCACCTGCATACACATGCAAGCTCTTACAAATACCACTGTCAGAGAGGGTCCCGCATCACTCATGCAAGCATCTGCATGCACATGCGAGCTCTTACAAATACCGCTGTCAGAGAGGGTCCCGCATCACTCCTGCAGGCACCTGCATACACATGCAAGCTCTTACAAATACCGCTGTCAGAGAGGGTCCCGCATCACTCCTGCAAACCTCTGCATTCACATGCGAGCTCTTACAAATACAGCTGTCAGAGAGTGTCCTGCATCACTCCTGCAAACCTCTGCATGCACATGCGAGCTCTTACAAATGCCGCTGTCAGAGAGGGTCCTGCATCACTCATGCAGGCACCTGCATACACATGTGAGCTCTTACAAATACCGCTGTCAGAGAGGGTCCTGCATCACTCATGCAAACATCTGCATGCACATGCGAGCTCTTACAAATACCGTTGTCAGCGAGGATCCCGCATCACTCATGCAAGCATCTGCATGCACATGCGAGCTCTTACAAATACCGCTGTCAGCGAGGGTCCCGCATCACTCATGCAGTCACCTGCATACACATGCAAGCTCTTACAAATACCACTGTCAGAGAGGGTCCCGCATCACTCATGCAAGCATCTGCATGCACATGCGAGCTCTTACAAATACCGCTGTCAGAGAGGGTCCCGCATCACTCCTGCAGGCACCTGCATACACATGCAAGCTCTTACAAATACCGCTGTCAGAGAGGGTCCCGCATCACTCCTGCAAACCTCTGCATTCACATGCGAGCTCTTACAAATACAGCTGTCAGAGAGTGTCCTGCATCACTCCTGCAAACCTCTGCATGCACATGCGAGCTCTTACAAATGCCGCTGTCAGAGAGGGTCCTGCATCACTCATGCAGGCACCTGCATACACATGTGAGCTCTTACAAATACCGCTGTCAGAGAGGGTCCTGCATCACTCATGCAAACATCTGCATGCACATGCGAGCTCTTACAAATACCGTTGTCAGCGAGGATCCCGCATCACTCATGCAAGCATCTGCATGCACATGCGAGCTCTTACAAATACCGCTGTCAGCGAGGGTCCCGCATCACTCATGCAGGCACCTGCATACACATGCAAGCTCTTACAAATACCACTGTCAGAGAGGGTCCCGCATCACTCATGCAAGCATCTGCATGCACATGCGAGCTCTTACAAATACTGCTGTCAGGGAGGGTCCCACATCACTCATGCAGGCACCTGCATACACATGCAAGCTCTTACAAAACCGCTGTCATAGAGGGTCCTGCATCACTCATGCAACATCTACATACACATGTGAGCTCTTACAAATACAGCTGTCAGAGAGGGTCCTGCATCACTCCTGCAAACCTCTGCATGCACATGCGAGCTCTTACAAATACAGCTGTCAGAGAGGGTCCTGCATCACTCCTGCAAACCTCTGCATGCACATGCGAGCTCTTACAAATACAGCTGTCAGAGAGGGTCCTGCATCACTCATGCAAACATCTGCATGCACATGCGAGCTCTTACAAATACCGCTGTCAGAGAGGGTCCCACATCACTCATGCAAACATCTGCATGCACATGCAAGCTCTTACAAATACCGCTGTCAGCGAGGGTCCCGCATCACTCCTGCAAGCATCTGCATGCACATGCGAGCTCTTACAAATACCGCTGTCAGCGAGGGTCCCGCATCACTCATGCAAGCATCTGCATGCACATGCGAGCTCTTACAAATACCGCTGTCAGAGAGGATCCTGCATCACTCATGCAACATCTACATACACATGTGAGCTCTTACAAATACCGCTGTCAGCGAGGGTCCCGCATCACTCCTGCAAGCATCTGCATGCACATGCGAGCTCTTACAAATACCGCTGTCAGCGAGGGTCCCGCATCACTCATGCAAGCATCTGCATGCACATGCGAGCTCTTACAAATACCGCTGTCAGCGAGGGTCCCGCATCACTCCTGCAAGCATCTGCATGCACATGCGAGCTCTTACAAATACCGCTGTCAGCGAGGGTCCCGCATCACTCCTGCAAGCATCTGCATGCACATGCGAGCTCTTACAAATACCGCTGTCAGCGAGGGTCCCGCATCACTCATGCAAGCATCTGCATGCACATGCGAGCTCTTACAAATACCGCTGTCAGCGAGGATCCTGCATCACTCATGCAACATCTACATACACATGTGAGCTCTTACAAATACCGCTGTCAGCGAGGGTCCCGCATCACTCCTGCAAACCTCTGCATGCACATGCGAGCTCTTACAAATACAGCTGTCAGAGAGGGTCCTGCATCACTCATGCAAACCTCTGCATGCACATGCGAGCTCTTACAAATACCGCTGTCAGAGAGGGTTCCACATCACTCATGCAAACATCTGCATGCACATGCGAGCTCTTACAAATACCGCTGTCAGCGAGGGTCCCACATCACTCATGCAAACATCTGCATGCACATGCAAGCTCTTACAAATACCGCTGTCAGAGAGGGTCCCACGTCACTCATGCAAACATCTGCATGCACATGCGAGCTCTTACAAATACCGCTGTCAGAGAGGGTCCTGCATCCTCATGTCTATGCACTGATGTTCTCCTTGGACTCTCACCAGAATATGTTGGTGGAACTACTTGGGCCGCAGATGCATTTCTCTTCGTGCCCAGGGCATGAATACAACCATGGTGAGCACCAGGCGCTAGGCTCTGATTAGGTTCACTCCATCATTGCTAGACCTGGAAAGCATCTTGAAGGTACAGCCAATCCTGTCGCCAATTTTTTTTGTTGCAATAATGATTACCGATCATTGGTCCTTGTAGAGTTAGAGAGTCTAGCTGGAATACCCACATACATTCTAGCAATGACGATAAGGGTTCAAGATTAGAACACATAGCAAAACTGTACGAGCCTCGTTCTAAGAACAATACCATATAGAGGCATCAGACTGTTTATAGGAGGAATCACATGCAACATAGCAAGAATAGAGGCAACTATAGGCTTACTAGCTACAGCCCTGGCTTGCCCTTTGGGACCACCCTAGTGTCCGGTATTAGGAAGGCAGTAGCAAGACCAAAAAACGAACTGCGCATTATGAGTCTTATTCACTTTCCGTGCTTTCCACCCCTCAGTAGGAAATAGTAAGCTGTTGAGGCATAAGGAGTGGGACAAAACGTCAAGTCTCAGATGTCGTTGTGGTGTGTGATTTTATTTTAACCACCCTCTGGCATTTTTGGTGTGTTATTGTCCATGTCTCTGCTCTAGAGAGGAGCCTTTTCATGTATGTATATAAGTATGTTGTGTTTGTGTAGAGTGAACTTAGCCAAAAGGCACCAAAGCCCTGTATTAAGTCAAAGGCAAAGATGCAGTCAACAAGTGATTGGTGGAGCAGCTAAGTTCTGAGAACGGAGGTGGCTTGGTACTTCACCGTGATGCGGTGGTCTTTAAAGAGGTTCCTGCATGTGTTGTATCATGTATGGATGTGTTGTCGACCTCTGAAAGTGTGTGGTCAAGCAATTTCTGAGGACGCCCTGATGGAAGAGGTTGTGTGGGGGGATATAGAGAAATAGCAACTAAGTGAAGGATGGACAAGAGGCAAGTCAGGAGGTCACTCCGGACCTTTTCAACTATTGTATTAAATAACGGGAAAGGCATGCTTAAAGAATGTCTTATATCTGAAAGAAGTAGCAGAATAAATGGACCACTTGCTTCCACGTGCCTATATTCAGGTGTGTTAAGTTGATGTTTTTGGAGAACAACAATTTAAAAATACTTATGTCATTCTATCTTTAATGTTGAGAAATGTTATAAGGGGGTGTAGCTAAAGCACCGCTCAACATATTTGACATCTCATGATTATGAATGTGAATTCCAATACCATGTCATCTCCTGTCGATAGCATAAGTTCTGGGTCAGTTTGACAGATGCGATTCTCGTTGGTTATAGGGTGTTAAATATGGTGGATATCAGACCACCTGTTTGCAGTGCAACCTTTGGCAATAAGTTAGGACCTTCCTCTGGTGACCGAGGCCTTCTGACCATTAGTGAAATCTTCCAGGCTAGTGAGCGGGCTTCTGATTTTGCTATTTTTTTCTGTATGTGTGTGTGTGCGTCTGTACATGACAAAACCTGGAAGACTTTAGTTGTGGTTTTGTTGCTTTCTGAAAAAACCTGGGGGATGTTAATGTTAGTGAAGTTTGAGTATCATTTGCTTGTCACTGGCACGTTGCTCAATTTTCATTGCCAGCAATTTGCTCGGGGCTTCCAGAATTTATGATGGCAAACAGCTGTGTTAAGTTAGCCCGTCAAGGGACCCTCCAGCTGTTCTCTTCATGTGGTCATAAGCATAAACAAATTCCCAAATCATGCTACCAGTTCCATTTGTCTTCTTAACTGTTTTCGCTTATGTGGCGTTTTGGCCACCAGTGGCGTAGCAAGCGTATCTGTACAGAATGAATGCAGCCCTGAAGCCTCAGACTACTGTTCACTGAGCTTAGCTTTTTTTTTGTGAGGCCATGTTCACATATTGGAATTCAGGTCATTTGGCCTTGTTCTTCTTGCATACAGTGCTACAGTAAAGAGTGCTAGCTACCAATAGCAGACTCAGTTCTTCTTCCACCAGACTTCAGTGTGTCCACCAGCCTTGTTAGTGCCCTCCAGACTTGCGTGTAAACACCAATCTTGCTTGTGAAGACCATACCTGCTCCACCTGACTTACGTGTCCATCATACACCTGGTAGGGTCCTTTAGACTTACTAGTGCCTCCGGACATGCATGTGAAAATCATACCTCCTTGTGAAGACCAGGATTGCTCCACCAGACTTGCTTGTCCATCATACACTTAGTAATGTCGCCTGGACTTGCGTGCGTCCACCAGACTTACTCATGCCCTCCAGGTTAGTGTGTAAACACCAGACTTGCTTGACCATCGTTCACCTGGTAGAATCCTCCATACTTGAGTTTTTCCACCAACCTTACTAGTTTTCACCAGAGTTGTGTGTCCTCCAGACTTGATAATGTCCTCTAGAGTAGCGTGTGAACACCAGAGTTGAATATAAGCACCAGGTCCTCCAGTGGCTCTAAAATACATTTTGTCTGAGAGTTTGAGCAATCATGTCTTGTTGGCACAAAGCGCAACCCTGGCTCGAAGACACTACATCCACCTGTTGTGCTTAGTCATCTTACTGCCGAGTTATGACCATATCGAAGAAGTGGTGTCATTTCATCTAACAATCTCGAAATTGTTGACGCTGGCATCGCGTATCCATTCCTTGCATCCATTTATTAAAAATGTGGCCAGGTATTCCTAGTTAGAGGCCACAGCAAGCCTTTGTGGCAACTGCAGCTGACCATATTGCTTTTGTGGCTAATGGATGCCTCTTGCATCATTATTTAATACAGGGCTACCATAGACTTCTGCCTCGAAGTCCTTGGCTATAGCCCAACTTTAGCAAACTGAGCCGTGATCAAGGAACTAAATGTTTGTACATTGCTCGTGAAGGTACACTAAGACGTTTGCATGGCACAGGTTTAATTCCTTACTAGTTATGAGCTGTGACCACCACATCCACATAGGGTGTTACACTTTCTTACCCCACAACCACGCAACCTCCAACAAATGGGACTGTTGGGTAGATGTATTCACTCAGACTGTGGTGCCAGCCAAAACACCTGTGCTAAAGTAATATGGCATAGTAGTAACCACCCCAGTTTGAACAACAGCACCTATTTAGGTCACTGACTGCAGAATGCTCATTACACTAATTTTTCCACATGGGAGAACCTTTCAAGGTCAGCCGGCATTCACTGCAGGGCTATAATACTTGCATGAATTATGCTTTAAAGGTCGGTCAGACGCGGACGGGTCAGCCACTTTGTCTCCATGGGAGACCAGGTGTGTGAGAAAACAGTGTTTCAAGGGTGAAAAACAAGGGAGCCAGCCCTCTGTAGATGGCTTAATGAAGTTACTTGAGCGTTGGTTCTCTTAGTCACCCATAAACCTATTTTGGAGTCTGCGATAAAGTTTGGCTCCAGAGTGGAGTGCGTGAGTGATACATCATCCTTGATGGATTAAGTGTTCCTATCCTGCTATATCTGTACTCTACGGAAATGTCCTAAACGCTGTCATCCGACAGTGTTGATAAATGTGCCTCATACATGTGAATTTTCTACTCCATATTTGATTTACTTCTAATTTGGACTTCTATTTTTACTCTTTAGATATTTCTTTTCACAGTGTGTATCTTTAGTGTAATAAACACATTTCATTGTTTTATATTATGTAAACAACAAATACACTTTAGAGCACATTTATTTTATTTATAAAGTACATGTACATTTACAATATAAAACCTGTACCATCCTGAGCGTACACATTCAAGTTACAACATGATCCAGGGATACGTTATGATACGTCTCTTAGGGCCCACAATTTCCCCCAGGTCGTCCTATATATTTGCAGGCAGCCCTTGGCAGCCTATGTTGGCTCCTCCACCTTAGCACACCAGTGCCTTGTGGCTCGCCTGGTCTTCAACCTCAGGGGGCTTGCCCAGGTCCAGTGTCTGGCTATGTCCCATTTGGCAAGCATGATTCCGATCTCCACCAAACTGCGTTCTCCCCGGCTCCCTCGCGTGTTATCTGCGATGCCCAATAGTGCCACCTTAGGTGAGGGCTCCCAGACTCCTCTAATAACTATACACAAGGTTTGAAAAGCTTTCCCCAGTATTCTGTGATGACTGGACATCCCCAGACCATGTGGAAGAAATTGCCATGTGTCTCCGGGCAGTAATTAAAGAAAACAAGGGTACCCCATTAGTAGAACCTGGGGTGAACGTATTTGTAGGAATTACAATGGTTTTTTGTCGCCCCAAAGGGGTCCTGGGGAGGATACTTTAGATTATGAAATTAATTCATAAAATTAATTCAGGGAGAAGGTCTTGGCAAGGTACCATATAGGTAAATTTTTATTACAATATTATGCAAAAAATAACGATAATTACTTCCTTATACAGGTGCTCACATATGTGACAAAAAAGTGCTCTAAGTGACTTTAGTGAAATATATTAAAAAACAATTATATACACTTATATACAAAGATGTCACCACAAGGTTATTCCCACAAAAATATATACAATGAAAATAGGGAAGTTTTCCTTGAGTTTGTCGACGGCGTTTCGATCTAGAGTATTTTAGATCATCATCAGGACGTGAGCTTCCTTCAGGAAGTGTCTCAACAGTAATTCAAAAGCGGTGGAGAAATTAATTCTGCCGGTATGATGAATCACACTTTACGGTGTCTGTGCAATAGACGTCGGGGATTGGAGAGACTAGTACTGTTTACATGTGAAGTCTCCGTCTCCAGAGGGTCATCGTGGCCGTGTTATTTCCTTAAGCCAGACGTTGTTTATCAAGGAGGGAACTATTGCACGATCTGTATCCGAGCCCTCGGAAGAACGCCGGAATACTGAGACAGCGGCCGACACCCCTCGGCACAGAACACTGCGGTGATTAACTCCCGCCCTGACGCCGCCACACGACCAAACCAGACTACAGATCGTGCAATAGTTCCCTCCTTGATAAACAACAGTACTAGTCTCTCCAATCCCCGATCCAAATACAGCGCGTTGGATTGTTTACAGAAAAAGAAAAAGAAACTTATCCCATTTGAGAATACAAACATAGGGATGCCGGTTTACTGCTCCTTGCAAAGCACCATACCAGTGTTTGTGGCTAGTCACAGAAGGTCGCAAATAGTTTCCTCCCTAATTAATATTCATTAGGAAGGTTCTTTTTATTTTTGGGCGATGTGACCTATTAGTGCATAGACCCCATTGCAAAACTTGACTGGTTACAAAAAGTCAGTGTACAGTTCCTAGTGGGTAAGGAAGCAACTCCCCTCACCCAAGATGGCCACCTGCATAAAGAGGCAACACAAGTCTCTAGGGGCCCGATGTAGGTGGCCGCTTTACCGACCGGTAACGGCCGATTTCGGCCGTTACCGACCGGTAAATGGGTATTTGTGATGTAGGGGCCCTATTTTACCGATTTGGTAAAATTACCGAATCGGTATTTTTACCGATTCGGTAACTTCCCGATGTAGGTGGGACTCTTCTGAGTCCCAAAGGCCTTACAGATTCGGTATTTTACCACCCAATCCAATTGGGTGGTAAAATACCGAATCCAGGTGTGCGTGCACATGTGTGCATGCACACCTATGCCATGTGACAGACAGACATGCCCTTAGGGCATGTCTGTGTGCCACATGGCACACAAGCCTGTATTTGGGTTGCTAGAGGGTGTCAAAGTGACACCCCCTGCACCCTTGCTGAAATCGGTATTTACAGAATCGGTAAATACCGATTCGGTATTGTCTATTGATTCCTATGGGCTTCAAGGCCCATAGGAATCAATGGGCAATACCGAATCGGTATTTACCGATTCCGTAAATACCGATTTTTACAGATTCGGTAATTCAATTACCGAATCTTCCTAAATCTCCCTCCTTAATATTTACCGATTCATAAATACCGAATCAGTAAAATTCGGTATTTATGAATCGGTAAATACGATTTTCCTACATCTGGTCCATTATGCCTAATCGAACATCAACAAAGGGATTCATAATGAGCACACATGCTAGTTCTTTGATAGAACACTATTCATTATATTGGCTTTAAATGGTTCTTTTGCAATTAAAGTGGTATTTGAGGAGTACTCATGCTAGATCTGCTGCAATTGCTCCACTAACAGGTTTACAAGCATATATATACCACTGTAGAGTGGCTATCAAGTTTCACGTGGTATTGCTGCAAGCTTAATGACACTGCAGTGATACAATGAGGGCACACCTTTTCCTTTGCTATTGCCCTGCACGCTCTTCAGAATCTGCCATCTAATGTTGCCGCTTTGATCTTTTGATCGATTAGCAGCTTTTGCCAAGTTTGAGGTCATTTAGACCTTGACGGGCAGCTGCCAGCTCACCAAGTGACCAGATGCCCCAGCCTCAGTCCCCTGCCAGAGAACCACCCGCAACATCATGAGATCCAGCCTGCCTGGGGGGGTCCGCCATCACTTCTGTACCTCTACCAATGTGGTAATTACACAAAATTCAGAGAAGTCTGCTGAGAGGGGCCATGATTTGTTTCGCCTCATTTGGGTTACGTTTTCGCTTTTTCCACCCCACTCTTTGTTTTTTTACACTTGTGGGCAGTCCCGCTGCCCCTCACACCCTTTTTTAAGGTTTGGCTACAGACATCGTTTACTGTTGCTGGAGCTGGAAGCATTGCAGAGAAAAGGAGAAAATTATAGGATAGAGAAAGGGGCTTTGGCACCACTTATAGATTTATCTGCCTCTTTATAATCTTGCATTAAAGTGTTGTATTACTTCGTGCAGGACTTGCTTCAGTGTATTACGAAGGGTTCAATGTATGGTGCAAACAATACAGTTCCTTGCTAGGTGCTCTGTTTGTGAAAAGAACAATGGTTTACGTGTACTCGTGTAGGCTAGGCTATCCTTGGTTGTCAACTTGTAACAATATAACCTCTGCTGTGGACCGTTGGAACACTAGAGCTGTGACCCTCACACCTGTGCTCCGATTGGATCATGAGAGAATCCACCTTAGGAAGATGGCTCAAGTAGGGGGTTAGTTCTAAAAAACAAAAAAGATATCACCACCTTGACGAGCGGGGAGGTTTTTGCCAGTTTGTGCAGGTCATTTGTACTTTTGGAAGCACCAGGCTGGTGACAGCTACTTTTATACAAGAATCAAGACTCCGGATGTGGCCTTTATAGTTGGCCAATCGGTGAAGAAAGCTATCAAGGTACCTGAGGATAAAAGTAAGTTCTATAGACCTTGTAAAATTTGGTGGAATACTCTTCAGTTAAAAGATGGCAAACGTTGGCACTTGAATCACATTATCTTGTGCAATCATGTTAGTCTTATCAATGAGGATTTTGAATGTTTAAAGGTCACTTGGGCATGAGGCTCACACCTGGACGGGTGCCCAGGTAGTATTGAATAAATCTTCTAATACAACTTGCATCTTGAGGATTAATCAACGTTATACTCTTGCTGGTAGAAGGAGGCTGGGAGCACACTGTCTCACATCCCAGCACTCAATTTGTCCCCGATGTATCATGGTAAATGCAGTGTATGAAAACACTTCAGTAGTAGTCTTTAATTTCCACCCTGGTTGGTGCAGCCTGTACTGTGGAACTCTAGACAAGTATTCTGGATTAATTCCTTCATCAGTAGAGCGCAACAAGCCAGAGCCCGTACGAGTTAAGGGCTTAGAGGGGCGAAAGAACTTCTTCATGGCCAGGGCGAGTGGCGGGCCTAAAAGTAAAGTGGGCAAAGTCCTGTCAGAGCGGATAGAGCTGGCCCACAAGAGTATGGTGGGAATCTCACTGCTTGACGTACCTAGGCACCCAAATATATCACTCTCAAGGAGACTATTGAAAGGGCATGTAGGGAAGCCATGAGAGGAGTTAAGAGAAGGTTTGACTTCTGGGGGACCCTGCCTCTGTTGGTGGCGGGTAGAGTTGCCCTCCTGAAGATGGTGATGCTCCCAAGGTTATTGTATTACTACGCAGTGCTGCTGGTTTAGATCCCAGTGCAAATGTTTAGCCAACTTAAATCGCTGGTGACGACGTTCATTGGGGGAGCTGGTAGACGGAGGGTAGCACTCACCACCCTTATGAGTCCGAGAGCAGAGGGAGGGTTAGCAGTTCCTGATTTTGAAAACGACTACATATTAGCACAGTTGCAGTGGCTCACAAACTGGTTGGCGGACAAACCTAGAGGGCCAGGAGAGCGGAGGGATGGGACACCAAGCTTGCGACTTCTATCGAGAGACTTCCTTGCAGAGACCGAGACATCCCCACGGATATGAGGACATCACATAAATGCTGGAACAGGAGCCTGAGATTATCCAAGATTAGACACGCCTACGCACCAGAAATGCAGTTAATGATGTGTGAGGCACTTACTCTGCTTTCCACAACATTTCTACACGCATTGACTACTGGCTAGCCACGTCAGGCCTGCTTACACGGGTGCGCATGTGCCAAGTGTTGCCCCGAACGCTCTCCGACCATTCCCCTATTTTGATCGAACTGACGACCCCTAGGGCAGTAATCCCCCCATTCCTATGGCGGTTCCCACCGTACTCCCTACTGGACTCTGTATTCCGAGAAGAGCTGCACGTTGCGATAGAGACGTTTATTTAGACGAATATCGGGTCAGTCGACAGCTTCCAAACGGTGTGGGAGGCATTTAAGGTATATATTAGGGGGATTGCCATGAGCAAGCACTCAGGGGTCCTTCGCTCAATTCGGCAGAGGCTGGCCAGTCTGGAAAGGCCATTGGCGGGGTGTGAGGCTCGCCAGATGTCTGGAGGCTCTGATGCGGACAGTGAGGACATGAAAAAGCTATTAGTGGACTACCAGGCCGAGGAGGACGCGGAAATCAAGCATCTGGGGAAATATGCTACGACTAGGATATATGGAGAAAGGGAAAGACCAGGAGCGATCAAGTACAACATGGTGAAGCAGGAGCGCAGGAAAATCACGATCACTGAAATTAGATCCAAGGAGGATGCTGTCCTTACTGGGGAGGTGAAGATTGCACAAAGATTCAGGGAATACTACACTGATTTATACAGATCCAGGGCAACGGTGGGTGACGCGAACATCTTAGATTACCTGGAACACATAGAGCTCCCGTTTTTATCTAATGTACAAAGGGAATTTTTAATGCACCCCATTGAACATGACGAGATCAGAGAAGCTCTGATCGGGATGAGGGCGGGAAGCGCCCCAGGTGCAGACGGGCTGATGGTTAGCTTCTACAAGACGTATTTAGACCTATTGCTCCCGTACCTCTCGGCTTTGTTCGCGGACATGGGCGAGACGAGGCAGATGCCGAAGGCGATGTGGGAAGCATTAATTGTTGCAATACCAAAGCCAGGCAAACCCCCAGAGGAATGTAGCTCTTATAGGCCTCTGTCGCTGCTGAATGTTTATGCCAAAATATATGCTGAGGTACTAGCGACTAGGCTGGCTCTATTGGCTCCGGACCTGGTGGCACCAGAGCAGGCAGGGTTCATGTTGGGTAGGAACCTCACATACAACTTGCCTCACATACAACTTGCATACAGTCTTTGGGGCTCTCCAGCACACACGTCCGGAGACGAAGGCGTTAGCGGTGTTTCTGGACATGGAGAAGGCCTTTGACTCCGTAGAATGGCCTTTTATGAGAGCGGTCCTCACCAGACTTGGGCTTGGCCCGGTGTTCCTGCAAAGGGTGGCGGCGCTCTATGACAACCCGACGGCACGTATCAAGATAGGTAATTTCGTGACAGACCCTATCCAAATTCAAAGAGGAACCCGCCAGGGCTGCCCATTGTCGCCCACGCTTTATGCGCTGGTCACGGACCCACTTGCGAGGGCGATGAGAGAATATCACTCCCACAGGGGCCTGCAGTTCCCCTCTTATCAGCTAGTCATATCATCATACGCAGACGACACCCTGCTCTACGTCAGAGAGCCAGAGAGGAATTTAGCTCCCCTACTACGGGAAGTGGTGAGATTCGGCACACTGTCCGGGCTATCTGTCAACTGGACCAAGTCCATAGCATTCCCTATCACTGCGGACACAGAGAGATTCAAGATGGAATACCCGTTAAAATGGACCACTGACTCCATACGCTACTTGGGGATACAGCTCCACACTGAATCGGAGACGGTATTCCGCGAGAATTATGGCAGGGCCATTTCTCGCCTTGAGGACAATGTGGCTACATGGGTAGGCTTACCTCTCTCTCTCCTGGGCAGAATATCGATCATGAAGATGGTGGTTTTGCCCCGTCTTTTGTTTTTATTCATGAACATACCTATGGCCTTGCCTAAATGTTTCTTCTCCCGCTTACAGTCACTGATGACAGAACTCGCCTGGGCTGGTAAGCAGGCGAGGGTGCAGTGGAGAACTCTTATCCTACCATGCCACATGGGCGGCCTGGGTGCCCCTGATTTCGAATTATACTACCGGGTGGCACAGGGGGCGCTACTGCACAGCTGGATACATAACGATGGGACAGCGCCTTTCATTAAGATGGAAGCTCTTTTTGCCCCGCCGCTGCCGTTACCAGCCATAGTATTTGACACGGCAGATCGCCGTACGGGACTGCTTGATTCCCTCAATTCACCTAGGCATACCTGGAATGCCCTACTGTAGTTACACGCGGGGGTGCTATTGTACTCCCCGCTGATGCCCATTTTGTGGGCAGTATGGCTCGCCCCATGCAGAGACAAATGGGTGATTGCAGCACTGGAAGCCTTGGGCATCCGCAAGATGGGGGACATGTTCTTGGATGGCACCCTAAAAACTATGGCGGAAGTGTCAGCTCAGGAGACACAGCCTACTCTGCTGCAGAGCTTTCAATACCACAGAGTCAGAGACACCTGGTGGGAGCACCTGGGTGAAGACTTGCAGGAACCCCCTGACATCTTGGAGCTCACTCACGTAATTAAGGCAGAAGTCCCGAGAAAGTTGGTGCCCATTATGTATAGGATAGCCATGACGGAAAGAGAGGCGGGGCATAATAAGTTGTGCGCTGATTGGCAACGCGACTTGGACACGACTATAGATGATGACATGTGGCGTTACTGCTGCAGCAGCACGAGGTATATCTCATTGAATGGCAGGCACAGACTGGTGCATTTCAAGTACCTCAATAGAGTATATCACACACCCGAAAGGTTGCATCGCTTTGGGCTGCGTGAAAGCGCGGTGTGCGAGAGGTGTACAACGCAAAACGCTGGGTTCCTACATCTGGCGTGGGAGTGCCCGGGGGTGCAAAATTTCTGGAGTAAGGTATTTAGGGAACTGAGCAACACACTTGAGACAGACATTACACCTTCCCCAGCGCTGACGCTGTTGGGTTTTTCAAGGCCATTGCCGAAGGCAAGATGCAGGATCGTGGAAATGGGTCTCCTGATGGCAAAAAGACACCTAGCCATGTGCTGGATGAGGGGGCCCCTTCCCACGATTGAGCAGTGGACGAGGGACTTAACCTACTGCTGTACGCAGTCTGAGAACCACAGTGAGCTATTGCCGCTTAAGAGCCGGCCAAAAAACTTTTGGGGTCTGTATTTAGACTACAGAAGGCGGCGGGAGATGGCGGCCATGGTGCAGGAGGATGACTGTGGACGGTCGCCCCCCCCCCCTCCCAGCCCCTCCCCTCCTTGAGGCCGAAGTGCGCTAGTCCCGCTTCAGTGGGTAATGTTTGATGTGGAGAGGAGCGGAGACTGCCTGAAACCTGCTTCACGTGGTACTGCTACTTGGTCAATGGGTCCCTACAGGGATCGACAATAGGTGGGGATTGCTGGTCTCACCAGGCATGATATGGTAGACAGTTACCTTTTGTTTGGGGTTGTTTATATTAAAAAGTGGTGTATATGTCACTGTTCGCTGATACCACAGTACTTATAATTGTACAGTTCGGAGCAGTTCTGTTGTATAACGCCGCCCGGCCTCCGGGATGTGGGCTTAACGGCTGTATGATGCACAAGGTAATTTTGGGCTTCGGCTTGGACTGCGCTACAGTATACTTTGTGTTTGTATGCTCAGATCACACCGCAATAAAAAATTGTAAAAAAAAAGAATTATGTGTGAGACACTCCCTCATGGAGGTGACTGGCGTAGATTGTAAGCTTGGGGAGACCTAGGAATATCTACAATGGGAGACCTCTGAAGAGGGCAATTTGATCCCATTTAATAATCTTAGGGTATGCTGAGATATACTGAGAGGAGACTTTCTATTACACACAGCCCTTACAGTAGCAATAAGAAAACATTGGATGGAGGGAATTACAGAGCCAGGGACTTCGACGGGATGCCAGTATATGGTCCCTGCCGTTTGGACCTTTAAGGCGGTTACGTCTGTATAGGCAGTGTTGCTGGACTTGTTAAAGAACCTGGAAAATATGGGAGGGGTGGACCAAGTGAGAGAGGTCCACGATACGGATGACTAATTCCCCTGTACCAAACTTAACAGAAACAGTGAGCCAATTATTGGCATACCCCATTTAATTGTGAAGATACCAATTGAGTTTTGTACCAGTGATCAATAAAATTAGGATTGGAATACCCTTGAATCGGCTAGATAAATAAGGGACTAAATGTGACACGCCTGGGTGGGAGGGCATGGTGGGGGGAACAGTTGGGGAAAGTTTACATGGCTATATAGGAGCTGTAGAGTTACAAGTAAGCAAATTGAACTAAGATATTGGATTATACAACTGGGTGCTTTACTGTTGTGTGGTATCGGGAAACAACCTTTGCAACGCAAATTTTACAACGCACTACCATTACAACGAAACTTTTACAACGCAACATCTTTTACAACGCAGTCATTACAACGCATGACACTACAACGCACACCACTACAACGCATGCCATTACAACGCATACCATTACAACGCATAACTTACCATCCAACACTTACCCTACTGTTGCACCCCCTGGAATTAGAATACTAATTTTTACCCCTACACTATCCAACACTTACCCTACTGTTGCACCCCCTGGAGTTAGAATAGTAATTTTTACCCCTACACTATCCAACACTTACCTTACATGCAATGTAATGTAATGCGTTGTAATGGTATGCGTTGTAAATGTAGTATGCGTTGGAGTGGAATGCGTTGTAAAGGTAGTTTCAAAGAATTCGTTGTAATGGTATGCGTTGTAATGGTGTGCGTTGTAATGGATGTTGCGGTGTAAAATATGCGTTGTAAAGGTAGGCGTTGTAAAAGTATGCGTTGTAACGTCATACATCCTCCGTATCTAACTGTAAGCCATAGTAAGGAATGGACAAATGAAACTAAATTTGCACTGCTACAGTAATGTATCGGTTCTCATAAAACTCAATAAAATTGGTTTACAAAAATAAATCAGTAGAGCGTAACAAGTCATTTTGGGAGTGCTGGAAATGAGATCCAAAGTCTTCTCAGGTGTCTGTACCACTCACTGGGCGCAGGTGCATCAACACAAGCTTGTCAGCTCAGTAGCTCACTCTTGCTGGTGTTGAAGTAAATGACGCTAGCTTGCTGCTACCCAGACTTAGAAACGAACAGTACCTACCCTCTTCACAACAGTGAAAGAAAGGACTCAGGGGCATATTATCAAGGGGTTTATCTCCGCTTTTTTGGCTTTAAAAGCCAAGAAAGCGGAGATAAAATTATCTCCCTATTACCTAGCTGTCGCTAACACCAGTTAGCGACAGCTAGTAGGAGATAGCGACCATCTTGGGCCCCACTTTGCATGTCAGTGATATTTATCACTAATGACATGCAAAGTGGGCGTGCCAAGATGTTAGCGACTGAAAACAGTCGCTAACATCGCTATCTCCTATTACCAACTTTTGGAGATATTCTCGCTAAGTGCGAATATCTCCAAAAGCTAACACCTGCCCTGAGCAGTTCTTAGCCATGTTATCCAATGGGAGGTGGATAACATGGCTAAGAGCATTAGCTCGGTAATGCATGAATATCGCTGACTTTTCAGCGATAGTCATGCATTGCGGCCGTTTTTTATCGCATTTGCGATAAACCTTGATAATAGCAAGGTTTATCTGCGATAATTTCTGGCGATGCTTAGCGTTAAAAAATTCGTTGCTAAGCATTGTTAGCGATAAATATCGTTTAACGTTGGTAATATGCCCCTCAGTGCCCATGCTGCAAGAGCCCGCAGCATCACTGGTGGGGATATCCTTGGACCTAAAAGAGCTACAGAGGATGCACATGTACAGCCTGAACTACAGTAATTCATTTTGTATCATAAGAAGATACTGAGGGCCATCATAAGCACTCTGTCAAAAAGTCTGAAATATAGTGGGAGGGAAGAGGATGAAGGTGTGTGAGAGGACCAGTGACCTAGAAAATGCAGCACAGTCTCAGGAAGTTGTCAGAAATGGTGTTGGAGACAAACAAACTGTGGGATATGGTTGACTGTTCTAGGTGCAAAAATGGCCGCCTTCTAAAACTTGCCGATAATAGCAAGAGGAGGCACACAGACCCATTTATACAAGATATGAAGAAGGAGCGCTCTCTGGTGTACCCATCCTTGTGGCATTTGATATAATAAAGAGTCCAGGCAGAGACTCCTCACTTTCTCCTCTCCAAAGCCCATGATGTGCATAGCACTATGGGGCATATAAACAAGGAACAGGGAAAATTAACCGTAAGGGCGCTTAGCGTTAATTTTTTTAACACCCTCTATCGCTGGATATATCGCCTGGTTATCGCGTTATTAACAATGCTAACCGCCTAGGCGATAAAAAATCCAGCGATAGCGGCATTTTGGGAGGTTATCGCTGGTAACGCAGCGATAAAACTACAAGGACAGGGATATCCTTGTTGGTAGCCCATGGTGGATTTAGCCATGTAATCCACCTCCCATTGGATTACATGGCTAAGTCTGAAAAAAAGCAGCATTAACCGTAGTTAGCGCTGCTTTTTTTGTCTCTAACAGGGTTAGCGTGAAGCTTGATAATAGGAGAAATGCCGCTTAGCGACATTTGTCCTATTATTTTGCTCTGGAACGCCCACTTTGCATCTCATTAGCGATGCAAAGGGAAGCGTATTGAAAAAGGGTGCTAACATGCGATTTTGCATGTTAGCACCCTGTTGTTGATAGGGCGATATTTTTATCTCTGCTTCTCTGGCTTTTAAAGCCAAAAAAGCGGCGGAGATAAAGCCCCTGTTAATATGCCCCTATATTTCTAAGCTAAGATCAGTTTTCTTGCTGGGACCCTTAGATAGGTAATATTAGGGTTATTACACCACATGCCTTCATTCTGACATCTTGGTACCAGTGGGGTCCAAACGAATCATGATGAAGTTATGAAGTAACTCCGCAATCAAATACGGCTTTTTGGGCAGGGCGACGCTTTACGTGAAATTTAAGACTGGCTGTCTTCCCCTCCTCCCCAGAGGAGCTCACTGAGGCTCAGCAGAAAACACATTTATAGATCTTATTGGAAGCTTCTAGAATCCGGTCACGTGGTTAAGCTTTTGTTACTTTAAGCAGCAGGTGCAGGGAGGACAAAACCTCCCCGTCGCCTTGATGTAACATTTCCAAGTAATTCAATAATGTGCCTAATTAAAATGTCCTCTGCAGGTTACATCAGTAGCAGTAATACAGCCTAGGATTTATTTGACAGCCCTTTGGAGGCTCTTCCTTTACTGGTTTGTAAAACTGGAGTGAGATGCAGTAGGCTCAAATGGAAGGGCTCTAGCGCTCTATGTGGAAGCTTTGATTTCCATCCTCAGCGCACTTTATTTGGGTGGAAGATAGAGGTAACTTTATTGAACTAGACATGGAAGAAGGCAATATACCTGATCTCCCTGCCAACTATTGATTGACTGGCAAGTGCATTTTTGCTTTGAGCAAAAACATGTTTTTTGTGGGGTTTTTGTTGAAGTTTTATACATTGTGAACTTGACCCGAAGGTATCGGAGCGCTTTCATTGAGCACACGTTCCATTATATGAGGTCACATTCATTGTTTTTGGGCACGGGGAGATTAAGTGATTTGTCCAAAATCACAGGTTGTTGAGCTGCCGTCGAGATTCAAACCTGACACCCAAATCCAAAGTTGAAAGCTCTGACCTTGACCCCAGATCCTTTCCTTCTGATTCAATCTGTGGTGGCAATTTCTAAATATCAGTATTTGAAAAATCACCTGCATTATTAGTTGCAACTTCTGTTGGAGAAGCAAACGTGTCAGTTATAAGAAATGTCATTTTGACATGAAGCTCCTAAAAAGCCTGGCACTATGGAGATGTGGGATGTGGCCTTACTGGAGCCCTGCTTACAGAGTCTTGTGTGACAGCACAGGTGGCAGGTGAGCCGGGGAAAGACTGGTGGTGGCCCTATGGTGATAGGTACACCCACCAAGCAAGGAGGCAGACTGCATGAATGGACACCCTCATTCTCTAGTCTTTAGCCAGCATTATCGCCCCCTCCATCACCCCTACTCAGGGGTCCAGTCGAAAAGGAATGGTGCCGGGAATAAAAATCAGCAGACAGAGGCCATACGCCATCACAGTGCAGAACTTAGCGCTAAGAAAGCCAGGCCCAGCTTCTAGAGAGACTTAGGGGCTATGCAAAGGGCTTTAAACACAATTGTTTTCATGATGGGAAGTCAATGCAGGCCTCTCAGCTACTGACTGAAATTTTGAGTCAGGCCACCTCATTCTGGGTTACCTGTAATCTGTTAAGAGAGACTTTGTTGGTGCCAAGATATAACGGGTTGCAGTATCCCAGATGTGAGGATACCAAGGCGAGAACAACCACTTTAAGCAGATCAACCAGAATAAAAGGAAACACCTTTCATAAGATCAAATGATTTGTAAACAAGAGCTGCTGGTCCGGCAAACTTGTTTATCAAAGATGAGCTGATCATCCAGGTCACCCCAAGATTCCTGGCCTAGTGGACTGGAGATGGAAGATGACGCAGCTCTCCCGGCCACCATATTAAAGCCCAAACTGAGTGGTGAGCGCCAAAGACAAGTACGTCGGTTGATTCAGCATTCAACTTCAGGCAGTTGTTCTTCATCCACCTGCTAACTTCTGGCAGGGAAGATCTGAAACCGGCAGAAACTGACAAGACATCCTCTGTCAAGGTAACAATAATCTGTGTGTTGTCAGCATATGATAACACCCAAAAACAAAACGATTGAATCAGTTTAGCTAGAGAGGACAAATACAGATTAAAGAGTGTGGGGCTTAGAGAAGAGCCCTGTGGAACCCCACAGGGAAGATGAAAAGATTCAGCAGTAACTGTCCACACAGTCGTGTAACAAAACTTGAAGGGCCCCCCTGCAAGGTGCATGGAGAGGCCCCTACTCTGGATTTAATCAGGAGCTCTGGGATCAGAGTACTGTGCTGAGGGGGCCCCCTGCAGCACGGGCCCCCCCCCCTGCACCGCGGGGGCTGCAGGAGCCTGTGTTACGCCACTGTGTCCACTCCTAACCACCTGACGTCTGTCACCCAAAAGAGACTTCAGCAGACTGAGTGCTTTAGCCCTGATACCCCCTGGGCAAGGCAAGATGTCAGGGGAGTAGGGGAGACAGCTGACAGGTCCATCACGACTAGAGACCCTTCCTTCCCACCTTCCACCACAGATCTAATATCATTCGCTGCTGATACCAAGGCTGATTCCGTACTATGCTCGCCTCTAAAACCTACCTTCGATGGATCCAAGAGCTCCTGTCTCTCAATAAACACCATAAGGCAATGATTTAGATGTTTTACTAAAGTCTTTTCCAGGGTGGGCAAGAGTGAGGTGGGCCGATAGTTTTTAAGATCTTTCGGGTCAAGATTGGGCTTCTTCGGTAAAGGAATGAGAATCGCTTCTTTCCAAGTACTAGGGAGCGACCGGCTTTAATTGCCGCATTGCACATCTGTGTGAGCTCCTCCACCACTGCGTCTAAGACAGTCTGTAGAATTGTTAGGGGACAGAGGTCCAAGGGGGACCCAGATTTAATCCCTGAGAGGAGCTTACCCACCTGTGACACCGACAGAGAGGGAAAAGAGGAGCAACCGGAAACACAATCGTATATATTGGTGTTGGGCGTCAGATGAGAGTGCCCATGTTCGAGAGACCTGGAGAATTCAGAGTATACCTTAAGAACTGTAGATTGAAAAAAGGCTACATTGTTGTTGCAGGTAGATTTAGTATTATCACCATAAGACGTACTCAACGTACTCAACAGGTCAATGACCGTTTCAAAAAGTGCCTTAGCGAATTTGATCTTAAAAGTGAAGTATTCTGATTTAGCTTTGAAAATAGCATGTTTATAGTCCTGCATTAATAGCCTGTGTTTAGTCTTTTCAAACAGATCCAGCTCAAAACACCACTGACATTCCTGTTGATGACTAACCTGAGATTTTCAACGAACCGATGGACCAGTGCTTTAGTTCTGTGTGCCCGAACAGATTTCATAGGTTCAATACTATCACGGTCGGTCACGAGCCACTTGTAGTACTGAAATGCCGCACGGTCATGGTCTGTGTGGACAGCGAAAGGAGTCACTTCTAGGGCCCCCTTAAAATCCTCATTTGATTCAATAGAAGAGGTGGGTGTAGAAAAGGTGTTTGGCTGGATAGGAGGGAATTCTTTTCTCTGAAGGCTGTAAATGCATTTGATTCATGATGTATTCACGTTGGTTTATTCTTCCATAGATATAGGTAGAGTTTGTTCCAGAGTTGTCTAGATGAGTGAATCAAGTGAGTTTTCGCAGTGGGAGAATACTGTCAGTATTCCTTGTAAAGCAAAGGTCAGCCAAGTGTGGACTGGTAAGTACTTACATTCGGACAGTTGTGTTTTTTTAAAGTCCAAGGCATGGACTGTATCAATTAGGAGGAGGTGTGGTTGTTTTAAAGTTGGGGTAGGAGTTGTCGCAAATATACCTAGAGCTACTGCAATAATGCTTAACCCAAGTTTTATGTGAAAGATTTGTTGCATCAAGCGTTGTACTTCATCTCAGAATGGGTTAACTTGGACTCATTTGTATAGCATATGGCTCAAGCCAGCTTTCGCGTCCCCACAGTTCCAGCTTTTGTTTGGTTTGAGTAGGCCCAATTTGTTTAGTTTATTGAGATCCAGAATCTAGATTGAGGTGATGGGGGGGAATTTTGGCTATAAACGAAGAGTTCCAGACGTCAGGTCATTTGGTTGGAGGAATTGGTAGGTTATCCTCAATTTAGTAGGTTTACCATTTGTTTGCTGTTGCACAGTTTACAGAGGATTTAATCGATGCTAGAACATTGTATGCTGTAGGCGCTACATGACCTGATTTTACAAGCTTAATAAGTAAAGTGGGAAGTTACAAAAATTCTAGGTGGGAAGGTTGTATTTAGGTTGAATTTCAACATATGTCCCCGTTTTTTGTGTCTTTAATTGATAAAATGGCTTCTTCTGCCCGCTCCATCCAGAAGAGTGTTTTCCTGTCTATTTGATGTTATGGTTGTTCCATGAAGAGACATAACTCAATTTAGTTATGCTGTATTCAAGCTTTCCATCTAGTTCTTAAGAGAGTTCACAGTGGGGCGTAGCCAGGCGCCAGCGGAGATGGCCGTCTGAACCCGGAGCTCCGTGGAGCCGAGCCTTAACCCAGAGGAAATCCGGCCAAAATCCGAGGATTTCTACACCCCCAGAGTGGCGCTAAATCGGCTCGAAGATGAGGCACTGAACGCCCTGACTCCGGCCCCGCTGCCTGCTGCAGGGGCCGCGCTGCACTCCTTCCATCCGGGACCGGAGATCGGGGAGAGGACCTGAGGCATTGTGGACGGCTTGGCGGTGCAGACAAGGTCCCGGCTTTGCGGCCTAGTCGGGTCAGGCCGGAGCCCGGCTCGGACCCTGGTGCCACACCAGACAGCTTGCTGGAGGGCCCAACTTTAAGGGGCTCCCAGTGTGGACCTGCGCCATGCTCCCAGCATTGGGACGGGCCACCAGCGCCGACGGCGGGACCCGAAGTCCAGACTGGCCTGAGCCCCACGAAAAACGCGGCCGAGATAAGAAGTGCCCGGCCCGGGAGGCAGTAAGCGGGGCGCCGACACAGAGCGGCTGACCGGCTCAGTTGGTGAGGGTGCATCAACGCAAACAGCGGAGACCCAGTGGTGGCGCAGAGGCCCCGAGGCAGACCGGCGGACAGATTGAGGGGCCCAACAGTGAGCGCCCCACAGGTTGGTCAAGGAGACTGCGACGGCGGCCCAGGCCACACAAGTGACTCCCCTCCCTTCACTGGTGGTGGCCAACACGCCCAGAGGGGCAGATATCCGAGATAGCACCACCCCGCGCAGTGAGGTAGGCGGTTGGGGTGCGAGAGGGACGCCTGCGGACAGGACCCACCCTACGGAGGGGCGGCTGGTGCAGCGGTGCCACGTGCGACGGCGGATCGCATCCCTCGCTGGGACGTGGCGGAGAAGACAGTGGAGGGGAGCCCCACGGCCGTGGGCTCACATCGGTGTGTTGAAGGACCGTCCAGCGGCCGGGCGCCATTAATAAGAACGGGGAGGGGTTGCTGAGACCCTGGGGTGCCGAACTCTAACAGTGGCAGTAGACAACACTCCTGAAGGGACTGGTGCGTCATAGGCTGACTGCCTGGGACTGTAGCCACCATATATATACCAAACAATATACGCCGACGCAATCGAATAAATTGGACAAGTACACAGTCCAGGTGGGGATGCCGCAAGAGGAAAGTGCCTCGGGTGGCCAGGCCAACCCAGGCGAACCGTCACTTGCTTCCATCATGGCGGCCATACAAACGCTTGGAGCCACATTGGAGACAAAAATTGACAAGGTCTCTATAGAGGTCAATCTCCTCCGAGCAGACCTTGGGAAAACTTCGGAGAAAACTAAAGCCAATGAGGCTGCCATCAAAGTGCTACAAACGTCGACCAAGGGTTTGGAACAGCGAGTCAACGACCTTGTGCATCAGCATCGCCAGTTGGCGCTGCGGCTGGAGGACCAAGAAGGGAGGGCCCGCAGAAGCAACATCCGTGTGGTGGGTGTGCCGGAGGATTTGGAGGGGCCTAGTGTTGAACTTTTCCTGGAAGACCTGATCCTCAACCACCTGAAGCCTAAACGTTTGTCCAACATTTTCACCGTCGAAAGGGTGCACCGTGCACCTATTCCCAAACCCAAACCGGGGGCGCTGCCCAGGACCATCATTGCAAAAATCCTGAACTACAGGGACAGGGATGCAATTTTACAAGCGGCCAGGCAAGCAGAAGACTTATCCTACGAAAACGCCACAATTTGTTTTTTTCCGGACTTTACCCTCCAGGTGCAGCGAGAGAGACGCTCATTTGTGGGCGTGAAGGCAGCGCTGAGGGAAAGAGGCATCCGATATATGATGTTTTTCCCTGCCAAGCTCAAGGTTCTGGCTGGGGGTAAATCATTGTTCTTTACCTCACCTTCGGACGTACAAGAATGGATTGACTGGAAGTCGTCACCAGTTCGGGAACAGGCCGGTGATGGAAGCTGGAGAACTAGTCACGCGGCGTCACCTGCGTCGACGGCTGACAGGTCGGACAATGATGGACAGAGTCAGCGTTCGTGGAGGTCAAGGTCGGCAAGTCCTCGTTGGGGGACGCTCCGGGATGCGGCTGAACATTGAGGGTGCAAGATCGATCACTGCGGACCTCTACCAACTGTAATGTACACTGGGAATTATTGTTTGGATGTGGGCCATGATTTCTTTCAGGATTGATGGACGAGGGGGGTGGGCGAGATATTGTTTGTTGTGGGAAGGGGAGGATGTCATTCTTAGTAGCTCTGCTTATGGTCCCCCCCTCCCTTCTTTGACTCCAGTCCTCCTTCGGCCCCGTAAAGGGCTGAGTTCTTGTCTGATTGGGTACGAAGCAAATTGCAACTGGATGTCTCTTCTAAAGATACGGGGTGTGGAGATTACTGGTGTTATGTTACAGTATTGGGGTGGGCATGGGTGGCGGCTGGAGCTGGGGCTGGAGCACGCTCGGCTTGAAACAGGTTTTCTTTGAGAAGGAAAAGGGGGAAATTTTGTTGTTGTTTTTTTTAGTTGTTTCTGTTTGTTTCTCCCAATTCCAGGTTGGGTATTGGGCAAGAGGCACTCTGCTAATTGGGGATGTGGGTTATTCTAAGCCAACGGAGCAGGGAGGCAGGATGGGGGGGGTGGTTGCACTGGTTGGGAGGAAGGGTCTGGAAGGGGGGAAGGAAGTTGAGGGGGTTCACAGAGGGCAGGAAGGGGCGGGGTTATTAGGAGCACATCACGGCAGGGCACACATTCTAGAACAGCGCGACAGGAATCACAGGAAGGTGCAGGCTAACTATAGGGTCCATAGATACAAAGTGGGATAAAAGTCTTAAATTGATTAGCTGGAACATCAACGGACTGGGGGATCAACTTAAACGAAGCATTGTGCTGCAGTTCGTGAAGAAACACTCACCAGACGTAGTCCTACTGCAAGAAACACACCTGCGAGGCAACACGTGTCAGGCACTATGGGGGTACAAACTAGCGGCCCATGCCGGTTTCACTTCGGGGTCTAGAGGAGTGGGCATTTTGGTACGCAGCACCTTTCCCATGGTCATTGACCGTACGGAGGTAGATCCTCTGGGACGCTTTGCGGTAATTTCGGGGAAATGGGAGGGTAGTAAACTCACTTTAGTAACGATATATATCCCACCGGGTCTCCAAACACAATCTTATCATGACTTGAGGGAGCTTCTATTGTCCCTCCCTGAGGGGCTCCTCATGATGGGAGGCAATTTCAACGCAGTGGTCTCGGGACAGATTGATAGACACCCGGCTAGAGATATCGGGGCTGGACAACGGTGGCTCCCCAACCTCCTCGAGGCGTTCGGTCTTGTTAATCTCTGGTGCCTCATACACCCGTCGCAACAACAGTATACTTTCTTGTCGGGTCCACATCACACATTCTCGCGCCTAGACTATCTCCTTGCACCAATGCACCAAGATGCGACGATACGTGAGGTCACTCACCTGCCACGGGGCATCTCGGATCACTCCCCACTATGGGCACATGTCACACTGGGCGACCGGAAGGTTGGATGTGTGGCTCCCATAGCAGCATGGCATTTAAAGAGCGAGGTTATGAAAAAGAAAATAACTCAGACAATTGACCGTTACTTTGAAGAAAATTTGGGGACCGTGGACTCTGGGATGGTCCTGTGGGAGGCCTTCAAGACGGTGGTAAGGGATGAAACACTCTCTGCAATAGCAGGGCGCCGCAAAGAACGTGAGGCACAAATGCGAACTTTGGAGTCTGACCTGAAGAGACTAGAGGACACTGCGCAACTCGATGGGGGCCAAGATGCGATTCACCAGCTCCAACTAAAGCCCTCAGAGTACAGAGATCTTGCTACGGACGCCGCTAGGACATTGGCGAGGGGCAGAGATGGGGGTTATACGATCAGGGAGACAAGGCAGGCAAACTGATAGCATGGTTAGATAAAAAGCAGCGGGCTCAGAAGGTGGTGACTGAACTGAAGACGGATGCAGGAATGGTCATTACAGATCCGCACGAAATAGTCAGGGAATTCGCGTCCCACTATCAGCAGGTTTATACTCGGAGATCCGAAATGACGGAGAACGTTTTGGTGGCTTTCCTGGAAGGCGTAGTCCTTCCCTCTCTCTCAGATGACGAAAAGGAGACTCCGGAGGCACCCCTGGCCGTGAACGAGATCGTGAAGTCCATCCGGAACCTTCGCCCTGGAAAGGCCCTTGGGCCCAATGGTTTGCCGGTGGAACTCTATAAACTTAAGCCTAATAGCCTTGGCACGCACCTCAAATGAATGTTCGATGAAAGCAGGGAGCTAGGCAGTTTGCCTCGTGATCAACGGATAGCCACTATTGTTGCTATTCCTAAGGCGGGGAAACCTAGAGAGTCCTGTTCCTCCTATAGGCTAATTTCACTGCTCATCGTAGAACCAAAACTCCTCGCCAAGGTTTTAGCCAATAGAATCAACCCGGTCCTCCAAACTCTGGTGCATCCGGATCAATCAGGCTTTATGCCTCACCGAAATATGGCGTTAAACTTATGATGCTTCCATTGGGTGTTGGGTTGCTGCCATCGGATTCGCAGAGATGCGGTGGTGGTGTCCTTGGACGCAGCCATCGCTTTCGACACACTAGAATGGCCATATATGATGGCAGTACTTCGAAAGCTGGGGTTCGGTCCTAATTTTATCAGCTGGGTACGGCTCCTGTATACGGATCCGTTGGCCCAAGTCGTGGTGAAAAATAAACTATCGGAGGCATTCCGCCTGGAAAGGGGCACGAGGCAGGGCTGCCCCCTCTCACCCCTGCTATTCGCTCTGGCTCTCGAACCCTTGGCAGCATGGATGAGGCAGACACCGTACCTGCATGGGATACGGTGGACTGACGGCTGGGAGGACAGGATTTCGCTTTACGCGGATGACGTCCTCCTCTACCTCACGACGCCTCATGAGTCACTAGTAGCCGCACTCAACATTTTTCGGAGTTTCGGGCAGTACTCCGGTTATAGTATTAACTGGGGGAAATCCCTCATCTATGTCCTACATGGACCCCCCCTCAGACACTGGCCGACTGCCCGATCCAAATAGTCAGCGATGGGTTCACGTACTTAGGCATTTATATCTCGAAAGACCGCGCCACATGCTACGACCGAAATCTCCTGCCACCCCTTCAGCGGCTCCGGCGGGACGCAGCGATCTGGAAGGGCCTCCCACTGTCGCTATTGGCCGGGCCGCACTATTTAAAATGATGGCACTGCCACGTTTTCTTTATGCCCTACAGAATCACCCAGACTTGGTTCCACACAAATATTTTGCCGCTATTGAGGCTACACAGAGAGATCTTCTTTGGAACGGTGCGCCCAAGATCTCCCTCCAGAAGCTAACGCTGGGCTGGTATGATGGGGGGATAGCACTCCCCGACATCAGGAAATTTTACTGGGCGGCACATCTATTGGCCATTAATCAGGGGACATATAGTGCAGGTGCCGACCCGGGCTACGAGATGGATAAATGGCTCTTACCGGGGGGGGGGGGGACTTTGAGGCGGCTCTCTACTCCAGACCGGGCAGGTATAGCTTGAGGGGCCAACCAGGCACTCCGTCCAGCTGTGGCACATAGTCCATAAGAAACTGGGTTGGGCGGGTAAACTCACCCAGGCAACCCCATTGTGGGCCTCTGAGAGGCTTGGTTACCTTAGTCGCACGAAGGGGTTTAGGAACTGGGATCTGATAGGTATTTCCAAGATCAAGGACCTATGGAGCCCAGAGGGGGTAATCCCATTTGACACTCTTCAGCAGACGTATGACCTTGCTAGGACGGAACACTTTCGCTACATACAGGTCCGACATGCATGACAGGCCAACATTCCTCCCGGGACGCAACTCCCCGAGTGCTCGCCACTGGAGGACAGGCTACTACACGGCCACCTCCCTGAAAAGGCCATATCGCTCACGTACAAAAAGCTTGTTACCATACACCTGACCTGCTGTAAACCCTTAGAGGCAAAAGGGAGGCAGATGGCATAGAAATTGACAATGATGAATGGCGCGAGGTGCTAGCGTCCCCAAAAGAGATTGCAATACCAGCCAAATTGCGACTGATTCAATTAAAGGTGCTGCACATTTCCGGCACAAGGCTGGTCCTGATGGGGCGCAGCGCTGACGGACTTTGCGGTAGGGGATGTGGGGAGGTGGGAACCTTCTTACACATTCTGTGGGAATGCCGGGAGGTGCAAGCCTACTGGCCACAGGTACTTGCCTGTATGAAAGATGTGTGGGGAGTGGAATTGAGGCCGGAGGCAAAAAGGTGCCTCCTTAACATATGGGAGACCTCCGACATCCCTGCGAAAGGCAAAGTTTGGGCCACCTTGGGTCTTGCAATAGCAAAAAGAAACATCGCGAGATTATGGGGGGGCAGTTACACCACCTACACTGGGGGCCTGGCAGAAGGACATGGATTGGAACATGGTGCAGGAAAAGATGGTGTACGTGGCAAGGGGGTGCCCAAAGAAGTGGGTAGCTATATGGACTAAATGGAATGAGTATAGAGGTACTATCTGCGAACCCCCCACGATCAGGAATGTTGATGAGCTAATTGATTAATGGATATAATACTGTATGAATTGGACCTACTTTAACGATGAATATTGTAACACCGAACGCCTTTCTCTACTTCATGTGTACTCCTGACAATGTAAACTAATGATGCTCTAATGCCCTGGATGTTTTTGCTCTCTGCTGTTTTATTTTTCCTGATTTGAAAATAAAAAGAATTATTTAAAAAAAAAGAGAGTTCACAGGGTTACTAATTCTGATGTATGAGTGATCAACTTTGATGTGTTTAGCAGTCGGGGAGGAACAAGGAGTGAGTGGTAATAAGAGTTTGTATACTATGGGTAACCATAAGGGACTTGGGGCCACATGTACGTAGCTTTTTGTTGTCGCAAATGGCTCGATTCGCAGTATCGGGCAGTTTACCCATACAAAAATGCCTTTTTGTATGTACAGAGCCCTATTTTGCGATATGGTAACCTACTACTGGATCACAAAGTGAGGTAGCGATTCGGTATTAAGAAGGGGTGGGTTATGGGCGTTCATTCCTAACAGCAACTTGCAGTGCTATGTATAAATGTTTTGGGACCAAAATGCTATCGCAAAACATTGAAGGTGGTAACCCAGTCGCAAACTGGAAGGGGTCCCCAGGGGACTCTTTACTCTTTGTAAATTGTTGTGAAAGCGTTTTTTAAGAGCAGGCAGTGTTCCCTGTGTTTTTAGCGATTCACAATGGGCCGCAAATTGCGACCTCCCTCATGAATATTAATGAGGTAGGTCAATTGTAACCCCATTTGGAATCGCTAAATGTATAAAGGACACATTTGTACATAGGAATTTGCAATTTCCTAACAGCAAATCGCAAAAAGTTGCTATTAAGAACTCGTAAAATGAAACCTACATACATGTGGCCCTTGCTTCCATATCCTCTTTGAATCACCATGCGTCTTGTTTGATGAAGAAAGCCAATTGGGATCACTTAAAGTAATCTGGGAGATTTTTGCTTTTTATTTAGTCTTAGTTTTGGTAAACATAGTCTAGATGTTTTATTCCAAAGGACCTCTGCAATATAGTTATTTATCATTTTGTAGAAGTTTATAGATAGGTAGATTGGGATCATATCAGTAACAAGCATTGGCATAGCCAATAGGTCTCGCCTTTGGGACCTTATAAGCATTTAGACTATAATACAGCAACACATACAGACTAACTTCCCTCCTCCCATCTGTGTCTTTCACCTTCCGGTAACTAAATATCAAATAACACACAGCTTAAATGAAAATTCATTGTGAATCAGTGGGAAATGCACTATTGTACGTTATGAAACTTCTATTTGTTAAGGCAACACACCAAATCCTGGTTGTGCCTTGGAGAACAGTGATTTATGTATATTTAATTCTACAAGGCCCCAGTCTGTGACTGAAAGCACTGTAAACATGTAGGCCATTATTTTAAATTTGCTTCACCCACAGTATAGATACAAAATGTGCAAAAATGTTTAATACAAAAATTAGAATTACAAAAGTGCTTCCAAATTATAGGTATTTTGCAGGCTGTATGTAGTGCTGTGGTTTATTTATTTATTTATTTAACCTTCTTTTAAAAGCACATTTCACAGCTTAGCTGGTAGCTAGGTTATTTACAATACCTCTCAAAAAGAATAAATGTGTGTTACCAGGTAGCTTCAAGTTATTCCATCAATTAAAGCCAATGGTCAGCGGAACAAAAACGTGATTGGCTTCATGAAATAGTCTAAACCCTGAAAGCATATAGTAAAAAACGTAATCTTTGTAGATCACATTTAGGGGTCGATTAGGATCGCGGTTTTTCCGCATCCTCGGGGCCGGCGGAAGGCACCGCCGGCCCAGAGGATGCGGAAAAACCGCAGCGGACTGACCAAAGACCCACCGCCACATTAGGATGGCTGGTGGGTCCTGGTTTCCGTCCGCAGCTTTTCCGCCGCGGCTGGCTTACAACCGCGGCGGAAAAGCTCTAATATGGTGATGGTGTCTGTCAGACACCGTCCACCATATTAGGATGGCCTGTAAAGTATGCCTTTCCGCGGCGGGTTTTCCACCGTGGAAAAACATACGGAACTTCACTGCGGGGGCCCGTTGCGGGCCCCCTAGGTGAAGGGGGGGTGGGGGGTGCACATGGGGGGTACCTATGGTACCCCCCTGCATTTGCATGCAGAAAGCGGCAGGCACCGCGCGGTGCCTGCCTCTTACTGCATGCAAATGCAATGCATGCATTTTTCACATTGCGGCGGGTGCAGCTTGAAGCTCCACCCGCCGCAATGTTAAAAATAGAGGATGTGACCGCAACCCTTGCGGTCACATCCTAATTGCACAGGAGGGAACTCCGCATGCCATGCGGAGGTTCCCTCCTGCTCTGGGGTCGCGGACGGACGCAAGTCCGTCCGCGATCCTAATGACCCCCTTAATCTTGTTTCGACCTTTTACATAGCGCCACGTGAATCTGCAAAGCCCGTTATTCGGCTGTCCACTGAAGGTGTTTGCTACCCTGAGAGTTGAGAAAATATTACATGATAATTAGTTCAACAGCAACATCTCTCCTCCTACTGTCCAGGCTACTCGTGTTAATGCTTAGCCTTTTGATGGGAGGGTGTCAAGGGACACGACTGTGTATTACACAGCATCACAAAACCAGTAGCTTGCCAGTGTGTCATGGGCCTGAGTGCAAGAAAGGAAATGCCTCCCAGCTGCTGTTTGAATTATAAAATACAAAATAAGCAGAGGTTCAATGGGTCCTTCATGCCTCTGGACCCTGGTGCCACTGCACTTGGTGCACATACGGAAGCTACGCCCCTGCACAACGCCTTTGACAATCCACATTCCTGTGCCAGCGGTCTCGAAGGGACGGGTAACAACGTAACCTTATTGTGATGGGATGTGGCTTTAGGAACACTCCTACATGGGATATGGACATAGGCTACTGACACTTCGGGCGGGAACTACGGCTGCATCCTTACCATGCACTGACCACAGCAGAGGTCATGGGCAGCAAATGTGGTGGCAATGGACCCCCTCAGTCAAGGAAGGCCCTATTGAGGGCCAGCCCTAGAGGTAGATGACATTGCAGCTGCTCCCAGATGAGAAACTGGCCTTTGGCTGGCGTGCAATATTCACACACCACTTCCAAACCATGCCCAATACCTCTTAGTGGCAAGTGTTTAGCCCAATACTTCAATATGGATCACTAAAGCTACGCACAGACCACCTGCTAATTGAGTGGTGTTTCATTAAACTCATGTGTAAGCAAGAACACATTAGTGTGCTTAAGAATGTATTTGTGTATTCACCTTTCATTAGACTGCATTTCAATAAACTGATGCGATAATGCGGTGACCCCCGAAGCAAGTAAACGATTTGTAATTGAGTGCTCTGCACTGGCGACACTTCACAAAATTATAAAAAACAAATCTGTACAACTTCGACACGGCAGTATTATAATTAAAACATATAATAACCATGTTGTACTTCCCTCCAGGGTTAAGGATTGCTGTTGTAAATCTCCCACTAATAAGAACCGAGGGGAGGAGACAATACGAAGGAAAGAGTAATTTCCAGCTGCAAACGCCCCACGGCATGTGGGCAAAGAAGCTTAAGAATCTGTCCCGCCAATCTCCCAAAACACAGAGAAACTAACATCAAACATTACATGGTCTCAGTCTATTTTATCTTAGTACCTCAGAACACAGGCGAACAACACTAGTGTAAGCAATTGGATAGGCTTAGCTTATTTCCGCATTTCATATAGGATGCTACTACGTCTCTCTCTCTCTGTATATATAATCATCGCACACTCACGCACCCTAAACATTTCCTTTACTCACTCCAGTCACAACATTTTTAAAATGAGATGTCCTTAGATGAAAGTAAAGGGTGAGGGAGGGGTGTAATTAGTGAATGTGCTCACTGTGTCCTTTGATGTCCCCAGTTTCTTCAACCCGTCCAAGGGCAGCAGGTCTGCCGAGTCCTTGTGCATGAACTGCACGGACTGCTTCATCCTCCTCTGTTGCCGAAGAGATGCTGCCTCCATGATCTCAGCCTCCTTCCTCCCAGAGTCCGACAAAAGCCCGAGTAGAACATCTCGGTGCCTCCCCACGAGCCCCTTCACAAGCTCCAGGCTACACGCCTAGATAGGAGTGCCTGACCTCGCCACGAGCCCCTACACAAGCTCCAAACCGCACGCACAGATTCGAGTGCCTGCCCTCAGCACAAGCCCCTTCAGCGCTCCCCGCCGCATGCGCAGATACCAGTGACTGCCCTTTACAACCAGTGTAAAAACACTCTATCAGTCACCCAGCCAGTGTTGCAGGAGGAGGAGATGTCATCTAGTAACATGGGGCTGCAGAAAAACAGCCTCTGACTGAATTTGGATCATGCTAACTCTTTATTGGCTGCGCCAGACACAACATCTAAAATGACATTAACTAATCGGAAAATGCACTTACAAAGAGGACTTGTCATTACAAAAAAGAAAGCAAACAGGTTGCACGTGCAAACCTCACACGCGACTGCATACAAGGGAGTATCAAACAACAGAAACAAGCCCGGGAGTGGTGCGCGCGCGCTAAAAGGATTTTTTTTTAAAAAGCCAGCGAGTAATGCACGTGCACTGTAAAGAATTTAAGGAATGCAGCAGGCACAGTGCAGGCCACTGCTCGCTTCTGACCTCCCTAGGCCAGGGGAGAGAGAAGGCGGGACATGCACCCGCCTTTGGCCAATTGCATGCTGTCTTTCTTAGAAAGATGTACGAAAAGGACAATAGAGTGTAAGGAAGAAAAAACACACGCACGAGCGTGTGGTCTGACTTGTAAGCCCTTACTAGAAGCCTCGCAGAGCAGCGCATGCGCGCTGACTGAAGCGAGACCTAAAAAGGGTATTTAAGGCTGTCCCCCTCATTTTGTTGGTTTCTGTTCTTCCCCATCAAGGCGTGAATATGAAGACCATAGTGTGAGTGCTTCGTGTTTTTGTTTCATTGTATGCTTCTTATTCCATCAAGTTGCTACCAAACCAAATGCCCAAGTAAGTATGTTGCCATTTTACACCAGTTGAACCTCGTATGGAGACAGAGCAAAGATTGTTTAGGGTGGAACACTTAGTTTTATTTCTTTGTTCAGTGAGTAACCTGATACAGCTGCGACCTCATTGACCACTGAATGTCAGCCTGAAAAGTTGTGTATAAGTTTTGCCTTTTCCAGAACATGGCATAATAGACTTATAGTGTCACAAATCATTCTTCCTTTTTGAGAACCCTGTTTGCACAGAATAGTTTAGAAGATGTAGCAGTTTTTCTAATATTTTTGCTAATATTGTTGGATAATTCTTGCAGTCAATATTTATTAGTGAAATGGGATGATACGTTTTAATTTCTAGACAGTTCTTCTCTTCTTTGGGTATGATTGGTATAGTGGCCTTAGCGGGAGAGCCTTCTATTTTTTCTGTTGTTTTCAAAGCAGGTAAACAGGGCATCAGGAGGCTTAAGTATGTTTTGTAAGCATTCGTTATATAATCTCCCAGTCAAGCTATCAGGCCCTGGAGCCTCGCCTAGCTTTATTGAATGCCTGGCTTTTGTAATTTATGAACATAGTAATGTTTATTTTGTATTTTCCTTTCTTCCCCATGGAGTGGGGGTAATGGTGTTTTTACCAAATATGTTTTAACTTTTCCTGTGAGAGTTCTGTCGCAGGGATTCTGCTCCTATACAGAACTGTGCATAGAGACCTAGAACCTCAGTGAATTAGGGTGTACCAAAACTCACCTCAGTATCCAAAATCCCCTACCAGACTAGCAATCAGTGTCTCATTGGTTCTTCCAAACCCCAATGATTAGACAACTCAGAACATGGACTTAGAACACCTCAGGTAACGTGGAACACATGAACACTCTTTCGTTATACTAACATACCAATCCAAAACAAGTAG
The DNA here is from genome assembly GCF_964261635.1 of Lissotriton helveticus. NCBI lineage: Eukaryota > Metazoa > Chordata > Amphibia > Caudata > Salamandridae > Lissotriton > Lissotriton helveticus. Next base: position 136,104,869 of record NC_136063.1, on the reverse strand, counting down.
TAAATGAAGACACGTGCAAGTTTGAAATGTTTATTTCTAATGCCGTGTTCTCATGCGAAGTATTTCAGCTAATACAAGCAAACATATTATAAGCAACAAGGTTATCAGCATAGTTACTAGTCCATAAAATACAAAGGGAGAAAGCATGTTAAAATGCTAAAGGGAAGAAGGCTAAATGGCACCCAAGTCTTATCCTCCCTTGCTAGTATATTATATTATATCTTTAAAGAAGGTCTCTTTGGGTTTTAGAAGGGCAGGCCCATACCTCTGATCTTAGTGGAAAGGGATCACATCATCTTCCACCAGCTCTCTGCATGCGAATATTCATCAAGTGTGTGTGCATGCTCTGCACAGTGCATTGTTAAACGCGCCTAAAGCCAGAGTTGGCCGCAGCTGCATAAATTTTATGTCTAGAACGTGCGCAGATCAGACCTCACAACAACCACTGTGTTGAAATAACCTTGAAGGCCTCGGCACTCACTGTTCAGACATAGCTTACCAAGCAAAGCTGATACAATAGGAAAACATATTATTCTCATGTGAAGCAAAATATTCTACTAGGCTCAAAGCTCTAATAACAATATGTGCTGTGTGCAGAAGCAACAGAAAGGTAAAATGGCGTTTAAACTTTTAATAAACTCATGCTAACTTAACACAGTGCGAAGGCAAAGCCTATCTATATGACACCCTCCCTTGATCCGAGCACGGATAAGATAAGATAAGATAAGATAAGGGGCAAATTTTGGGAATGCAGAGTTCAAGAACGGCAGTCAGCTCAAATTTTCACAAGGGAAAAAAAGAAAAAGAAAAAAATGTTGTCTTTTAAAATTCTCACAGTCAAGTAAATTTAGTCATTTGCCGTAGCAAAGTCAATAGGCCTGGGGCAGAGAAATTTTTCATAGAGCCTAGAAAAAAATAATAATAACAACAACAAAAAAATGTTCGATGTCCAATAAATGACCACGGTATGGGAGGACGAAGCGATGACACTGCTCATCCTAACATTCAATATGCAAAATATGCAGCAACAGCCTCCAATAGAAAGTCACTGTTCTCATCCGAAAACAGTTCAGCCATCCAATTTAACAGTGGGAAAGCACATACATGCTCTTCAATTACCAGAGCCTCTAGCACCATCAGAGGACAGCTCGGTCGGTTCTCAATGAAGCTGTGTGCCAAGAAATCTTGCGCCGCTGCGAACACATTCCAACGACCCAGTATTCCATGCATCGCTGCAAAGGCCATAATCCCTCCGTCAGAACAAAGCAATTCATGAGCAACTAAGGGGCTCATAAGCTGATTGTAATCCACACACAAATCCAGGGCCCAGTAGAAATCGCAACTCAGGCAATGAAAGACAGACTGGACACATGTAAAAAATCGAAAATCGAAACAATAATCCATAAGCTGCACTTAATGTTGCAAGAGGCAGCGCTCCATAGTACTCAAGCATTTGATTGCAAAACAGCACCAGACCTGACAGCTCGTCTCGAAGCACAGGACGGGCATCCATTTTGAATTAAGCCAAACAGCAAAACAACTCCTGCAGCCAGAGCCAGTAGTAAGGGAAATCCACCAAATAGGCTGGAAAAGATCGAATGAAAGAAAGCATGGAAGACACCGAATATAGTTTGAAAGGAAGTCACAAGGCCACTGCTTATAACTTAAAAAAATTCCACTAGCCCCTTTGTGGAGGATGCATTGAAGATTGTGTGAATTAATTCACCGAAATGCAAAGGCAAGTCAGTATTTAATAAAGCGTGCACCTCTGTGCGGGTGTTAGCCACGTGAAGGACGAATGTCTCACGAGCAGATGTGAGGGCAACTTATTTCTGGGACAATAGAGCTCTTATGCGACTCATCTTGTTGAACTCTGCTTTCAAGGTCGGAATCGTGTCCCAGATGGAAACATCAAGCTTCCCTCGCGGGGGTGGATACATTACATTCTTACAGCAAACCACACGCTCACTGACGGTAACTACATAAGCAATTCCTTTTAATAGCCCACAGCAATCCTCATTGTTTAAAAATAAATAACTCCTGTTTGCCAGTAATGTGAATGTGGGCACAATCGCAGGCACAGGTGTACCTTTCAAAATACAGGCCAAATTCGGCTCATTTTGGTTACAAGAGCCATGCAATTGGATATGTCTGCACATTAATGAGCGATCTGGTGTTTCAGTGCAATCTTCACCATTCAAATAAACTTCCTTACCCTCCCTAAGGCATCTATAGGTAAATGGAAGCGACCAAGCTTCATGGAGATAAGCACTTCCAAGAGGCTCATATCTACCAATCGCAAAATACTTTACAGACCCTTCGAACTTGAACAGAGGGAATGGGAGAGTTATTAACCTGTGGATAAGCCACGTTGCTGAATTGGCCTCTGCCACAGAAAACGGTAACGGTCTAACCTTTCAATGTGTAACATAGAAAAGAATGCATCTTTCATTGACAGTAAACGCTGCTTGTCAGTCAAATTAAATGGGGCAAACAACGATGACGTGTTCATGCAATGCCATGGCACTTTGCCAGCCTTTAAGGTTTGCAAAGTCCATGCAAACTGCACAATGAAACGCAATTGATTTTGACCATGGTACAAAACAGACACTTCATCCTGCACAATATCAACAACAAACGATACAATATTGTCTAACGTGTAAATGCGAGAAGAAAGCGTATTAATGCTGTTATCTATAACTGCCAGCACCTTCTCTAAATTAGCGTGATCTATAGCTCTAATGCGGGTAGCCGCCTCAATCTGGGAAGTTTTCCAGACTTCGTTGTAAATAGCCTATATCCATCTTTTAGATCTGCCGTTAGCTGGGTCCTTTATAAAATCATTCAGATCAACATCGTCAGTCAGTTTAGATAAATGCAGCTTAACTGACTCCAAAGTGGAATGTTTGAGCCAATTCTGACATAATTTGCCTACAGAATAGGTAGTAACAGAATGGCACCTTTCAAAACGGGGATCCACCCTGACCTGTGTAAAGCCTTGAGCCAAACCCAGAAAACGATGCTGGCAAGAATCAGCACTTCTGTGCCAGAGCAACCAAACCTTTGGATCCAAACTGGATATATTGAAGGAAGAATTTTGCAACAGAGTTTGTAACTCTCTGATCGAAAATGTAGTGATATTATTCCAACCAGAATACTCTTCTAATTCAGGAAAAGAAGGAGCATTTAATTTTTTATTAGTACCCAATCCAAAGCATGTCATCTGTGAAATTGTAGAATTTAAAAACAACATATGGTTCGGGATGAGGCATGCTCGGTGCAAAGCCTCAGTGCCTTGCACTTGGCAGCTTTTAGAACCCCAAACTGATTTAAGGTCAATTGTATCCTTCAACAACTCATAGCCACCTACAGCTAACTGGTCTAGAAAGGACTTTGAATACAATAATTTAGTATCAGTAAGTCTAACTTTGGATGTGGATTTTTAGGTCGTTTTAAAATAAAATGCATTGGGATTCGACTGATTAAAATCAGTAAAATAAGAGAACCTTTTCAAAAAGGAAGCAGAACTGCATTGTATAGGAGCTGGACAATGCTCCCATTGTGTATAATTTACAGTGTTCCCCCTGGTATTAGTTGTATGCAGGTAGTGATTGCCAAAATGTTGGAAACAATATAAATAACCGTAATTAGCAGATTCTAAATACAAATCTTCAGCATCAAAGGCAGCATAATATTTCAAATCAGAAAACAAAGCTTCTACGGCCTGAACATCCCAATCATCAGAACGTATATTTTAACTACCTCCCCCATAGAAACTCTAAGCACATTAGGGACATTTATAACCTCAGTGAGCCCATGAATTTGAAAACGAACAGCATCCCATACAATCCCAGCTAAAACTGGCCAAGCAGTGATGTTAACAAAAGCCAAGTCTCTCTTTAATCTGTGTGAGGAGGAATGGGGAGCCAATGTTCCATTGATATGTCGAATGCATGTTCTCTCCTCGACATAGTGTCCATTGACAAGTCAAACAAAATACACCACAAAGCCAATTGACATGAAAAGGTAAATTGAAAAAAGCACCAACCAAATGTAGGTCCAAGGGGGAATCAACATTTTATTTAAAAACAATTTAACCAAAACAGAGACCTTCGAACGTTTCTTCGATGTTTGTGAATCAATGTCAAATGAAAATCTGGATTCTGTAGCCAAGCGAGTTTGCAAATCAGGCATCGATAAGTCAGTTGGGTAAGTGTAGTCAGTTTCATCAAGTCGAGTACCAGGCAGTGTACTCAATAAAGGACTAGAAATTGCAGGCATCTCGAGGGCAACATCAGGCACTGGATCAGAAGCCGGGGCCAAAACAGAATTTCTCACAATCGAAGGACATGAGACTGCCAGTGTCATACTAAGAAGAATCGGCCACTCTGTGTATCTTGACAAAGTCAATGGAGATATACCTGTTTTCCTTACGACCTGGAAGTGGTGGTAAAATGACTGTTCTTGTGCCCTTCACACCAAGCACTGGAACTCGCGCTCGATAAGAGGGACCAAATTCGTTCTTGTTTTCGATCTTCTCTCGAACCAGTTCTCCAACTTGGGGTAGCCAGCCAACTACCAGGATCTGCAAAGCATCATCCGAGGTGGAGGGCAAATTTTCCTTTGCAAGACTGTCTCTCGTCTCTTGTAGATTCTGTAAAACATGGCAATGTTCATCTACGTCAAAGGAGGCAGCAACAGCTGCCTGGTCTAGACCGTCAAGGTCCGGTACAAACATCTTGATACCAAAGAGTATCTCGTATGGGGTCCGCCCACCCAGAGAACTTCTAGGGAGATTATTTAGAGCACGCTGCATGCTATTGAGGTGAGCCAGCCAGTTCCTGCCAGTGCCTATAACTGTAGCTGTCAAAGACTGCTTTAAATCTCCGTTCATTCGTTCCACAACACTGTTACCCTCAGGTCTGTATGGAGATGAAAACTTGACTTGGACCCCCAACAAAGTCATGGCATCCTTATACGCCTTAGAGGCGAAAGCCGGACCCTGATCCGAATGGAATGTACCACAGACAAAAATCCCTACAAAGACACGCAAGTCTCTTATGACAGTTCGTGAATCAGCGCTGCGGAATGGCCACACCCACACAAAGCATGTGCATGAATCAACTGCTACTAAGATGTACTTATACGCAGTATCAGAAGAAAAAGGACCGCAGTGATCTAAATAAACACAACCAAGTGGTTTATTAGAAATGTACAACTGTGTCTGGGGCGGACGCGCAGCAGTTGAAGGCTTAATCTGCTGGCAAATGTCACATTGAAGGACATAATCACGCGTCTGTTTGTACAGTCCCCGCCACCAGAAACGTTGTAGCTGAGATACAGTAGCCAAAACGCCCACATGCACAGATGCAACACCTTCATGGGCTGCAGTAATCAGCGCTGGCCTGCGGTCCGTGTTGGGAATCAACCGTTCACCAACATCAGGTATTTTCACATAAGGAACTTTATCAGGACTTAAGTGGTATGAATACTTCAAAGGGAACCCCTTAGGATATTTACTTCCCTTCTTAGTCGCAGCAACAGCTGCCAAGATATCATCATCATCAATCTTACTTTTGGAACGTGTAACTGCTGCAACCAAATATGTCGAAACTGCAGATTTTGCGGCCTCATCAGCCAATGAATTGCCAACAGCGTGAACTCCCACGCGCTGATGTATGAATTACAAACACGAGTGGCAACTGCTCTTTAAGCTCAGCCACTCGGACCCAGATCATTTTATGTTTTATTGTGCTACCCTTGGAATCACGAAAATCATTCTGAATCCAAAAGAACAGGTTTTCATTGTAAGACTGGACACAGTAGTAAGAATCAATCACAATAAGAGTTGTCACACTAGGATCAGCGTACTCCAATGCAAGCATCAGAGCATGAAGCTCTGCCAATTGTGCGGTGCAGTCCCCTAAAGTCTGCGTATGCACGACCCTGGACTTGAACTCATCGTTCACCTTGGCACCTACCACAATGGCGCAAGCTGAAACGTATGCGTGCTTAGACCCATGCGCAACCTGCACTGAACCATCAGTGTATATGATGCAATGGAAATCCTCCAAAGGCCGCATAGCCAAAGGCGCAGGATGAACAAATTCATACTGCAAAAACTCTTTCGACTGTAGGGAGGCATCAAAAATAAATGTGACATCCGGAGACGTCAATGATGCTGCCCATTGTATCCACCGTGGGTGCAAAGCTTTAGAATTTGGTACACTGGCTTTCGTCACTGCCTCTAATGCAGGATACAGGGTAACTACCAACATGCGTTTTTCCTGCGACAGTGCACGTTCCTTAAGAATCGCCTTCTGCACTGCTGTCAAAACTTTTTCCACAGTGGAAAACCGCATTTCTGCCGAAGTGTACAAGTGTGACTTGTAAGCAATAGGTACTGTGTCTCCTTCATTAAAAGTAAGGTAAGTGAAACCCACCGCCCCAGGGATGATTCTTATCACCGGGTTCGTGTGGTTATCATGAGTCAGTAAGAATTTAGATTCTAGAAGAACAGCCTGCAAAGATTGCAAAATAGCTGAATGTTCCGGCAGCTAGCAAGATTTGGTAAAAGTAGGTTGTATCAAAGCATACAAAGGCTTGATACGCTGGGCATATTCAGGAATATATGTATGCCCGAAATTCAAAAATCCCAGCAAGGACTGTAATTTTTTCAGAGTTGTAGGAGCGCGCAGTTGTGCGCATTTCTCCAAGATGTGATGAGCCAATCCTCTGCCTTCATTGTTGAGCTCATAGCCCAGGAACAACACTGTGTACTCTGCAATGTGAGACTTTGTAAAGTTGAATTTGTAACCAAAGTTCGCAAAGTTACAAATTATGCGGTCAAAGCGACACAGATGCGCCCAAAGCTCGTCGTCTGAACACACATCCGTGTCCACTCTCTCTAAGAGAGAGACAATGCGGGCAGCAAACACGCCCGGAATATTTTTATAGCCCATTGGTAAACGTTTGTATTGGCGTTGTTTGCCGCCACTTGTAAAACTGGTCCATTGGGAACTAACAGCCTGATTCATGTAGCTAAAAGCGCTCGCAAAAGGGCCAGATTCTGAGACTCTGGCCCTTTGTGGGTGCGATTTTTCCATTTGGTATTCATCATCCCAAATGCAAAAATCGCTATTTAAGAATTCGCATATTTGCGAGGAATGGCATTTAAGGAATCTCTAATAGAGATTCCTCAAATGCTATTCATGACACAATAAAAAATTGCGATTTAGCACTTTTGGGCCGCTATTTACCGAGAGGTCAGACCTCTCGGTAAATAGCAAAAACTCAGAAAAATGCTTTTAAAAGCATTTTTCTAAGTTGCATGTTGCACACACACATGTCCTTTGGACATGTGTGTGCGCAACACCTGTTCAAATGTGCATTTTAGGGGTGCTACAGGGTGTCCTTTGGACACCCCTGGCACCCTTAAAATCGCTATCTGATTTGCGAGTAGCAAATTGCTACTCGCAAATGAGGGATACTCCCCATTCATTCCTATGGGCCTTTTGGCCCATAGGAATGAATGGGGAGTTATTCCTTTTTTTGCGAGTAGCAAATTGCTACTCGCAAATAGAGAACATGTAGGAATCGCTATTGATTTAGCAATTCCTACATGAATGCCGTTTTGCGTGTCCTCAATAGCGAGTCGCTATGATTCGCTATTAGGGCCACGCAAAACGGCCCGTACATGAATCAGGCTGTAAGACCATCTAAATTGTGGGCAAAAAAACCATTGGAAATGTCAAGTGTGGTTTTAAACCGTTTACGCACAAGACCATCCACTAAAGCAGAGGTGTGGGTATTCTGTACTGCACAGGTACGACAATGCGAGTTCAAATGCCGGTAATCCAATACCAAACGGAACGAGCCGCCTGGCTTGGTCACAGTAAAAAGAGGGTTATTCATCGGTGACACACAAGTTTCAATTACACCTTGATATTCCAATTGTTCAAGGATTACCGCAACGGAAGCCTTAGCTTCGCGCCGGATGGGATATTGAGGTTGAGGCTGTAGCATAGACCGTAAGGGAATCTTGTGGTGTGGGGAAAATGTATTCCAACCACAGTGAGTACAGAGCCGGCGCAAGGGCTTTAGCCCACTCTTCTGCAAAATTCAGCGCATGCTCCTTCGAGACAGTGTGCGCAAAACTAGGGAGGATCACCTCCTCCCCTCTCGGAGCTGCGAGAACAAAAGGTGGGGGCCAGTCAGCTTCCGCTAACAAAATCTCATAGGTAGTCATAAGATTTTCCCAAAATACCCCTTTTATGGTACGTTGTATGTCACCTTCAATTAAAAGGACTATGGTATAAAGTCTATCAGGGGGAGCTACTCTGGTATCAGCTGTCTGCGCAACAACATACTGGTCTGTCGCTGTCACCTTCAGTAGTGGACACAGGGCCTCTTGCACTATGGTAATCTCCGCCGCGCTGTCCAGCAAGGTCAGAGCCCTCGTCAGATTCCAAAGCTGCGTTCTCACTATCTGAGGCATATCTCGCTGTTAAAGCGGCAACTTTCTTTTTCTGAAACTGGGGTCGTTTCGGTGTCGAATCGTCCTGCTTGCCTTTACCCTCTTTCGGGCGGGGCTGGTCGCGTCCCTGCTGGCCACCCTGACCTCTGCCGCCTCCTCCACCACCGGTCGATGAGGCCGATGAGTCCTGAAAAGAACGAGGAGAGCGTTGTTCAGAAACCTGAAACGATAAGGAGATTTTATCGTCGCGCGATCGCGCAAGTAATAAATACGTCTGTAGGTGCAGGCACTGGTGATGCAGGACGAGACCCCTGTTTCTGTTGCTGTTGTTTAGCCTGTTTTTGTTTTTTCTGCCAAATTTGCTTCTTGGCCTTGGCTGGTCAAGTGTTTCCGACTTCTGCCCTTGGGGTTGTTTTTTCTCTTTTGTAGAAAAAGTCTTGACACCCAAACTGTTACGGCCCGCGGTTTTATAAGCCGCCGTAATAATTCTCGGTAACTGGCGGGGTTTATCAGCATCGGGAACCGCCTGCAAAGCATTAGACACCTGAAAGCTTACCACATCTCCCTTGACATTTGCAAGTACGAGATCGGAAACTACGTCAAAACTGCCGCAGAGCCGCATACCCAATTCAACCGCTGCCTCAGATCCGTGCTCATCTTGAACACGCTTAATGACCGAGGGTAAGACGGTCATTGACGGAGTGCCGAAGCACCTCGTATACACCGCCGCAAAAATCTTACCCCAAGATTCACAGTCACCTGCCTATGGTATCAAGTCTTTTGGCAAACTAATAGTCAAAATCCTGTGTTTTTCAACAGGAGTCGTGTTAGGAAATACTGCTTCCAGCTGGTCAAATTTCTCGGCAAGCCAGAAAGGCAAATCATCCTTATCCTGGGGGCGCTTGCCCATCACTGCATTAACCATAACAGGACTAAGCTTCATACGACCCAGTCCTGCTGGAAGCCCCGAGATTGCGGGTAATGTATTGTACCAACGACCGAATTACACTAATGGCGACTGCATGTAGCGGCCGCAAGTCTGCAACGGGAACCGCTCCATGTCGAGGATGCGGTGTAAAGCCAGCCAAAACTGGCCAGGTAGCGCCTGGAATGGGCAAAGGACCTAATCGTGAGATTAACAAAGAGTGGGGTAGGGAGCAATTAAACCAAACTCGATGCTGCCAGGCATTAATCGGAACCTCCTGTGTCCTATATGGAACATATTCCTGAGGCATGGCAGTAGCAGTATAAGTGTCGAACACAATAGTATTTGCGTTCACAGCCGGGAAGGTCACCCACGAATAGAAAAGTTTGTACGGGTAAGCCACTTCCACACTCACAACCATAATAACTGCCATGCCCTCCAACCCGACATTATAAGCTTTCAAATGATTGCGAACTGCAATTCGACTATGCTGCGGTGTGTCTACGTCAGCCATAGTGACACAGTAAGATAGAGGTACAACAAAAACTATGTAGCACAACTGGGTAGTAATTCAAAAGGAAACCATTTGAAAAGATTCAAACTTGAAAAGACCTATGTAACTATAGGTAGGTTTGTCCAACACCACTGTCTTCCGGAAACAATAGTGAAGGGGGTTAAGGACTGATATAAGCACTACTCAAGTGTCATGTAATAAGACCACCAACGATTGGGCCCCATGTCGCAGGGATTCTGCTCCTACACAGAACTGTGCATTGAGACCTAGAACCTTAGTGAATTAGGGTGTACCAAAACTCACCTCAGTATCCAAAATCCCCTACCAGACTAGCAATCAGTGTCTCATTGGTTCTTCCATACCCCCAATGATTAGACAACCCAGAACATGGACTTAGAACACCTCGGTTAACGTGGAACACATGCACACTCTTTCGTTATACTAACATACCAAGCCAAAACGAGGAGTAAATGAAGACACGTGCAAGTTTGAAATGTTTCTTTTTAATGCCGTGTTCTCAGGCGCAGTATCTTAGCTAATACAAGCAAACATATTATAAGCAACAAGGTTATCAGCTTAGTTACTAGTCTTACCCTCCCTTGCTAGTATATTATATTATATCTAAAGAAGGTGTCTCTGGGTTTTAGAAGGGCGGCCCCATACCTCTGATCTTAGTGGAAAGGGATCACATCAACTTCCACCAGCTCTCTGCATGCGAATATTCATCAAGTGTGTGTGCATGCTCTGCGCAGTGCATTATTAAACGCGCCTAAAGTCAGAGTTGGCCGCAGCTGCATATGTGTTATGTCTAGAACGTGTGCAGATCAGACCTCACAACAACCACTGTGTTGAAATAACCTTGAAGGCCTCGGCACTCACTGTTCAGACATAGCTTACCAAGCAAAGCTGATACAATAGGAAAACATATTATTCTCATGTGAAGCAAAATATTCTACTAGGCTCAAAGCTCTAATAACAATATGTGCCATGTGTAGAAGCAGCAGAAGAGTAAAATGGCGTTTAAACTTCTAATAAGTTCATACTAACTTAACACAGTGCAAAGGCAACGCCTATCTATATGACAGTTCCTTATTTGAGTTGTATGAGTTCTCATAGAAAGAGTGGAAGGCATTTAAGATGATCGTAGTTGAGGTTTGGACATAGTTACATTCTCTTTATTGGACTTTTACTAGTTTTGCCTGCCTTGTTTCTCTCGCATAGTCTGTCTTTTATTTGCTTTCTGACACACGCTGTAGTGTTGATCTGGTTATTAATGTGTGCCTTCTCCATTGAACATTATAAGCTCTAGATTGTGAGTATGTTGCGTAACTTGCGCTCTGTAAAGAAGAGGCTGTTGTTCAACCCAGTCATTATCAAAGGGGCTTACTGCTCTCACTTGCATTGTGCTTTGGTGATGAGGACTTACTGCAACTGGGCAAAGGGTGTAGAGTCCAAACCTGCGTGTCACATACAGGCTCCCCGACTCTCCACCTATATGGTGTCAAGGCGCTGTTGGATATCCCCTCCATTGCTGCTGTTGATTGTTGGGTGTGCTGGTGCTCACTCAACATGGAGCTGTACATATACAAGGATCTTTGATGGAATTGATTCCTCCAGATTAGGATTCCCCCCCCCTGTTAAGACAGTTGACCATTGGTCTCAGTGTGCAACAAAGGCGTCTCGCGCAGAAGTCTCTCTGCAGCAGTCGGGCTCATGGATTAGAGCTAAGACATGGAGCGGCGATGTGTGTATCAGCGTCTAAACATGTAATGCAGAGTGTGCAATGCTTGCACACACACATAAGGTTTTGTCGGGGTTTCACTATGCAGTGACCATATTGCTACAGAGCTGAAGGAAAGATCGCCTGCACTTCTATTAAAGTTATGATCTAATAACATTTAACTGAAATTCCCTTTGAATTAAAGAAGGATCCGCTGTCTGCTGTTGTCTGGGATGGAAAAGACGCACAAAACATTCACCTCTATTCTAGAGATCTGGGTTAAATCCATCATCCTTATGCTCACCATTCCACCCTCAGAAAGACCTGGCCATATGCAAATCAGTCTTTTTGAAAAAAGAAATATATTTTTGTTTTGCGAAAACAAGAACCAAAAGAAAACATAACAAAATTAGGTACAATCGTACAGAAACATTCATGTACAAGCCATATCATGAACATCCCCACATTGGTATCCCTTAGGGCCACTCGAACCCTCAAGTCCCACCCAAACCCCCTGTTTTGTTGTAGCATCTCATGTTTCTTCCCCTTCAGGCTTAACGGGAAACAAGCAAACCTGTAGTCATGTTTAGGGTTACAGGAGGGTCCCCAAAAGGTCCATTACCCTTCACCTATACCCCATCGAACCCATAGTATGTTCTCTATTTGCCCTATACCCTGTGAAACTTTCTCGGGCAGCCTCTTGCCTTATAGGTGACTCGTTCAGCTGCCATATACATGTCCATTCCCGCCTTCCACTCTCGGTCTGAGGTGCCAGTGCCACTCCCCATGTTCGTGCTACATCCCGCTTTGCCACCACCAGTGCCAGCATCGCGAAAATGAGCTGCGGGCATCCCAAATCTACATCCCCAGGTATGCCCAGCAATATGAATTTAGGGTCTAGTGGTAGTGGTGTTTCTAAAACGTTGCTCAATTCCCCCAACACCTTTCCCCAGTAGGTCTGTATTGTGGGGCATTCCTAGAGGGAATTCCCAGACAAGACGGAAGTCCTCATCCTGGGATCATCACCCTCCGCCTGGGACGACTCCTGGTGGCCCCAGCCCTGGGCACCGCCCCCAAGCCGACAGACCACGCACGCAACCTGGGCTTCATCCTGGACTCCTCCCTCTCGATGACCAGACAAGTCAACGCCGTCTCCTCTTCATGCTTTCACACCCTCCGCATGCTCCGCAAGATCTTCTGATGGATCCCGATCGAAACCAGGAAGACGGTCACCCAGGCCCTCGTCACCAGCCGGCTGGACTACAGAAACACCCTCTACGCCGGAACCACAGCCAAGCTACAGAAAAGACTACAACGCATCCAGAACGCCTCCGCCCGACTCATCTTGGACATTCCTCGACGCAGCCACATCTCCGGCCACCTGAGGAACCTTCACTGGCTCCCCGTCAACAAGAGGATCACGTTCAGGCTCCTCACCCACGCACACAAGTCTCTCCACAACCTGGGCCCCAAGTACCTCAACAACCGCCTGACCTTCCACATGCCCACCCGCCAGCTACGGTCTGCTAGCCTCGCCCTCGCCACCGTACCACGCATCCGAAGAGCCACCGCCGGAGGCAGAGCCTTCTCCTACCTGGCGGCCAAGACTTGGAACTCCCTCCCCATCCACCTTCGGCTGACCCAGGACCACCTCGCCTTCAGGAGACAACTCAAGTGTTATGATTGATTGATTGATTGAGAGGGTATGATAGAAATCTCCCTGTTCACATCCACATCTCTGGCAGCTAGGGTCACTAGCACGGCCCATTCGTTGTAGTCGGGTCCTATCATATCTCGTATCTTGTATTGGATGAGGCGGAGACGAGATTTAATGGCCACCTCTCGATGATGCATCAAGGCTGCTTCCCAGTCAATGTTTCGAGTGTACCTACCTTAGTTTCCCAGGCCTCCCGCAGCCCACCCAACCTGTCTGGTGCATTGTTATTCAAAGTGCGGTATGTGAGTGATACTGCCTTAGCAAGCAGCTGTTCCTGTATCAGATGTCCCTCCAGTGGGGCATATTCCGGCAGCGAGGAGGATAAGGAGCTCTCCACCTGCCAGGCATGTCATAATTGCACATACTTTAAAAACTGGGATGCGCGCAACCCAAAATCTGGTGCAACAAGCGGAAACTTTTAAGTTTTCCTTTGGCTACAATGTCCCCTACGGCACACATGACTATGGCGTCCCATCCCTTAAAGCCCCGCAGTTTATGGATTTATTTTAACCAGGGACAGTGCCAGACAGGCGTCTGTTTAGTAGGTTTGAGATCCTATCCCAGTGCTTTCGACGCTCTGTCCCACACTTCTAACACGACTTGAGTGGCTGGGAGAAGTCGCCCTCTACCCTGTCCCCCATAGAGATAGTGCAGACAAGTGCGGTACACCATGGTGCCCCTTTCCAGTCTATAGGTGGGGTGGTCTGCCGTGAGGGATGCAGGTGCGGGTCATGAGGAGCACAGCGGCAAGGCCGGGGCCAGGCACTGAAGCGGCACTCAAGCAGCACTCAATCGGTGAAGGGGGGCGAGCTCTCCACACCCCCTGTGAGACTCCCCCCAGGCGTGACTCTAGACCACCAGGTGCCGCAGTGTCCCCACCATGTCAGGGCGGTGTTGCTCAGGTAATATAGGTCCCTTCCAGAGTGTCAGAGCTCTGGGGCCCGCAGCCAATGGGACAAAAGAGGAGCAATTCACCACCACCACAACGGAGACTGAGACTGTCTGGGGCGCGCCGCGGTTATATTGGGCAGGGTGGATCCAGGCCAGGGCATCCACTGTGGGGGGCACGGGGTCCGACAGTCCTCCCGATAGCCTCTCATGGGCCCCTCCTCTTGACAGCACAGCTCCGGATCAAAGGGCTTGCTGGGCCGTCTTCGCCTCAGGTCGGCGCCATTTTGCCAAGGCAGGCACAGAGTTGGTCCGGGACTGGCTGCGGTGACACGGAGGCCAGCAGCCCTCTCAAATTCCCTCAAAAGTGTGGCTGGGGTGTCCGCATTCCCTGGCTGTCAAACGCAGATGGTGTCCGAGCCTACAGACTGCCGGATTCTTTTCCGGATGGAGCTTTCAACCGGAGCTCGGTGAAAGCACGTCTTACACGGCCATGTTGTTGGCCACGCCCTCCCTTATGCAAATCAGTCTTGACCCTGTGCCTCATGGGAACAGTTATTTTTGCATTTGTCACTCCGAATGGGACGGGTATGCCCAGACGTGGGTCCTGTGCTGTCCATGCCACTGGAGTCAAGCTATCCAAGATGATGAGGGGTGAAACCCCAAAAAAACGGTCCTAGGATGCTTGTTTCCAGTCCAGGGAGGACCTGGACTGGCAGTTTGGGCTGGACTGTTCCCATGAGGCACAGGGTAAAGATTGATTTGCATATGGCCTGGTCCAAACTCGAATGGTATGGTGAGCAAAAAACAATGGATTTAGGCTCAGATCTCTGTACTGTGGTGAATGTATGACATTGCTCTTTATTCTGTCCATTAATTGTTCATTTTGCACCGCAGGATTTAAAGCGCCGGCCTAGCCAGGGGTACCAAGAGAGTGGGCACAGCCCAGACTCATTCGGCCGCAGACGGGCCTTGTCTACTCTTAGTACGGTGAAATGACAGGTGATGGGTTTAGGATTGGCGATGGATCCTGTTCCCGGGATCCCACCTTCCTAGGAGAAGGACCAAACAGCTTTAACACCTGAGCCCCGATTATAAAAAAGTGACAAGAAGGTGTAGAGAGTTTTGCGAGGGGCAACCAAACACCAGTGCATAGCCCTACTGTTCCCGGGGTAGGCCTTGAGTTTGAGTAACAGCTGTCAAAGTAATAAAATGTTGTACTGTTTATACTGTACAAGGATAGAAAAGGTTCCCACACAAAGACCCCCATGACATTGTTCTAAACCCCCCAGCAGGCCATAAAGGGTGGTGGGGTCTTCTAATTAGCATATAGGGACAAGTATAAAAAGGCCCCTTAAAGATCACTGCCCAAACACCCATTCAAAAAACCATTGGGAGCGACTTGCGTGGATTGTTCTGCTGCAGCCTGAGGACTCCTGCACCAACAACCCATTCAAAAACCTCTGGGAGTGACTGTCCTGAGTTGCTTTGCGCCACCTTGTGGGTTCCTGCACCAGCATCTATTCAAAACCCTTGGGGAGCGACTTGCGTGGATTGTTTTGGAGGCACAGAGCCAACCCTTGGAACTTAAGGCAAGAATGGACCTGAGCAACTTATCCCAGATTGACGCCGCCTGCGACAGTTTAAGGAAGGTAAATAAAGGATGGCGCAATGATGTATGTTTATGTGGTATTTAAAGTATATGGGGTGTACATGCAGGTTTAACAAAGCTGTAGTTTTGAAAATGCTAAATAGTACTATGTAGCATGGTTTGTAAACAGCTAATCTTTAAGGCGCTGCAACATTTTTAATGTGAATAATGGTGACAATGAAGGTTTTTTTAAAAGACGTGAATTGTAATGTAAATGTATTTAAAGTGAATAAAGGCTTTGTCGATGCAGTGAGTTTAAAGCTATGTGTGTAGGCATTTAATGTTAATAGAGGCGGTGTTGTTGGGCTGGCGCAGAGTTTGCAGGGTCTGTATTTAAGGAGTATAATGTTGTAGGCCTTAGGAGGGTACCTGCAGAGGGAAAAGTGTATTTTACAGCACATATAAACATTTTACCAGGCTGTTATACATTTAAGGTCAATAATGTAAGAGGCTTTGAGGCGGTTGTTATGCAATGTTACCAGAGGTCCTTTAAATAATATACACTGTTACAAATTCAAAATAAATAATGCATTCCTGTACTCACCAAGCCGTTGTTATTTGAGGGTCAGAAGCAGTGGTATGGATCCATGGAGGAGATCCTGCAGGGTTGGATCCTTCAGTGTGCTGGGCCAGGATGGTGTGTGCCCGGTGGTTTCAGGGTTGCTGGTCGCTTGGGCCATGTGTGTCCCGGTTTTTACAAATTAAGCCCCCGAGCCCACTTGCGGCTGGAGCTGCTCAGGGGTTCAGAGGATGGCTCCATGGTCCGGTGTGCGCTGGGGGCTGAGGGCTCAGTTTTGTTAAAATGACCTCCCGAGCCCACTTGCATCAGGCTCTGCTCGGGGGTGTTGTGGGGATGGCTCCATGGTCCGGTGTGCGCTGGGGGCTGAGGGCTCCATTTTGTTAAAATGACCCCCCGAGCCCGCTTGCATCGGGCTCTGTTTGGGGGTGTTGTGGGGATGGTTCCATGGTCCGGTGTGCGCTAGGGGCTGAGGGCTCTGTTTTGTTAAAATAGCCCCCCGAGCCCGCTTGCAGATGGCGCTGCTCAGGGTGAGGGGTCATGGTGTCCCGGGGGCTCTGTGGCCCGAGTTCCATGTTGTTCTGCTTTTTTTTTGTTTTAAATACCCCCGAGCCCGCTTGCGGCAGGCGCTGCTCGGGGTGAGGGCTCCTAGTGTCCCCTGGGGCTCCGTGCCCCCGAGTTTTGCCGCGTTTTTAAAAAAAATAACCCCGAGCCCGCTTGTGGCTGGCACTGCTCGGGGTGAGGGCTCCTAGCGTCCCCTGGGGCTCCGTGCCCCCGAGTTTTGCAGCGTTTTAAAAAAAAATAACCCGAGCCCACTTGCGGCAGGCGCTGCTTGGGGTGAGGGCTCCTAGCGTCCCCTGGGGCTCCGTGCCCGCGTGTTTTGCCGCGTTTTTTTACAAAATAACCCCGAGCCCGCTTGCGGCAGGCGCTGCTCAGGGTGAGGGCTCCTAGCGTCCCCGGGGGCTCCGTGCCCCCGAGTTTTGCCACGTTTTAAAAAAATAACCCGAGCCCACTTGCGGCAGGTGCTGCTCGGTGTGAGGGCTCCCAGCGTCCCCTGGGGCTCCGTGCCCCCAAGTTTTGCTGCGTTTGTTTTTTTAAATACCCCCGAGCCCGCTTGCGGCAGGTGCTGCTCGGGGTGAGGGGTGAGGGCTCCATGGCCTTAGGGCAGCGTTTATTTTTAAAAAAATACGCCTGAGCCGCTTGCGGCTGGCGCTGTTCGGGGGTGTCTGGGTCTGGGCTACGGAGGTCGTTCCAAGGCGTTGCAGGGTCCTGGAGCATTTCCAAGCAGCCCACATGGATCCCTGGGGCAGCGGAGGCATGGCGGCTGGGAAACTTCTTACCCGGGACTGCTGTGCAAGGCCCACCCCTTCAGTGATGTCACCAGTGCATCACTGAAGGGGCGGGCTTTGCACAGCAGGCTTGTGTGTGTGTGTGTGTGTGTGGGTGTGTGTGTGTGTGTGGGCGTGTGTGTGTGTTGGGTTGTGTATGTGGGGTTGCGTGTTTGGGTTGTGTGTGGGGTTATGGGTGGTTCAGGCTAGCTCGCTGCGCTCGCTCGCGTTACCGTGTCCCTGAAAAAAAATTCACAAAAAGGTGTGTCACCAACATGAAAAGTGTGGAAAGCTGTGCCTTAGGTCGTCGAATAGCACTACTGGAGCGACTTTATTTAGTGGTTTCCTGTGGTAGTTAGCAATTAGCTGCACCATTTAGTGTAGAAATATTCAACTTTCACTTAGTAGGTCCTGAAGAATTGCCACGGTATTAAGCAACCATCAGGCAAGAAACATGTTGACCCCAAGAGATGAACATAGCTTCAACTGAACCCCCACCGCAGGGGAACTGCCACTCTACATGTTTTTAATGAGGTGAATTACAAACCGGAATAAAAATATTACTGGAATATCTAACCTTTTTTAACGCACTCACTGCACTTCACTATATCTACACCTTCACAGGCCACACACCCCCACTTCATCATAATGCAATGGACGAAAGATCTCCGACAAAGAGCCCCTTCGCGGGTGCCCGTTGGGTGTTGCAGCGCCGACCCAACGAGGAGCCGGTCCAGATGATGAAGCATGACACCTAGCTTGCTGGGTGTGTGAGGATCCGAGTTCCGCAAGAGCGGGATCCCCATATCCCTCTTCCTCCTAGTATTACCCCACGACCACCACCTACCTGTTGGCGGGGGATCCACATATCTAAGTTAACTAGGCACCACGATTAGAGGAACAGCATCCACTTTTGCATGAAGGATCTGACAGGGCACCTATGCTGGACCTCTTTAAAAAGCCCCACTGTCCCTCTTTTTGATGAAGTGATAAATATCAGTCCCTTTAACGCAGTGTGCTGCGTTAAAGGGGTGTGCAATGGGTGTTCCCAGCAACATCCCTGGCCTTTTGACACTGCCCCAGATTTACAAGAAATCGTATCCCCAGGGCAGGCATAAGAGAGGCGCAACGGGGAGAAATATCTTTATTTCTCCTTGTTTTTCCTTTTTCTACGTGTGCTGCATTCTGCAGCACACGTAGAAAGACGAAAAGCCTCTTGTGATTATTTTGGTACAGAAAGGTTTCCCTTCCAGTACAAAAATAATCATCCCCGCAACGCAGGCACCCTTGCACCATTGTGCAAAGGTGCCTGCCTTGGCGCAGGAATGCGCCGTGTCTTATAGATACGATGCTTTCCTGCCCTTTTCTTTTGCCGTAGGGAAGTGCAGCAGGAAGGCCTGCTGCGCTTCCCTATGGCAAACCTCATAAATGAGGCCCAGAGTGTCTGTGCCCAGCCAGAACCAGTTCTGTCCTCTCTGGTGTAGCTTCCTGGCAGGGGTGGAGACAGCATTGTCAGAGGCAGACCAGGCCCATTCAGGTGAAAGGAAATCTCCTCCCCTACTCTAAATACAGCCCAGGTCTGTTCAGCCCTGACCTGACTCATCAGACTTTTGGAGCCACTGCTCCTCCCCAGCCCTTGTCATACAAAACCCAGACAGTCAATCCACAAACCCAGCAGAGGCCTCCTGGATGGCTGTGCAAGAAAATACCTACTTTCTAAAAGTGGTATTTTCACACACAGAATGTAAAAATCACCTTCAATAAAAGATGCATCTTTAGATTCTGAGTTCAGGCAGTTTAAACTTTATTTCTCTTCCTAGTTCCCAGGGACAGTTATATTTATAAGATTTTATAAACAAACTCCCCACTCCATCCTATGGGAACAAGTAGCCTTGCAATAGTGAAAAACTAAATTGGCAGTAATTCAATATCAGGGGAGGCAGAGCTAGCCTGAGACCAAGATGGCCGCTTGAGCCAAGAGCTGAGATATCCCGCCACACTATCCGTTCAGTATCCTGCATCTATGACCCACTCTCACCTGAAACGGTAATTTACACCCCCCTGGGGTAACACAGCATTGGAGGAAAGAAGCGCGACTCGGCTACCTGCCGGGCTGACCGGGCTCTGGATGCTGGAGCTGTCCGGAGCCTGATGTGGTGCGGCGATTTCCCCTCCCCGGCCGGGGGGTGACGTGTAGCCCTTGCGGAGGGGCCGCTGTGGAAGCCCTGCTGCTGCAGGACCGGCCTGACGGTACAGGGACCTTGCTGTCTGTGCCCACGCTTGCTGACTTTCTGCGCCCCCGATGACTGTGATGTGGAGGGCCGGCTGCTTGAAGGGAGCGGCGGAGGCATCCCTGCAGCAACCCGAGAACCGGCGCTGAAGAGGGAGCGGAGGCCGCGCTACCTCGAATGCCTCCCAGACGCACGGTATGCCGGCGGTGAGTGCGCCCCTGCTGACATCGAGGCCCTCTGGGGGTTTCTGCTGATTTACCAACGCAGCGATCCTGTGTGCGAAGACCCCCCCCCTTGGGCTGCTGGACTTTGCAGGCCTTTTGACCGGGAACTGCTCTGTGGTCTGGCCCCGTTCTGCACCTGGGTGTTGTCCACAACCTACTTGGAGCGTGTCTGTGGTGGTGAAGCTACACACTGCCTCATTAATCCCTGCTGGCTTCTGCAGACCTCGGCGAGTCGACCGCACGAAGACCGCCATTTTATGTTGAGCGCCCTACTAACACCATGAGAGGAGGCTGATCAGCTCTGAAATACATTACGCTTGCACCATTGTCTGGCAGTGGTGCGGCGGGACACCAAACAGCGCGCATGCCACTCTCTACCTACACGGCGGCTGGATAGTGGGCGCTGACTGCTATCTGAAGCCCCTTGACAACCCCCTGCATGTCACTGCTAGTGGATTGCTGCGGAGCAGCCCACCGGGTGGATAGCGAAATCTTTCTGGAGGTGGACGGGGTGGCCTCTGCTACTGGGGCGCTGGGCTGCGGGCCACATATCTAGAAGATTGTGGCGCGCCACCATTTTGTGATATTCACTCCCGCACCACTGTGTGGAGGCCCTCCTTCAAGGGGATCGAAGAACAGGTCCTGGTTGGACTGGGCGACCTCACCGGGCCTTCTGCAGTCACTGTAGCTGTGAGGAGACTCCAACGTTGCTGCAGCCCTAACACGCGAGCGGAGATTTGAAAGCGTAACGGCATCCACGTGAAACCAGGATGGGGCGAGTGGATAGAACGCAACCAAAATTGTCGTTCGATCAGAAGCGGTCCAAGTCCAGTGAAGCCACCGTCGAGGACAGAGCTGGAGAACAGGAACAGACCATTGAAGAACAGCGACAGGACATCCGCGGACTAATATTGGCTATAGAAAAGAATCTCCACGGCAGTATATCCTCTCTGGGCACTAAGAGGGATGCCCTATCCTACAGGATGGACTGCATGGCCGAAAGGCTGGACAAGCATGCAGAGCGGCTCGACATATCGGAGCATAGATTGACAGAGGCGGAAGAAGCCCAGACTGCCCTTGATACTGAACATAAACAGCTGGGCAGGGTACTTCAAGTCTTACAGGACAAAACAGAGGACCTGGAAGCCCGTTCCAGGCGCTGTAATCTTCGCATCACAGGCCTTCCGGAATCTACATCAACAGGTAACATGGAGCTCTTCACGGAAAGGCTCCTGAAGACTCTACTGGGTGATTCCTCATTCTCCAGTATGTTTGTGGTGGAGAGAGTGCACCACTCACTTGGCCGGAAGCCGGGAGCTACCCCAGACCAATTATAGCAAAACTGCTTAATTACAGAGATCGAGACGTCGCGCTGAAACTGACCCGTGAGAAACATTCACTACTCTTCGAGGGATCGACGATATCACTGTTCCCGAACTTCGTGGTTAGAGTCCAAGAAGCACGACGCCTGTTCGCCCCCATGAAGAGACAACTCCGTGAACTTGGAGCAGACTATGCCATGTTATACCCAGAGAAACTGAGAGTAAACCGGCAAGGCCACTCACATGTTTTTACCGATCCGAAGGCCCTATAAAAGGTGTTGAAAGACTGGATGAAAGAGAAGCGTCTACACCCGGAACAACACCTCCTAGATGAAGCGACAGGTGGCCCTATGGAAGAACAGGACTGATCACGCCATGGTGACACTAACTACTGAGTATGGCTGATATTACGTGGGGGAAGGGTTACGATTTCATTGGTAATGTGTCTGGGACGGAGGTCTCCTGTTTCTTGCACATGTAGCCCCCACTGCCCCGCCTTATGACTGGGTCGCCTTACCTGCCTAGCGGGGCAGCACAAAACTGCTCCTTTCCAGGAGGAGGGACATAACGATGGGGCTGCCGTCCACTACCCGACCCTAGCCTTAGCTTTGTGTGTGGATGGGGGTAATAATAGATCTAATGTGCCTTCTTTGGGCTGAACTCCTTATGGAATAACTCAGGGCTGAGGTCCCGATCAGCTTAGTGCCTCCTGAGGGCCTGCTGGGCTATGTTACCCTACACTATTCCACCGTTGCAAGTTTTTCTTGTGGCGGGGTGCGGATTATGGCCTTTATGGGCCTCCCACTCTTATTGTTGAGCGAGCTACATCCACCCCTGCGGGCATGTGTTTTGTTGTTTTGGAATGGGTGGGTTTTCTGTTCAGGAGGGAGGGATGGTATCGCAGTCAAGTTGGGGTTGGGCAGGCGTGGGAGGGGGCTGAGGGGAGTTTGCTATGTGAATTGCCGCAATGTTTACATGCACAGTTTGCCTTTACGTGCTGCATTATTTGTGGGTTGAAGTTACAAGGGGCAGGCCACCTTAAATTTGACCTGACATGGGTGGGGGGTGGGTGCATGTTGAAATTGTTTCTAGACGTATTCCTTACTGTGACATTCCATGATATGAGGCTTTACCGTGACGTAGTCCCGATGAGATCAACCTTGCTGCCTCTTAACTATATACTCTCTCATGACAGATACACCGATGACTTGCCATGACAACACTCTTGACTCGATGGTCCTGCTCACTTGGTATGTACGCAGCCTTAAAGACCACAGAAAGGTCCATGAAATTCTGAGCTATCTTTACAGACATAACATTGACGTGGCCCTCCTACAGGAGTCTCACCTACACCCGGATAGTCCAGTTTTGCATACTAAGGGGCTGCTGGGCAATGTGCATGCTGCGGGCTTCACTACTCATGCTAGGGGGGTCCTGACATGGGTAAATCTGAAGACATTGATGACGCTGACGTCCTTGAAAACAGACAGAGAGGGTAGGTTTGTCCTATCTAAATGTTGTGGGAAGGGACTGGAACTTTTTCTTTCAAATGTCTATGGCCCTAATTTTGACCATCCAGACTTCTATACTAACTTGACAATTCTGACCCAACCATACGCTCAGGAGCATATCTTGTGGGGGCGATTTTAATTTTGTCAGGAACCCGACTTTGGATAGGTCGGACAGCCCAGACAGACACCCCTCCGCCTCAGCCAGAGTGGTGGAGATGTCCCTGATTCAGTTAGACATGTGTGATGTGTGGCGGCACAGACATACAAGCCAAGGTGGGTATACGCATTATTCTGTGTATCATAATGTCCACACCAGAATTGACTACTGGTCTGCTTCACGACACTTATCCCAGCACATTCATACATGCACGATCCTTTCACGCACAACTATTGACACTTGCTTCTCCCAAGAAACGAATCCCCCCTTTCCTATGCCGCTTCCCGCCTTACTCCCTCCTTAATACTGTTTTTATGGAGGAACTTGCTATGTCCATCGAGACGTTTTTTGAGGTTAACATGGGGTCAGTTGACTCCTTCCAAACTGTTTGGGAGGTTTTTAAGGTATATATAAGGGGGCTAACAATTACAAACATGCGGGGTTCTTAAGTAGATTTGCAATAGGTTGGCAGCTCTGAAACGCAAATAGAAAGACCTGGAGACCTCCCGTGTGGTGAACCAGTGCAATGAATTCACCCTAGAAGTAGCGCAGACACTCCAGGAATATCCTGTGGATGCAGATGCAGAAATAAAACACCTCGGTAAATACGACATCTCCCAAACATACAGCGAGGGCGAACGACCAGGGACGGTTCTCGCACAACTCCTCAAGCATCACAGGGACAGAACTACGGTACCTGACATCAGACCGCAACCTGGGGACCCCCCGCTAATGGAGGTCCAGGTGGCGGAGCAATTTCGAACGTATTATGCGGAGCTCTACTCCTCCCGCGGCTGCAGCCCAGACGACCACATACTGGACTACCTGACTCACATTGAGCTTCCGTGGCTGTCCAAATTGCACTGTGAGTTCCTGATGCGACCGATCGAGCGTGAAGAAATAGTCCTAGCCCTCTCTGATATGAGAGCGCCGGGGAGTGATGGTCTTACTGTCGCCTTCTATAAGGCATTCATGGACCTAATACTACCACACTTATTTACATTGTTTGAGGACATATGAACCTCAGGAACGATGCCTGAGGCGATTATCGTGGCTATACTCCAGCCGGGGAAGCATTCAGGTGAGTGTGCCTCGTATCAACCTCTGTCCCTCATGAACATTGACGAAAAATCTTCGCGAAGCTGCTTGCCAATCGTTTAGCCCCACTTGTCTCTACCTTGGTAGCAACGGAGCAGGCTGGCTTTGTGCCTAGCAGGAACTTAATGTATAATCTGCGTACCATTTTTGCTGCCCTACAGCACACATGACCGGAGGTTCTGCTTATTGTCTTCTTTTTGGACATGGAAAAGGCCTTCGACTCGGTCGAGTGGCCCTTCATGAGACAGGTCCTTGGCCGCATAGGAGTTGGGGCGGTTTTCCTGCAGCTCCTCGCGACACTGTACTTCACTCCCACGGCGCGCATCCGGATTGGCTCCCTGGTCACTGACTCCATACGAGTTTGCAGGGGCACGAGACAGGGCTGCCCCCTATCACCAATATTATACGCCCTGACGGCAGAGCCCTTGGCCTGCGCCCTACGGGAATATCACGGGCAGAGGGGTATACGTTTCCCAAACTATTGTTTAATTGTCACTACGTAAGCAGATGACACGCTTATCTATGTTAGAGAACCTGAGACCAACCTCTCTCCGGTCTTGCGTGAAGTTGTCTTCTTCGGTTCCCTATCCGGTATAAAAAACAACTAGAACAAGTCCATCATGTTCCCCCTTACCCCAGCCACGGTCCGCTTTGACCCAGAATACCCCCTGCAGTAGACCACAGAAGCTGTGCGATACTTGGGGGATTCGGTTGCATACTGACTCAGAGGTTGTCCTCTGGGAGAACTATGGAGTTGCTATCTCCAAGCTCAAGGAGGATGTTGACAGATGGGTGTGCCTCCCTTTATCACTGATGGGCAGAGTTTCCCTTGTGAAAATGATTGTGCTACCACGCTTTCTCTTTCTCTTTCTCTTTACGAACATACCCATGGTTCTGTCCAGGATATTCTTTCAGTGCCTTCACTCCCTATTGGTGCGCCTGGCCTGGGCGGGTAAGCAGCCATGCGTTGCTTAGAAGATATTGACATTCACCCCAGTGTCATACGCTGATGACACCCAGCTGCTTTTCCCCTTCAACTCTTTCACGCCTGATGTGAAGAACAAATTCGCCGAGGGCATGAGAGCCGTGTCCCACTGGATGGCTACCAACTGCCTCCAGTGTAATGTCGGGAAGACCGAGGTGATGCTATTTGGCAAAGCTAACATGCTTTGGTCTCCCGACTGGTGGCCTTTAGATCTTGGCCCCGTCCCATGCCCAAAGCCAACTGTTAAGAACTTGGGGGTAAAACTGGATCAGAACTTGAGTTTAAAGGAACATGCTAACTATGTTACAGGAGCGTGTTTCAGAACAATTGGCCAGTTAAGACGAATCTTCCCTATGTTGCCGGACAATCACAAGAAGACCCTTGTACAAGCACTGGTGATTAGTCGCCTTGACTACTGCAACGGCCTCCTCATATCAGCAAATGAGGAGGCGTTAAACCGTTTGCAGGTGGTCCAAAATACTGCGGCCAGACTAGTTCTAAATGCTCCTGCAAGGACCCCGTCCAAACCTCTGCTAAGTCACCTCCATTGGTTACCTATACGACAACGTATTACATTTAAAATCTGCTGCTTATTGCACAAATGTCTTTATGGGCAAGGCCCCAGATATCTGGCACAAAAATTTCAGATATACAAACCTGAACGTTTATTACGTTCTAGTAACCAATGTCTATTGGAAATCCCCTCTGTAAAAAGAGTCAGACAAGGAGGACGTGCCCTATCATTTATAGGCCCAACCATGTGGAATAAACTTCCATCTGACCTAAGACACAATGACAACCACCTATGTTTTAGGAAGGCCTTAAAAACCTTTTTGTTTCAGGCAGCATAACCTTCCCTGTGGTATTCCGCAGAGACAATATATTTTAGAACTTTTGCGAGCAAAGCGCGGAGATACCTCATGGGTCGATTCTGGCGCGATACAAGCAATTAAAATAAAAATAAATAAAAATAAATTGGCATATGCGATTGGGTGCCTTGGAGCTTAGAATTATATTATAGAGCTGCTCAACGCTCTCACGCATATCACTGGATACACGGACGCCCAGACATTCCGCACATACGGATTGAAACCATAGTTGCTGCCCCCAGGCCTCTTCCAGCCCTGCTGTTCGCGCCTCGGGGTAGACGCAAAGGCATAATAGACTCTATAAACTCGGTCACACACGCTTGGCATTATATACTGGACGCTCAAGTCGGTAATATACTGTACGCTCCAATAGCCCGTCTTGATTGGTGCCACTGGCTTGCTCCGTGTAAGGACAGGGGAGTCATAACCGCATTGCAGACACTAAACGTACATACCGAGGGAGACCTCTTTGCGGAGGGCACTGCCCGTTCCTGGGAGGATGTTTCAGAAGGGAATGTAGTACAAACGCTCCTGGCACAATTCCAATTTCACAGACTTAGACATGCTCTCAGGGATTTACTGGGGGAGGATATGGCGGAGCCCCCGATGTTCCGGCACTAACTGCTGTTATTAAAGCACATGTTGAGTTTTTACGGGGTTATGCCCAAGTAAAAACTACCCGGCCTGGGTCATGATACAGTACGTTTACACAAATGGTCGGAGTAGTTAAAAAAATCAAATATTCATCAAAGTGCAAACAGAACACATGAAAACAAAAAGAGCGGACATTTAATTTTCAATATAGCACCAGCATTAAATGCAATTGTCAGTCAAAGCATTAATGGGTCAATATGCATTACTTATTGATAGTGCTCATAGGTGTAGGAAGCAAAAAAGTGGAAATTAGGGTAGTGGTAGTGAGTTGACGAGTGAGGGACAGGGTAAAGGTGTTTGTGACATAAATACAATACGCAATATATACAAATTGGCCTTTCCAGCCTGTAAAAGGTCAGTTAGTTCCTATATACATTGCTCATAGGTACATCTTCAGTCAATACATTTCGATCCATGAGCATGTGGAGGTTTGGAAAGACGGTCTACTTTTCGACCCCAGTGGCGAAGAGGGTTAATGGTTGCCTCACAACGGGGTCTTCATCAGGACAGATGAGCACCTACGGGTAATAGATAGAATTCAGTACCTAATACTGATATACTTGTGTGTGGTGAAAAGTCTACAGTAGGTAGGAATGACTGTCACCTACTTGTGTATAGGAAGGACGGGCGACAATCAGTCCTTAATGGGCGTTCACGAAGCTCCTGGCTCACTAAAAGAAAGACATGTTGTGTGAGTGTACATGTCAAGACAGGATTTCCAAAGCATAGGAAAGTCCGAGTGGTAATGTACTCACATGGATTAATGATCTAGCAGGGCACGGGGAATCCATCTCCCGATGCAGGCACTGGTAAATCCAGATAAGAGACTGAGGGAGGAAGGGATATATATTCAATCATGGTGAGGAAGAACCCAGTGTGGGTCAGGTACTGTCTAACAGGTTAAACACATTAGGAAAATGAACTAAGGAAGATTGCTGGCAGCCAGAATCATTGATGTGTCAGGTAGTTACAAACAACGGACAAGTGAAGGAGTTCCGTTATTCGGAGGCCGTCATGCCTGATGTGGTGGATAAAGAGGCCACCCCAAAGTGGGGATGTGGAGGATTCATTAGGCACAGTGTGCAGGAGACTACATGTAATAGGTGCGCTGCATGTAAAATAATGCTCGCTGATCGGCGTGTGTACCATTGATACTTAAAAACTGGCTCAAGGCAGAGGAATGAAAAAGCAAAATTGTGGGCGAAAAAAATGGATGAGAAAATAGGCCAGCATCAGTGTAAAAAGTGCATTTCCCTGGTGGTTGCTCCCGTGAGGTTCCTTCCTTCCTCACACACATTTTTCTACAACACCAAGTGCAGTGTTTGGAAGATAATATGTATAAACAACAGGAATCCTACCAGAGGAAAAGTGCTACCCAAGGAAGGTATGGGAGCACTCAAGGTTTTGTAAAATACCCCTCACACACCAAAAGGCCCCTTGGTGTCATGCTTCATCATCGGGGTCTTCGCACCCCTCTAACGGGATGCGGCGTGCTGCGACCTACGACTACGCGGGAGCACTTGTCAAATGACTATGTGTGGTGTGTGTGGTGCAAGTGAGTGATAATGTGAGTGATGGTGGGTAGTGAAGAGTTAAAAAGTACCTGGCTTGTAGGTGAAATTTTTTTTTTATTCAGAACCTCGAGCTGGCACTGTTAAAAGAAGTGATGTGCGAGGTGATTCTGTCGTGATAATGAACAGCACCTCATGTGTGCGTCGACATGTTTCGGGGCTGGCGCCCCTTCTTCAGGACGGGAGCACAACTTCCCCACCTTACTCACGTTTTACTATTTGTAACTTTAAAAATATGGTTAGTTAAATAAAAGTGACAAAAAAATGTACAAGTGGTATATAGGCTATAATGTGCCTACAGCGGAATTTGGCTCAGGATACATGCAATTGCATGACCTGAAAAAGAAAAAGAAAACAAAAAGAAGGTTACCCAGAGTCTGGGAGGTTCTACAGGTGCAGTCACCTGGAACAACCTTATAAAACAGTTGCCCTGTAAAGGAAATAACTCACAAAACATACAACATAGAGAACACATAAGGTACCAAAGAAAATGTAGGTCATACTCAATAGAAAAGAGTTGGTTGCTTCATGAGCTCATAGAAACGTCTGGGGGTTGATTGCTACTTTGTGCAATCTGAGTGGAGAAATAAAAGTAATAGGGACGAGATTTAGTTGTTAGTTCTTACTTGATATGGAAGTGAAGTCTTGTTAGCTCTGTTGAAATACTCACAAAGTAGGGACGAAATTGCCACCTTCTTACCCCTCGCGCTGCTCCGCTCGTATGATTTTCAGAGCCTTTGACTCGAGGTATATATACCAGATGGAATTGATTAATTAGCCCAGAAACTAATTGCCGGATTAGGTGTGGTGCCTAAATACGGGCTTTCCGCCGGATTGATTGCCGTTTGGGGGCTGATTGTAATGCCCAAGATTGATTGGTTTGTTCGGAGGTTGCAGGGACGCACCTATCTGAGCGAGCGCCACTGGCCAAAGTATCCCAGCCTCGCGCATGCGCGTGGCTTAGTGTGGAGCATGCGCATGCGCGTAGAGGAGTGACTGCACCTGTAGAACCTCCCAGACTCTGGGTAACCTTCTTTTTGTTTTCTTTTTCTTTTTCAGGTCATGCAATTGCATGTATCCTGAGCCAAATTCCGCTGTAGGCACATTATAGCCTATATACCACTTGTAAATTTTTTTGTCACTTTTATTTAACTAACCATATTTTTAAAGTTACAAATAGTAAAACGTGAGTAAGGTGGGGAAGTTGTGCTCCCGTCCTGAAGAAGGGGCGCCAGCCCCGAAACATGTCGACGCACACATGAGGTGCTGTTCATTATCACGACAGAATCACCTCGCACATCACTTCTTTTAACAGTGCCAGCTCGAGGTTCTGAATAAAAAAAAAATTTCACCTACAAGCCAGGTACTTTTTAACTCTTCACTACCCACCATCACTCACATTATCACTCACTTGCACCACACACACCACACATAGTCATTTGACAAGTGCTCCCGCGTAGTCGTAGGTCGCAGCACGCCGCATCCCGTTAGAGGGGTGCGAAGACCCCGTTGATGAAGCATGACACCAAGGGGCCTTTTGGTGTGTGAGGGGTATTTTACAAAACCTTGAGTGCTCCCATACCTTCCTTGGGTAGCACTTTTCCTCTGGTAGGATTCCTGTTGTTTATACATATTATCTTGTGGAGTAAGGATCCTACTTCTACTACTCTACCTCCCTTCCTTGTTGATTTGTGTTTGGAAGATAGTAACACATGCAGACACAGACACACAGGATTTTTTAGTAAACAGAAGTGAGGCACACTCTGTCCATGAATGTGTGTTGCAGACTAAATATATCTCCACACAGTAGCAGACAGGTGATGTTATAAGCGAGTTCCTCTGATAATCAGGACCAGGTTTTGTTTGTTGAGAATACTTTGAGTGGTGGGTAACCTGGGTCCTCTGTTTTCCCTCTATGCTCCTAATTGAGAGGGTTAGTCAGTATGCAGACAAGCTATTTGGGCATATGTAGCATATTGTTCATTCAAGCCATTCATCACACTGTTGAGTCGGTGCATCCGTTTGCATTCTCTGGTGTTGAGAATTTGGCATAGGTCCCCTCCCTGTTGGCCAAGGTGTGGTAAATAAATAATTAATTACCGGTACTATTTTTGAATACAGTGAATAAAACAGATAGCTCAATAAATAAGAGACAGGATTCGAGGTATCTTGAGTCTACAGGCTTTAATCAGGCATAAGGGACAGGAACAGGACAGCCTGCATGGGAATAGACGGATGGCAGCTGCCGGGGGCAGGGGCATAAGTGGGTTAACTTTTAGTAACAGTGCACAGTATATATACTTAAACAAATACATTACATTCAATACAGTAGGCGTAGCAGTAGGCGTAACTAGTAGCAGTCGCGAAAGATAAGGACAAAATGATGTAACAAGAAGGCGTGTACAGGGCGTATACATAGACATGTGATGTAAACGTAACAGAAGTGTCACAAACGGGGCGGAAACATGGAGGGGGCTACCTGAGCAGCCGAGACCTTTAACCTAGTGGTGCGCGCAAACGGGCAATGACGTGTTACCAGGGAGAACTGGGGGCTATGACTTCTGCGCTAGAAGAGGAGACTACAGTCTGCAGTGTCAGAACGACATGTACCTATATCATATCTGGTATCTGGTGTTTGGAGTACATATTGATAGAATCCAAAAGTTATCAGGGCAAAGGCTACTAGACACTAAGACGGGTGCGTGCATAATTCTACATGTATTGCGTGTGCGAGGAATATTCTATGAATATTAATACAGTATTTCTCTTACATGGAGACAGTAAGGCTAGACCATGGCTGAAACTGTTGATGCGATTCAGTAGCTTAGGAATGCAGAAAAGGAGGGCTGGACTGATAACTAGAAGCATAACATACTCTTGGCAGACAGGCAGGCAGAGCCAGGCCGGGCCGGGCACTGTGAGGCAGGAAGTAAGTGAAGGGTCAGGGATGCAGGTGGGGGCTGTATCGCTCCTCGGAGAGGGTTCAGGAGACAGGAGCTGAAACTGGTGTCCGGGCCCTTTTGAGGCCTAGAAACGGGGACAATTCAATGAATTAACGTGCACACTGTAAAACGTGGCAACATAGGCCCAATACTCGTTGCTTTCACGAGAACTGGAAACTAACATACTAGAGATGGACACAACTGTAATTGCGTCTTTAATCGATCATAGGGGGATACATGCATATCGATCATGCACATATAGCATAAGATGGGGAACACGTAGGCACATATAACATGGCAAAATTTACTTTTCCACATTCCCTCCTTGTGCCCTACGTTTCCATCAGGAAACATCAATATTCATGATACCATCTATCATTTCATATAGCATCATTTGCTCGTCTCGGATTGTCTTGGAACGGGATTTAGGACTAGGACTAGGAATACAAGAGGTAGCACACATGCCGCAAATCGCAGGGCCACATTGTATACAGAGGCAGCAACCGAATATGATCATTACTGCAATACCTAGAAATGACAATACTTTCCATCCCCAGGCAGATATAATACTCCAGAGCCAACCGGACCATGTCCAGGTGCCTGGATTCTGGTGTAACTGATGGGCAATTTTATGAAGTCTGGTTATAGCTGAATAAACAGACGGCGCGTTATTAGGAATGAAAATGCAGCAACTAGATCCGATGACTCTACATGCTCCTCCTCTATCGGCCAGTATGACGTCAAGAACGAGACGATTTTGGAGCACGACAAAACGCATAGCAGATTGCTCTTCAGTTAAGTTACCTAGAGCAGAAGTAGTCTCATTCACTACTGCTTCAAGGGTTCTGGTTAACC
This sequence comes from Lissotriton helveticus, assembly GCF_964261635.1. NCBI lineage: Eukaryota > Metazoa > Chordata > Amphibia > Caudata > Salamandridae > Lissotriton > Lissotriton helveticus. Next base: position 136,072,714 of record NC_136063.1, on the reverse strand, counting down.
TACGTATTAACTTACTATTCTGGACAGGACCTATAAAGAAAAACAAACCTTTATTGAAATCTTGATATTGTTCTAGAGTAGTTTCAGTTTGATCGACAATTGGGGACTCGATCTCCCTTCTATGTCTGACGTCTATGGGAAAGACCTTGCTTGTCTGGGAAACATGTTCGATTCAGAAGGGACATATCAGTTGAGGATGACGTTAACGTGGACCATGCTCCACACGAACCATTATGTGAAAACGGATAAGGAAAAAGTGGCAGAACTCCCTTCGGTGTCTGGAAAGGGGGGAGTCGACCACACACCCAACAATTAGTGGCATTGCTGGTCTGGTGTGAATAGTGTAACATTCGGATGAATGTGTTATTACGCATAGCAAGACGATAGGATAGCTCGTGAGGAGGCAGATCACTAAATGTGTGCTCTACTGTAGCATTAGAAAACATATGTACATGTGAAATTGGAAAACATAAATGTAAAGCATAACTTGTGCATGTAACCATAAGACTCAAAAATAACAAGAAAAATAGAACGATAATACATCTTTTAGAGTTTTGACTAACTCTCTCACTGTGTGGGTCTGTCTCATACATGTCAGGAACCTGTCTAACCGTTTCACCCGAGAGGGACTTAGACAATTAAACTGGCTGACTTATTTTACTAGACCGGAGTTTATCTTTATACTCCTGCTGCGGAGTTTTCTCTAACAGGGGAAGCTTGAGTTCAGAGTCTGTTTTTAGGCAGTCTTTAGGAATAAGGCAGTCCTTAACAAAAGTCTTTTGTCGTAATCCATGGAATTTCTTGATATGGCTGGTGTGGACCCACCCCTTCCGGCCCTCTAGCTTGACCGCGGTCCTTGTTGTCAATAACACCATTCGAGGCTCTTTCCACCGGGGCTCCAGCGGACTTGAACGATCAAAATTGCGGACCAAGACATATTCTCCAGGAACGACTTCATGCGGTTTCACCTCGGTGTTGTCTGGAAATGCAGCGGCAACCTGTGAACGACAAGAGTGTAGGGCAGACATCAAGGAAGCTAGGTAATCTGTCAGCATATTACTGGAAACGTCTGTAATACTACGGGGTCTAGGTGTACCCCACATGTTTGGAGGACGGCCGAATACGACCTCATACGGGGACAGACCTGATCTGGAATGTGCAACCATTCTCATGTAGAATAGAGCAACTGGCAGAGCTACTAGCCAGTCTACACCTTTTTCTTTACAAACTTTAGCAATTCGGATTTTCAGAGTCTGATTATGTCTCTCTACGAGACCGGCTGCTTCAGGATGGCGTACACAATGGAACTTCCACTGGTACCCTAAAAGAAGGGAAACATGTTTCATGAGCTCGGATGAGAATGGCTGGCCGTTATCTGAATATACGACCCTAGGGAGTCCATAGCGGGGAAAGAACTCACGAACCAACTGCCTGGCAGTGGTCGCAGCTGTGTAATCTGGAACTGGATATGCTTCTGTCCACCTGGACAAAGCGCATACAACTACGAGGACATACTTGAAACCTCGACATCGCTCCATCTGAATATAATCCATCTGGAGGACCTCAAAAGGGTGGTCAGGAGGTTGGAAACCCCCTTGTTCCACCGGGACACTTTTACCTGGATTGAACTGACAACATATCATACAGGTACGGACTTTCTGCTTGGCTGCAGCTCGTAAATGCTTGTTGAACCAAAGGTTCTGAATACTGTCTAACATAGCTTTTTCTCCTAGATGTGCTGGACTATGTGCGGTATTGATAATGACTTGAACCATAGAGTCGGGGAGAAACCATGTGGCTTTTCCCTTCGTCAACCATCCTTGATCTGTCTGGACCCCTCCTTGTTCGGACCATTTCTTGATTTCTTCAGGAGTAGCATGTAACTGTATGTCTATGACATCTTGTGTAGGGTCCTTAACTGTCATACAAGTAGTCTGATCTGGAGTGAGTGTCTGTGTCGTGTTAACTGGAATGTCTGGAGTCTGAGCTGTAAGCTTGGCTGTTCGATCTGCTAGATCGTTACCTTGGGAAATGATGTCAGTGACTTTCGTATGTGCCTTGCACTTCATGATAGCGATAGCTGTCGGTAAATGTATTGCATCTAACAGAGCTTGAATGAGAAGACCATGCTGGATCTTGGTTCCATGAGAAGTCATAAAACCTCTTTCTTGCCAGAGCACTCCAAAGTCGTGTACGACTCTGAATGCATAACGTGAATCTGTGTATATGTTTACTTTCAGGTTCTTGGCACGTTTGCAGGCTTGGGTCAGAGCGACTAGCTCTGCTGCTTGAGCAGACAGGGTGTCAATACGATGTGTTTCTATAACTTCGGTTTCAGTAGTCACTGCATACGCGGCTACTAGTTCTCCTGTACTTGTTCTCATACATGAACCATCCACATAAAGTGTCAGGTCGGGATCAGGTAATGCAATATCTGTCAGATCTTGTCTTGGCTTTGTCATAGTGTTAACAACTTCCACACAGTCATGTGTGGCAGGATTTGAAGTAACTGACGGTAACAGTGTAGCAGGATTTAGAATGTTGCAGCGTCTGATTTCTATGTGTGGCTGAAACAGTGTCAGTTCATAACCTGTTAAACGTGCAATTGTCAAGTGCTGAGTCTGGGTTCGGTTTAAAAGAACTTCCACGGAGTGTGGAACTTGTACTGTCAGGGAATGTCCTAAAACTATGGAATCACTTTGTCTGATCGCTAGAGCTGTGGCTGCAACTGACTTGAGGCACGCAGGCAGAGCCTGGGCCACTGGATCTAATGTGCTCGAGAAATAAGCACAGGGCTTGTATTGTCCTGCTTGATCTTGTGTGAGAACAGATAATGCAGTACCATCACGTTCTGTGACAAAAAGTGTAAAAGGCTTACTGTAGTTCGGTGTTGCTAGAACAGGTGCTTGACATAAGGCTTTCTTTAGCTCATTAAAAACAAGTGTATGTTCCTGGGTCCAAGGGAGGACAGTCGATACGGCTGCCTCCTGTGTTGTTAACTGTATCAGTGGCTTGGCTAGATATGCATACTGAGGAATCCATTGTCTGCAATAAGAAGTACGGCCAATAAAAGCTCGTACCTCCTTCTGTGTCTTGGGCTGTGGAAGACTTGCTATTAACTGGATACGGTCAGGTGTCAACTGCCTACCCCACTTGGACAGTAAGTGTCCCAAGTAGACCACTTGCTGGACACAGAATTGTAATTTGGAAGGGGACACCTTGTGCCCCATCTCGGCCAGAAAATACAGGACTGTAAGTGACGCTCGCTCGCAGTCACGTTCAGAACGGGCTGTGATCAGTAGATCATCGACATATTGGAGCAGGGCAGTGTCAGTTGGCATGTGAATATTGTCTAGTTGTCTTTTAAGTGCTTGACTGTAGATGCTAGGACTTTCTGTGAAACCTTGAGGAGCTCGTGTGAATTTATAGCTTCTTCCATTTAAACAAAAACCGAAAAGGTACTGGCTGTCTGGATGAATGGGGACACTGAAGAATGCGTTCTTGAGATCGATAACTGTGAAGAACGTAGCTTCAGAATCAATGGCTGTCAATAGGGATGAAATATATGGGACTACTGGGTACTGGGGTATGATACATTTATTAAGTTCTCGAAGATCAATCACTAATCGATATACTGGAGGTGCATTTGGATCAGTACGTTTCAGGACTGGAATGATAGGAGAATTACATACATTGGAGTCAGTTTCTACAACCACTCCTTGAGCAATAAGCTCGTCAATAATTCTGGATAAGGCTGCTACAGCCTCAGGTGGCAATTTGTACTGTCTGATTCGTGGCAAAACTACACCTTGCTTTAGAGTCACACGATGGGGTGTGATATGCATACAACCTACATCAGTTGGACCTTGCGCCCATAAATGCTGTGGTACATTCAATAATCTTGGATCAAAATCACGTAATACATAATGACCTTTGAAGTCTCTCAAAAACAGGCGGACCCCCTCTGGGGAACAACAAATTACTGCTCCTAATTCTTTCAATGTCTTAATGCCTAACAACTTTTCTGGACATGACTTCGTGAGTAACAAATCAGTAGTTCGGGTCAATGGACCGACTTCTAGAGTAACTGGTTTCGATATTTCATTAACAATCGGCTTTCCTGAAAATCCAAGGGAAACATTTCTAGAGCCTGAGAGCGGAGCCCCTGGAACCTCGTCATGACTGATAGTAGTCCTACTTGCCCCTGTATCAATCAGAAACTTTCTGTCTTTCCCTAATACTTGACTGTGTACATAGGGACCCTTTTGATCTACAGGTATCTCGATGAGAGGCAAGCCTACCTCCCTCTCTAGGCTGTTTCATGAATATGGCTGATAATCTGGATATTCTGTCTGTGCATACTGGTACATCTGCTGTGTAACGTGCTGTGTTGCGGCGATAGGCTGCGGTGCTGGAACTGTCTGTTGTGCATTCTGTGGTAACTGAGAAGTCTGTGAAACTTGTTCTTGTCTAGGCGGACGTGGTCTTTCTTTAGTTTTACCAGTAGCTATGTTGTGTTTCAGAACTGCACACTCGTTTATAAAATGACCTGGCTGTTTACAGTAATTGCAGGTCCCTTTAACGGGAGCTGCAGGATGACTGACTTGATTCGGACCCCTCTTCTGACTGTCTTGTGGAACAGATTGTGCAACTAATACTTTCATTTTCGTGTCTTTCATACGTCTCCTTTCGTGTTCTTGCTCTTCCCTGATTCTGTTCTGGTGATACTGGAGCATTTGTAACATTTGTGACGGAGTATTAGCTTGCCAGGTACTTTCGACTTTCAATACTCGATTTTTAACTTGTGGACTTGAATTCTCGACTAGTTTGGTAACAAAAAGATGAGGGTACGATTCACTACTTGTTTTCAGACCACTGTTAATAATAAAACATTTTTCAAATCTAGAATAGAAATCACTAGTATCTTCATCTTGTTTCTGTTTACAAGCTGAAATGGCATCCCAATCTTCCTTTTTCGTGGCTAGTAATCTTGGCAAAACTTGTATCAATAACTCGGGCAAATCTTTAGCTTTCTCCCCAAGACCGGTACCTGGTACTCGTAAATTATCTTCAGCTTCTAGAGCTGTCCAATCTATCTTTTTCTCTCCCACCTCCCATTCCTTTTCTTTGAGTTTTTCATATACCCCTGCGGGCAACAGGACCTTTAACATTTTAATGATATCAGGATACGTGTATTCTCCCATACGGAGCATGTCTTTTAATTCGCAGTGGAACCCTGCTGGATCTTTATCGTGACAGGGAATTAACTTTTTCATCTCTAAGAGTTCCATTTTCGTGATAGGGGTGTAAACAAATACTCGTTCTAGATCACCACCCGTTGTCCTAACTGGGTGTACTTCTCGTAACGGATTCTGTCTATCTATGTAGAATGATTTACTTTCTGGGGGTGAGACGTGAACAAAATGTGGATTCAAAAACGTTCGATATTTGTGGCGCTGTTCTAGAATGATACTAATTAAATCAGTACCTAGACCTCTCCATCTGTACTGGAGTAACTCGTTCAAAACATCATGTAGCGGACCTGGATCAGAATGCTGTCCCTCATACAGTGTAATAAGGTGCTGGATCATATACATACCCACCAGTCGCTGCTCGGCTGGGGGCAGTTTCAGAAACATTTGTGCCACTATTTCGTCTGGAAAAGTGGTAGAATCAGTAGTCCATCGGACTGCTGATCGGGCTAGTTCTTGTTCATGCATTGTACTAAGCTCACTATAGCCTATTCGGGATTTCAGAATGTGATCGGTAGCTTGGAATACTTGTTCAAGGGAACCCTGTTCTGGTACGGGAGGAGGGAAAACTTTCTTGTGACCTAGGCGTGAATGTCGGTCGGAAAGTCTAGTTCTACCTACATACGCTATTCTGGAGGGATTCTCGTCATCTACCTCTTCAGTAAAAGAGTCGTCTTCTTTCTCGGTTACTTGTGCTGCTTCTCGTTTCTCGTGTAACTTTATTATTTCCCTACGAATTTTCTTGTACATACTCTCTATACAGTTCTGTGTCTTGTGTCTTCCCTCAGTTATATGGTCACTCCACTTGGTCAGGACTTTCATTTCTTCTGGATCTTTATCCGGATAATCTTGTTCTCTTATTAAACAATTAATTAAAAACTTTAAAAGCATAAGCTGGATCTCGACTTTTCTTTGAATCATGGCGTCGCGGATACTTTCTGGATCCACTCCTGTACGGATAAAACGATATATTCTGTCTAGATATTCTTTCATATTGGGCAGGGTGTCCAAATATTCGGTCACCCGTCTTAAACGTAATGAATATATGACCATATTACCATCGCCTGAAACTGGATCATAACGACATTCGGTAAGTGCTCGCTTGATATCTGTAAATGTTTGAGTTTTTGGCGTACGCTGTAACGCTCGTTCATGTAGCTCAAGTAGCGTCATACGTCTGTGTTGAGGCGGGGTTCCAGGAGGACTTCTCCCCGCGGCTCCTAAACTAGAATCGTCGATGGGTATTGTACGGGCTGGCAGAGTGACTGATGTAGCGGGCACATGTACTGTAGGCTGGACCGGGGGTGCCGTAACAGATGCTGTAACGGGTGCCCCGGTGGCTGGAGGAACAGGAATTACATTATTTACGGGAGCTAGCGGAACAGGGTTTGCATATTCTGGGACTGTATCGTCCAAATAGGACGAGAGAAAAATATCAGCTGCGGTCGGTTTGTGAGGTAGCTTAATCGGAACTAATGGCGGCGGAAAATTACATGGTGCTTCCGGGGTTGCTTTTGGCAAGCCCTCGGCAAGAAGAGGATACATACCCTTAATAAGGGCATTTCTCTGTCTGTCTGACTGTTCTGCTTTAACTCGTTCACCTACTTCAATTAATTCCCTTTCTTGGGCTCTTTCTGAGGATTCCCTACTTAATTCTGTTTTTCTGATTTCTTTTTCGGTTCTTCTATGAGATTCTTTGCGCCATAACTCGATGGCATCCTTCTGGGACTGTCTGGCTTTCCTTTTCCATAATGCTTCTTCTACTCGCATGATGCACTCGGCATCCCATGTACCTGACATGGGCCATCTATATTTCTCTTCTAACTCCTTGGTATAATCCACCCATAAGTCTAGATATAATATGGCACTTAAGCCATGCTTATGATACATAAAATGACCTGGACTGTCCCTAGGCGGGACAGGAACTGCTTCCTCTAGCAACCCTTTTCGGGTTTTTAACTGACATAACTTGGAGAATAGAGGCATTGTCTAGGTTGGAATTCGAACACAATACAATACACGATAAACACAATAATGACTGGAAAAACAAATCATTCATACCACGACATTGAAAACACATTAAATAACATTTAGAATAACAGTTCGGACAGAAATATTACCTGGTATACTGAAAACAGCGCCACATGAATTTCTCGAGAACGGAACTCACTAGATGCACTGCTAAACAGTACGAAACATACCGGTCCCATAAAGAGACACGTCAGGACCCGCATCCACCTAGGTGAACACTTCGGATTGGATCTGCGTACCCAAACCCACGGACCAGAGACAAATTAATTGACCCTGTCTAGATACTACCCCAGCAACGGTACTCACCGGGCAGCAAGAACGGAAGGCCTCGGACTGGACTGGACGGCTACGACGACGGACTACGAACTTCGGACTTCAGTTACAGGTGGGCCTCCGGATACCTCGGACCTTGGACTCTCGGCTTGGGCTCTGGTCGGGACTCGCCGCGTTCCTCACCGCCTCGTCTGGATGCTGGACCGCAACCTCCGTCTCCTCCGTGGGCCTGAGGGATACTTGAAGCAGAAATATCTGCACGTGCACGGTATGGTTCCGTCACGGCTGCAGAGGATCAGGGGGCCTGCGTGGCTTCACCGGCGCGTGGGGAAAGGGCAAGTCCCTATTCGGGCGCCATTATGTGGTAAATAAATAATTAATTACCGGTACTATTTTTGAATACAGTGAATAAAACAGATAGCTCAATAAATAAGAGACAGGATTCGAGGTATCTTGAGTCTACAGGCTTTAATCAGGCATAAGGGACAGGAACAGGACAGCCTGCATGGGAATAGACGGATGGCAGCTGCCGGGGGCAGGGGCATAAGTGGGTTAACTTTTAGTAACAGTGCACAGTATATATACCTAAACAAATACATTACATTCAATACAGTAGGCGTAGCAGTAGGCGTAGCAGTAGGCGTAACTAGTAGCAGTCGCGAAAGATAAGGACAAAATGATGTAACAAGAAGGCGTGTACAGGGCGTATACATAGACATGTGATGTAAACGTAACAGAAGTGTCACAAACGGGGCGGAAACATGGAGGGGGCTACCTGAGCAGCCGAGACCTTTAACCTAGTGGTGCGCGCAAACGGGCAATGACGTGTTACCAGGGAGAACTGGGGGCTATGACTTCTGCGCTAGAAGAGGAGACTACAGTCTGCAGTGTCAGAACGACATGTACCTATATCATATCTGGTATCTGGTGTTTGGAGTACATATTGATAGAATCCAAAAGTTATCAGGGCAAAGGCTACTAGACACTAAGACGGGTGCGTGCATAATTCTACATGTATTGCGTGTGCGAGGAATATTCTATGAATATTAATACAGTATTTCTCTTACATGGAGACAGTAAGGCTAGACCATGGCTGAAACTGTTGATGCGATTCAGTAGCTTAGGAATGCAGAAAAGGAGGGCTGGACTGATAACTAGAAGCATAACATACTCTTGGCAGACAGGCAGGCAGAGCCAGGCCGGGCCGGGCACTGTGAGGCAGGAAGTAAGTGAAGGGTCAGGGATGCAGGTGGGGGCTGTATCGCTCCTCGGAGAGGGTTCAGGAGACAGGAGCTGAAACTGGTGTCCGGGCCCTTTTGAGGCCTAGAAACGGGGACAATTCAATGAATTAACGTGCACACTGTAAAACGTGGCAACATAGGCCCAATACTCGTTGCTTTCACGAGAACTGGAAACTAACATACTAGAGATGGACACAACTGTAATTGCGTCTTTAATCGATCATAGGGGGATACATGCATATCGATCATGCACATATAGCATAAGATGGGGAACACGTAGGCACATATAACATGGCAAAATTTACTTTTCCACAAAGGGACACTTTCTCTAGTATTATCCATTTGATGGATTCCGGGGTGTGGGAGGCAGTCATGAAATGCTTTACTCGTAGGGCTCCAGCTTTCTTGCATCGAATCCTGCTGCAATGCTGTAGGATCCTCGTCTTCACCTTTTGTCGAGTTTGGCCCACATATATTTTGTCGCACGGGCATTGGATGGCATAGATTACGTTCTCTGTATTGTAATTTGTGTGGTCCTGCAAGGGGATGGTATGGTCTCCATGTACAAAAATCTTGGTTTCTATGCACATGGGGCAGGCCTTACACTTTGTGCACTTGTAATGTCCTTCCCCTTCCGGTAGGTTCCACATTGTCTGGATAGTCTGCTTAGGTGGGACATCTAGAAGCGAGCGTACAACTTGATCTTTAATGTTTTTGCCTTTTTTTGAAGCATGCATGGGAGGTTCTTGTACTTCTATGGTATTGAAAATCAATCCCCAATGCCCATTGATTATCCGTTTAATCTCATTGCTTCTGGTGCAGTAAGTTGTAACGCATATCATCCTGTCCAGAGAGGTAGTACGTTGTTTGGGGGTGAGCAAGGTTTCTTTGTCATTGTACCACGCTCTCTTCCTTGCTCTCTTGACCAATCTCTTCGGATACCCCCTTTCCAAAAGGCGGTTAATCAGGTCTTCTGATTCCCTAAAAAATTTTTTATTTTAAAGAACAGTTTCTCCTGATCCGAAGAAACTTGCCAAAAGGGAGATTATCACGAAGTCGTCTTGTATGGTGGCTTGTGTAACGCAGTAAGGTGTTTCGTTCAGCAGGTTTTCTGTAGAAAGTAGTATAGAGGTGATTGTCCTTAGCTTTGATGCTGATATCCAAGAAGTAAATGGTCTGTTTGTCATACTGCATCGTTAACTTAATGTCATCCGACCGGGCGTTCAACCAGGTGAAGAAATTGGTGAGTTAATTTTCTTCTCCTGTCCAGATCAGGAGGACGTCGTCTATATATCTTCTCCATTTAGTGATGTTGTTCCTGAATGGGTTATCAGATTATAGTATGTTAGTTGTTTCAAAATCGTCCATATAGAGAATTGCCAGGTCTGAGGCAAAGGCAGTCCCCATCGCTACACCTTTGCTCTGTAGGAAAAATTCATTTTGGAAAACAAAGAAGTTTCTTGTCATTGCAACCCCCAGTAGGTCTATTATGAATTTGGTGGGGATATAGGTGGGTTTAGATTTTCTCTCCAGCGCTTTCATCATATACTCCAAAGCAGGTGCTTGGGGGATACTTGTGTAGAGGGAGACAATGTCCATGGTCACCAGTAGTTGTTTATTCTCTTCAAAGTTCATGTTGTCCACTAGATTGACTACTTGCATGGTATCCCGTAGGTATGCTTCAGTTGACTCTGCCAGTGGTTTCAAAAAGAAATCAACATATTTGCAGACTGGTTCCAACAGTGACCCACATCCAGATATAATTGGTCGTCCTGGTGGTTTGAGTGGGTCCTTGTGCACCTTGGGTAAGGTATAGATGGTGGGTGTGCGGGGTTGGTTTACATTCAGAAAATCAAATTCCTTCTATGAGAGGTAACCCAATTCTTTGCCTTGTTCAGTGATACTCTTGATAGTCCTCCGAATTTCTTTGGTGGGGTCCATATTTATATGTGTATAGCTGACCCCATCTCTCAATTGGGAGTAGATCTCTGCTTTGTAATCCTCAACGTCTTGCATAACAATGGCTCCCCCTTTGTCTGACGGCCTGATGACAATCGCTCTGTTCTTCTTCAGATTGTTGAGGGCTTGTTGTTCACCTCGTGTGGTGTTGTATTTCACAAAAGGTTCTCGTCACACATTTTCATAACATCACGTAACACTACGCTCTCATACGTCAGGATCCTATGAGATACAAATGCGCTTGGGGCATGAACGTTGATGGTGGACGCATCCCAGTGTATGATGTTGATGATATTGGTAGGGAGTGTTTGAAGAAATGTCTTAAACGGATCTTGCGAAAGAACCTGTGTAGTTCTGCCTTCATGTTGAAGCGATTCGCATGTGATGTGGGCACAAAGGACAGCCCCTTCTTCAGAATGCTGGTTTCTTCCGGGGAGAGTATGTGGGAGGACAAATTGATGATTGGATTCTTTTGGTTTACCATCGGTATGCCCTCCTCCTGGTGTTGATCTCTCCGTGGTTCTCTTGTTGGACACGTACTTGTTTGGGGTTCTGTCCCTGTCCCTGTTGACATCCTGTGTCCCAGTTCTGTGGGTTAAAGCACAATCACCCACTAAGCTAGTGTCCAGAATATATCACACCACTGCCAGAGGAGGTGAATACACCTAACCGCAATTGGCACGGCAGCGAGACTTACAGGTGGACCTGACGGATGATAAGTGGCTCTACTGCTGCTCGAGTACTAAACGAATTTCACTCAGTGGACGTCATAGACTAGTTCACTTTAAATTCCTAAACAGGGTTTACTACACACCGGAACGATTATATGGCTATGGGCTGCGTGAGGGACCTCAGTGTGAAAGATGCGGGGAGCAATTTGCTGATTTCTTTCACATAGCCTGGGTTTGCCCGGGGGTTGCCCGCTTCTGGAGAGATGTTTTTACTGAAATTAATCGTATCACTTATATGATGCTATCCCCAGACTCGGTCCTAGCCCTGCTGGGCTATTCCAAACCTCATCCTAAAGCACACAGACGTCTAGTGGACATGGAATTCCTCCTAGCTAAGATATGCGTTGCACTCTGCTGGCTCCGTGGCTCGACACCTACAATAGCACAGTGGTCCAGAGACATGATGTACTGCTGCACTCAAACAGAAAACTATAGCAAGCTACTACCGCCCGCAACAGACCCAAAAACCTTTGGGCCCTATATATGACGAGACGTACAATCCCGACGACTACCGAATCTGACGATGCTCCACCTCCTGCGATGGCTTGCCCGTTGGCCACGATTCTACCTCGTAGCGTGACCCCCTCTTTGATGTTGACCACTTAGCCTCCCATGTTACTGCCCTCCAAGGTAAAGATACAGACGATAAAGAGCTCTTTGTCATTTTGGGAGCAGGACCGCCCAAATGTTTGCTGTACTTTCCTTTTATTTTAGAATGGTGCTACGATGTATGTTCATTTGACTGTCACATGCAGATAATATCACTTGGAATATCTCATTGTCTTTACTTTTTTTTTTTTTTTCTTGTACAAAATCTCAATAAACATATTAATAAAAAGAAATCACTATCAGGACATACCACACACATCAGGGCATGTCCTACCTTTCACATACACTGCACCCAACCCACAGGGGTACCTTGGGCCTACCTTAGGAGTGACTAACATGTAGAAAAGGAAAGGTTTAGGGCCTGGCAAGTGGGTGCACTTGCCAGGTTGACATGGCAGTTACAAACAGCGCGCAGACATTGCGGTGGCAGGTCTGAGTTACCTTTTTACCGGCTACTTCTTTGGGTGGCACAACCCGTGCTGCAAGCCTACTAGTAGCATTGGATTTACAGGCCCTGGCACTCTCCGTGCACTTTACTGGGGACTTACCAGTAAATACAATATGCCAATCATGGAATCACCAATCCATAACACGATTTACAACAGGAGCACTTGCACTTTAACACTGAACAGCAATGAGAACGTGTGGAGAGACAGTAAACCAGCAAAAACTGAGTCACAACCAGGAGGTCAGAAAGCAAATAGACTGGGGAAAAACGCCAAAGGATGTCAAGTCTAACACATATGAAAATGCATCAAGGGCAATTTCATTAAAAATCAACACTATAAATGCCGCAAAAACACAGGGGCTATTCTTATACCCCAAAGGCAATCTCGCAAAGCGCCTATGATTGCCAAGGGCGCTGAATGCGGTCAAGTCACAGTCCTCCGGAGCCAAAGTCTGACTTAAAAAAATATTAGAAATGTACTTGACAAAAGTACTTTAAAATTTCTTGCGTACTATATTATTTACCAATGCTGTCAGTGGCAGCTGGTAAGTTTTGGGAGGAGAGGGGTGGACGGGACACACACACGCTCACATACACATAACACTCACAACCAGGTGCGCACACACAAACACATTCATTCACAACACTCTATCCCAAACATTCATAGAGGCACGCACGCACCAAACAATTTAATAAGAAAATAAATCACACTTACCTTCAGCCAGCTCTGCTCTGCCTCGGATGTTCCAGGAGGCTTGGGACTGCTGCCTTCCCTCATTGGCCGACCTAAGGTCAGCCAATGAGGGAAGGCAGCAGTCCTATCGTCATCACAGAGTGGGATGGGGTCAGGGAGACTACTAACCCCACCCCACTCTGTGTTGAAGTGTCACTGATTGACACTCGACCCTGGGCGCTTCAGGGCTTAAATCTGAAGCGCCCAGGTGTGAGGCAATCAGTGACGCCATCCCTCGTCACTGAGGGGAGGGCCACCGCAACCTTTACTGAGTTGAGAAAGTCATGCCCAATGGAGCTGTAACTTTCTCAGCCCAGCAAAGTTCAGTTCAGGCAGCCAGGAGCGAGCGCTAAATGTGCATGTGTGTCTCCTGGCTGCTTAAACTGAAAGTGAGTAGTGTCTGTCAGACTGACTTTTGTTCAGCCTGACAGACACTGTTCCTACGGGGAAAAAGGGGGTAAGTCGGGGCCCTTCCGCCCAAATGGACCAGCCGCGCCTGAATTCTGTACCATGTGTGTTCTGTACTACAAACGTAAGGACGTTACTATTCAAATGTCTATAGTCCAAAACAATAAGATATGAACCGTCTGGTTTCAATTTAGAAAAAAGTGGATTATTTATTGACGAGACACAGGGCTCAATAACACCCTGATATTACAACTGAGTGAGAATGTCACCAAAGGACGCTTTAGCATCACGTTTATTGGGATATCGACGTTGGGGCAACGGAGTAGACTGTAGTGGAATAACATGCAAAGAAGAATCCTTATCCCAACCAGCCTGATTGCGGTACAAGGCAGGAGCTAAGGCAAGAGCCCACTCCGAAGCATAAGCCTGTTTCGTCTCATCTGGTACATACTGTGAAAAAGAAGCAAGAATAACTTCCTCGCCCCGAGGAGAAGCGAGGACAAAAAGGGGAGGCCAATCAACCTCCGCCTGTAAAATGTCATAGGAAGACGTCAAGTTGTCCCAAACAACTGCATTTATAGTGCGTTTCATAACACCCTCAATTTGAAGTTCTACATTAGAAAGTATATCTGGTGGAGCTACGTAGGTGTCCGAGGTTTGAGCAGTTATAAAAGTGTCAGTTGCGTTCGCCTCCAAAAAATGGTGGAGGGTCTGGTGAACTACAGTAACTCCCACCACGCTGTTGAGGAGAGTCACCGCCCAACTACTGTCTAGAGAGGGTTCTCACCATCTGGGGCATATTTCGATGTCAGATGCAATGTTTTCCTTCTGAAATGGGGATCGATCTTGAGGTGGTTCCTCCCATTTGAATTTCACGTCAAACTGGTGCTGCGGGTCTTGCCTTCGTTGCATCCCTGTCTGTGATCCTGTCGTCCCCCTCTGCCAAATTGTTGATATGACCTGATACCTTTCGAGCGTCTTAATTTTAGAGTGAGCACATAAATCATATCGACATTTAGAAGCTTCAGGTGGAGGAGAACCAGCACAAGACTTAGGCTTCTGTTGCTGCCTATTTCTGTCCCATATCTTCTTTGGAAAGATAGGATGGACCCTCCTTATCAGGAGGGGGTTCACCTTGAGATTGGATTGATGGCTTGACTCCCAAATTATTGCGTCCCAAAGACGTATAGACATCAGCAATAATAATCGGCAACTGACACTCCTGTTCTTTGCCGGCAAAGGCCGCTAGGAATTTTCGAACCTGTAATTAAACTGCTTCACTTTTAATGTTAGCAAGAATCATATCAGATACAATGGGAAAAATATCCGCTAATTTCATCCACAAATCCAAGGCTGGACCTGGCCTGGGTTCATCCTGTACACATTTTAGAGCGCTCTGTAGAAAGCTCATGGAGGGGTTGCCAAAACAAGTGTATACACTGAGGTGAACACTGTCCCCGAGGTGTTGCAGTACACTAAATGGGGAATCAGACCACTCGGTAAGCACATAGTAAGGATCCTGTGCTTCTCCACAGGACTAGTGTGTGGGAAAACAGCATCAAGCTGTTCAATCTTCTGAGCTATTCAAAACAGCGAGGAAGGTCCTCACGATTCTGAGGATGTTTTTCCATCACTGAATTAATCATGACAGGACTATTTATAAGGCCTCCACCATGTATCGGTACCGGGGTCTCAGCTCCAGGTGGAGCCACCAAAAAGGCACGAGAAATAAATTGGATCACTCGTCTATAGAGAAGAACAACCTGAGCGTATAGCAAACGTACATCCGCCACATTAGCATTAAGATAATTTGGATGTGGCGTAAAACCAGCAATACCCAATCAAAAAAAGTGAGAGTGTGAGAAAGGATGTCATTAAGCCATATCTGGTGCTCCCAGGATGTAAAAGGAACTTCAATCACCACATAAGGATGGTAAGCCGCCGGTGCATCAGCGACCGTGTAAGCATGAAACAAATTATCATTCACATCCACTGCAGGCAATGTAACCCAGGAGTAAAAGACTTTGAAGGGGTATGTTGGATCAGCCTCGACAATAAAAACAAGTGGAGCCCCCATATTGGGAAACCCATGCTGCGTCAAATGATGTGTAACTGCCGCACGGCAATGTGCCGTAAATCGCTATAGGTTGTGTCATTGTATATAACAAAAATAGTACAAAATGGTAGTGCAAAGTGGGTCAAAAACCTTGTAGAATTCAAGCTTTAAAAACCGACAGCAATAGGTAAAACCTGCAACCGGAGATGGCAAAGACCCGCCACAACGATGTCTCTGGTGGGAGGGTATAGTGGATGAGCACAAGCTCTACTCAGGGGTCTAGGGTATAAGTATCAGACCAAACGTTGGCGGCGCAAAGTTGCAGGGATTCTTTGCCAACACAGAACTATGCGTGGGATCCCATATCCAATTCGTCACACAATTGTATGATCAAATAATGATCAATAATTTTGCCCACTTCAATGGTCCGCTGCTCATAGACCATACAATTTGACAAACAATTCATAAACAGAGAAGCAAAAATAGCAACAAGAAAAAAAAATATTCTTGAGCCTTCAGTGTTGGAGCTGTATCCTTTTTTAATATGTGGAGTCAGAAAAACAGCGCAGCCAACACATTTCAACAGTAACAGGGCTTAATCAAGGCCAAATTGATTGCAATTAGTTTACCATAGGGTTTGGCACAACATCTTTCGAGAGCAGAAGTGGCAATTTAGTAACCACTACATGTAACTGAAAAAATCACATCTACCATCCAGACTTGATTTAACCCGTGCATGGTCCTAAGTTTCAGGTACAAACAATCAAATCCCATCCAGGAGTGAAGACCAGTCTGTCCTACCCCGTCGTCCTAATATCCCTCGAGTCAAGTGGTTGTAGTTTCTTACACAGGGCGTGTACGGCCAAGGAGCATCACTCTAACGAGACATGGACAACCCAGAATGCTACCACCCCATTTCCCTCATCAATTCCATAGTCAAGGTTCTGGATCGGGTTTTACTAACTAGACTTTAATCATGGGCTGACACTAATCGAATAATATCTGAGGTCCAGTTTGACTTTCGCCCGGGCAAGTCAACCATCGAGCAATGCCTTAATATTTACTTACTAGTAAACAAATATACGGTAGCTCAACTGGGAGCCCTGTTTTTAGCCTTTATGGACCTTCCATCTGCCTTTGACCGGGTTAACAGGAAGAAACTGTGGGACTTATTGCTCTCTCCTGGTGTTGAGTCCGCCACTGTATCCCTAGTAATATCCACGCCCATACAACAGCAGCAGTTAGATACTCACAGGGAGGGGGCCATTCTGAACATTTCAGTCACTCCAGGGGGATCCTCCAAAGCTGCATATTATCCCCTTTTTTATTCACTATCTATATCTTTCGTCTAGAAGCTGCCCTCTGGCCATTACAGTCTGATTGACCCAAAGATGAAAGGAAATCTCTGCCAGTTTTATTTTTTGCCGATGACGCTGTACGCATGACTCGCACAGCACTGGACCTTCAGGTCTTAATTGGACCTAACAGTCAACTTTACAAAGTCTTACGTTTAGGAAGTTAGGCCCTGGGCGCTCTCGTCTAAAACTTTTCAAGCGGGAATCAATACTCTTGCAAAGGTCCCGGCCTTCTCCTACTTGGGAATCCTAGTTGATGAAAAATTAAACCGGAAAATACTGATGGAGGGAAAGCTGAGCGACTTGAATAAATCTAAAGGGGCTATCACCAGCTATGCCCACAGACTTGGTTCATGGTCATCAGACGTGATTTTAAAGTTGTACCATTCTATTTGCACCTCCAAGGCCTTATTTGAGTGAAGTCTGGGGGTATACTTCAGCACATAAGATACAGGTAGCCCAAAATAAGTTTTTGAGATGGATTCTGAAGATCCTACAAAGCACTCCCTCCTTCGCTATACACGAAGAACTTAGCGTTAACTATTTAGCTGACCAGGTGGCAGTTAAGCCTCTGTTGTGCTGAGTGAAGATATGGTCCAGGGAGGTTAAGGATCTAAACCTCCTGATCATATCAGACTGCCTGTCACTAGCGCATTCTCTTAAAATCTCCTGGTTACGGTACGTTAAGGAGTCCCGTTTTGCTCTAGGTAGGGCAGATATTTTTCTTACACATGACTCAGGCCTCAGGACCATCACACTGTAAACAAATTGTTCTTCAAACACGCTACTGCCCACTGTGAAAACACAGAGCGTTTGAAACTAGCAGTTAGGGGGCATGCCTTGTTAAAGTCAGTCCAGGGCAGGGAAAACTATCTCTTTATCCTTACAAGTGCAAGTGACAGGTTTTTAGTAACCCGTTTTAGGTTCAACCTGCTTCACCATCTCCTGGCGTTCCCTTCTGGTTTTGTTCCCCGAAATGTGAGAGGACCCTGTGGGTGCGACTCTAGGTCTCCACAGGACACGTTATATTTCCTCTTTTTTGTAATTATTTTAGCTACCCTAGGAGGCAGTTTCTTCTGCCCCTTTAAAAATCTTTGCAGTTTAGGCAAGCCTGAGTAGCATTTATGTACCTGCAGCTTTTGCCTAATGATCCTATTCTTTGTGCAATGACAAACTTCGTGATGGCCGCCTATAGATCAAGACCCTCTAGACCAGATTAATTGCTGTGTGGCCTTTTGCATCCTTTGTCTTTTTTCTTTTTTTTTCTTCTTTTAATTACCCGTGACCTGGAGTTACTTTTATCTTACCTCTTAACTGGATCTGTAATTATATTTTTTATTGTATGATTGTATCTTTTATGGTTGCGATCACACCGAATGAATATTTATTTATTATTATTATTTTTATAACACTATCAACACTACACATCTTTCTTATAGGAGAACACCCAAACTGGGAACTCCGACCAATATACAAAATTCAAGATGGGTAAAAAATAAAAGCAATTTGTGCAGCTCGTGCTTTGTGGGGTTTTAATCCTTCGTGTTTAAATTACATCACCACCGATACCAGGTGTAAGAGTTTGGGTGCGGTGTTATCATAAAGTGATGATGAGGACAGAGAAGTTATAGTAGCATTTGGCTCAAGTTCTTTAACACTGTGTGGAGAAAAATATGCTGTTATTGAATGCTTGGCTTTGGCTTGTGAATAGGACATTAACATTTCCAAACCTTTATGTGGGGTAAGCAGAAAATAATCAGCTGTGATCAAAATCCTCTAGCAAGGGGTTTGATGGCACTTGGTTCTGCTAATGCTTCAACACTAGTGGCTTATATCGCCGAATGACTACAAGATGTTCTTTATAAACGTGAATACATTAGAGGAAAATGGAATGTCATCGCCGATTTTGTATCCAGAATGCTCTCAACCCTGATGAAGAATAAAGAGGAGGTACATTTAGTGTGTGATGGTGGAGTGTAGGCATTTAGCAAAAATGTATGGGTGGAAGATTATGGAAAGGATGCTTGCATTTACAGAAGGTGTTGTAGTGTGTGAAGAATGCCTGGCCTAAGAAGGTAAACCTGGAGGGCATCAGAGCATTTTGGGAAGTATGTAATGATTTGTCGTGTGTAGCGTTGTCATTGATCAGAAGCAACAGGTTAGTGCCATCGAAATCCTTGAGGGGTAAGATCATTTACTTGTGCCATGAAGGACATTTAGGAATAATGAAGACCAAGCCTGCAGTTAAGAACAATTCCAGGTTGCCTGGAGTTGACACGGATACTAACAGTGTTGGGTAGTTCCTATATATCCTATACAGGATCTGCACGTTCGGATAACATAAACTGTGGGTTTGGTGGCAAACTGGTTCCGAGCACCCCCACCGGATATGTTAACCTGTTTGCATTAGCTAGCTCACAGTGCCACTAGAATCTCCTCTTATCGGGGAGAGAATAGTTTCTGGCAACCTTAGAACATGACAACCCCGATCCCTCAGAATACTGGAAACAATATACTACTTTTCTCTCAGTCACTCGTGCTTACTTATTGAACAGTTGTTATTCTAGTGTAGAGTAGATTTGCTGTACCAACCATTAGACAGTAACAGAGATATATAAGCAGTACTACGAAAGTAAAGGGATGGTACAGTTCTACCATCTTGCAGTAATCATGAATATATACAAGTACATAAAACACATGATAAGAAAGTGCATACTCCTACAATGTCTCCCTAACTAGATGTACCTAATGTACCTAGCTTCAGTGTAGGTGTTATGCGCTATGCGGAGAATCCCTCTAAGGTCTAGTCAACCCCATTACCTGAGTAAGGGAAGAATATGGGACCCTGTCCTGGTCTCGAGTTGGACACCCCGGGAGGGATGTTAGACTACTGCTAGCTGGAGCACCTGCATGCAGGAGCCTCAGTGTCTCTGGTCAGTGTGTCAGTCGGGAAGTCACACTCTCCTCTCCCTGTCTAAGCAATACATGATGTATATATACCCACAGGTCTCCCCAAAGGTCCTACCTTGCTGTGTTACAGTGTCGGCCTAAAGGAATGATGTCAGGATTTAACTTTAACATAGATATATATTATACAGGAGATGTTCATCCTGCTGTGAGTCCTGCTGTGCTTCCAAGAAGCCTCATTCATAACATATGAGTATCGAACCAGGGAAACCACACGTTCTGAATGCAGTGTTGTATCTAGGTAAAAGGTCAGTCTCTATGAACCGTTATGTATGAAATGTTGGGAGGGATATAGGTGAAAGGTTGCAGTGTTACCTGTGCCTATATAGGGTACCTTAAAGATTATCGGAAAATGATCATAAACCATAAAAGATGCTATCTCTCGGAAAGAATTAACAAAGCTCATGGCTCCTCCAGGGAGATATTCAATACGGTTAAAACTTTTACCGACCCACAGGCCCTTAATTGACGACCCCCAGTCTCTCAGACCCTCTGTAATCAGCTCTCCGATTTTATCGAAGAGAAAATAGCCATAATTTATGATTCTTTTCCCACCTCTGATGGTCATGACACTGGGGAAATACTCCCAGTCACCCCAACATTGCTCCCCGTTTTTGCACGCTTTCAGGATATCCCAGCAGATTGTTCCCTCCAGGAATTACTTAAATGCAAGTCAGGGTCACCTAATGACCCTTGGCCGGCTAAACAATTTAAAGCTTTAGCAGCATTTCTCAACCCCTACCATAATAGCATTTGGAATGCTTCCCTGAGCTCTGGCATTTACACCGAGACGTGGAAACACGCTCTTCTGGTTCCCATTCTGAAGAAGGTCAATGCCGACCCCCAGAATTCGGCTAACTACAGGCCCATTTCTTTACTCTCAGCCCCGGCCAAGATTCTCGAAAGGCTTGCACACCAACAGCTTGCTAGCTTCATTGAATCTAAGGACCTACTCCATAATTCCAAACACGGGTTTCGGTCTGGCTATAGCACTGAGTCGGCCCTGATAGAAATCGCAGACTCCGTGCGGTGGACTTTGGACCGGGGATCGAGGGCGGTGTTGGTGCTGCTGGATCTTTTCAGCAGCATTCGACACCGTCTCCCACCCGATCCTTTTCAACCGCCTTCGAGACATAGGCCTTCAGAGCACAGCGCTTAAATGGATCGCCTCCTTTCTGACTAACCGTACACAACAAGTGTATACCCCTCCCTACACTTCTTCCAGTCGCCCACTTAAATGGGGAGTGCCGCAGGGCTCTTCACTGAGCCCGTTGCTCTTTAATGTTTATTTTACCCCCCTGGCCGAATTAATATCCCAGACGGGAATTAAGATGACATCATATGCGGACGACATCCAGCTCCTTTTCTCTTACGACGATTCCAATCTGGCCACCTTTGACCCACTGAAAAACTGTTACAGAGATATTGCAAACTGGATGGATCTCAATTTTTTTAGATTGAATGCGAGAAAGACCGAGGTTCTCTTTTTCAATCAACCCTACCCTTTGGATTCGAACCTCTGGTGGCCGGTAGACCTGAGCCCCGCCCCTCTCCCCAAGGATTCAGTTAGAAATCTGGGTGTCAGATGGGACAAGTGTCTCTCCTTCCATAACCAAATCCACACAGTCTCGGCTGCCTGTTTCTCAAAAATCATAATAATAAAAAAATGTATCAATTATTTGCCTAGTAACACCAGGAAAACAATAGTCCAGGCTCGTATTACATCTCACCTGGACTATGCCAACGGCCTGTACCTTGGTTTAGCATCAGGCTTGTGCCACAGACTTCAGATAGTCCAAATGCCGCAGCTCGGCTAGTCTGTGGCATTTCACTCCGACAACATATTTCTCCTTATTTGTGAAAGTTACATTGGCTTCCGGTCCACAAAAGGGTCGAGTTTAAAGCCATGACACTGGCTTACCGGGCCACAAAAGATATCGGGTCAGCCTACCTCTCATCGAGTCTCCTACCCTACTGTAGCTCCCGAACTCTGCGCTCTAATTTCAAGCTGCTCCTTATCATCCCTAGAATCAAAAAAGTGCGCACGGGTGGAAAGACATTCCAAGTGTGTGCTTCCTCCCGGTGGAATAAACTACCGATCTCTCTACGCCAAATTCAAGATGAACCGGCATTCCGTAAATTCCTGAAAACCTTCCTCTTTTGTTAATTTCCTTCCCCTGGTACGATCTAGTAGTCTGAGCAATAGCGCCGGGACACCCCGTTGGGGTCGCTGCGCGCTCTATAAAATACACAAATAAATAAATATATGGATAATAACACCCACTCCTCTTCCGACTGGACAACATATGTAACCTATTAGTGTACTACCATTCTAACTAGACATTGGTACGCACTAAAGTGCTGAAAACATTACTTTAGTTCAAAAAGTTTAAAAACATCTAAATATTTCTAAAAAGATTTTTAAAATGTTTAAAGGAAAGGTTTTTGTAGGCCCTAGCTCTAAAAGCTGGCCGCTGTTATAGTCCGAACCACTATAAGCATTGAAAAGCCCTTTATGCCCAATAAATGAAAAGGAATATAGTCAGCTTAACTAAAATAAGTGATAAATGAGAGGCCAGACTAACATAAGGTTGTCCCCTAAAAATCAGGGGCGGGTGAGCCCAATACCCTCAAGAATGTGCTTCTTTTGTAATGCAAAATACAATGAAAACCATACATGAACACAATTATATTAAAATCACATGAATTAGACCAAGAAAGTCAAAGAATAACTATATAGTTCCTGAAATCTCATTATTCAGCACTATCCCACAGATTCACATAATGCAGTTCCCATCCCTGGTGCTCTTCAGGCACCTCAGTAGTTGGTCCAAATATTGTTACTTAATATACAAAGACAAGTTCTCATTGGGAATCACATTATGGTCCAAATAGGTGAGCCTTGAAACAATTTACTCTGAGTGGAAAATTGTGTTACAGAGCCCTAAAAAAGAATTGTCATTCTGTACCTGGGAAAGTGACATTGCATGTCAAAGCAGTGTTTACAAGGTTGCTTGAGCAATTTTCCCTGAGGCGTACATTAACTAATGTTAGCTTAAGTAAACTGAATATCTTGACTTCAGTATGTGTTAATCACATTGTGTTAATGCAATTATACATTTAAAAAACTTTGCTATTACCCTCTTTAGCCAATCACAAAATTGATCATTATTTAATGAGATCATCACAGCAAGCAGAGGTTAGACATTACATCTGTTTTATTTTCGGGTCCACTAGCCCGCCTTGCTATCCTGCTTGTACCAAGCAGGGGGTCTTAATTTTCCCTGAGGCGTACATTAACTAATGTTAGCTTAAGTAAACTGAATATCTTGATTTCAGTATGTGTTAATCAAATTGTGTTAATGCAATTATACATTTAAAAAACTTTGCTATTACCCTCTTTAGCCAATCACAAAATTGATCATTATTTAATGAGACCATCACAGCAAGCAGAGGTTAGACATTACATTTGTTTTATTTTCAGGTCCAGTAGCCCGCCTTGCTATCCTGCTAGTACCAAGCAGGGGTCTCAATTTCCCCCATTCCAGGTCTTAGTACCTGAGCCAGGACCTAATTTTAAAAGGGTTATCCACGACCACAAATTCAAAAATACAATACAAATGCCTAGACTGGACGAAATGTTCACAAATTGCACTAGGAAAGGAGATAGCTCTGCAGTTGAACAAAATAAGCTAAACACATATTATTAGAGTTCTGACGGCTGTACTGGCCTTGCTTTTGTTTCTAATGGGGTGCAACAGACAGAAAAGAAAGACTACTCCAGCAAAGTTATTTATAAAAATTATAATTCTAACTGCTGTCTTGGAATATTTTGTGGAAAGAAAAAAAAAATCCCAGGATTTTAATATATGGTTATTTCATAAATCCGGCGAGCGCTGTCCTCAGAGCACCAGTGAAGACATAAAAGCTAGACACAGGTGGGCCAGGAGGCCCTGTAATCCCGTGAATGAAGGGATGACGTTGAGAGCCCCCCTCCCCTCCATCCTGTGCCGACAAAACATCCAGCCGAAGCCCCGCCTCTTTTCTCACCTTAAGCCGTTTTGACAGCTTTGCACGCCGACACTTCAGCCGTACCGTGATTGGTGACTTGATCCGCCGTTCCTCCTTTTGTTGTATTCTGATTGGCTAGCAGTGTGACGGCCAGCCAGGTGGGTGGGTCACGCGAGAAACAGAAGGAAAAACAAAGATGGCGGCTTGAAGTGTCGGCGGAGTCTCGGCTATCGGTTGTCTGGAGTCTTACGTTGTTGAATATGTCCGGAGTGGAAGACAGGGAGGCCGGTGTCGGCCAGGGGTCCTCGGGCTCCTCCTCGGCGGGACTGGGTGAGGCTGCGGGCCCGGTAGGCGGTGCGCAGGAAGAGGCGGGGGGCACTCTGCTGGGGACACGGGTTCTGCACCTGCAGGACGGAGACCCCGATGCGCCCCTCAAGAAGCGGCTCAGAATCGGGGCCGCGGGCAGCGTCAAGCTGGAGGAGCGGCTCTACTCGGTGCTGTGCTGCACTGTCTGCCTGGACCTGCCCAAGGCCTCCGTCTACCAGGTACTGAGCTCCCCTGCCAACTGTTGCCAGCTGCTCTCACCCTTCTTCCCGAACCGTTACCACCAGAGACACTGACTCCTTTATCATTTCTACCAGAAGGTACTGTAACTGACGGCTTTACATTTAACACCCAGAGGCAGTGACCCCTTTTACCATCCAGAGGCACCGAGCCTTTACTGTTGCAACCCAGAGGCACTGAGCCCTGTACCACCCAACCCCTCTACCGTTATCTCCCAATCCCTAAACCTCCCAATCCCTCTGGCGTTCCCACCCTGAGGCACAGACTGACACCTATATTGTTACCACCCGGAGGCACTGACACCTATATTGTTACCACCCGGAGGCACTGACACCTATACTGTTACCACCCAGAGGCACTGACACCTATACTGTTACCACCCAGAGGCACTGACACCTATACTGTTACCACCCAGAGGCACTGACACCTATACTGTTACCACCCAGAGGCACTGACACCTATACTGTTACCACCCGGAGGCACTGACACCTATACTGTTACCACCTAGAGGCACTGACCCCTTTACCGTTTCTACCCAGAGGCACTGACCCCTTTACCCTTTACCGTTTTTACCGAGAGGTGCTGACCCATTTACCGTTTCTACCGAGAGGTACTGACCCATTTATAGTTTCTACCGAGAGGTACTGACCCATTTACCGTTTCTACCGAGAGGTACTGACCCATTTACCGTTTCTACCGAGAGGTACCGACCCCTTTACCGTTTCTACCGAGAGGTACTGACCCATTTACCGTTTCTACCGAGAGGTACTGACCCCTTTACCGTTTCTACCCAGAGGCACTGACCCCTTTACCATTTCTACCCAGAAATATACCATTTCCACCCAGAAATATACCATTTCCACCCAGAAATACTGATCCCATCTACCGTTTGTACAGGGGGTACAGACCACTTAACCCTTATTACCAAAAGGTATTAAGTCCCTTACCATTACCACCCAGTAGTACTGCCCCCTCTCAAACATTTACTACCACTATGTACTCGTCCCCAAGCTTTAACTAGTACCACCACATGGAACTCCCGCTCACCACCCCAAGTCAAACCTCTCAGACCCCTAACCAACTACACAAAGTGCACGCCCATAACCCCCAACTAATACCACCACCAGTTACTGCCCCCACCCCAACCGTTCGTATCATCCGGTATTTGCTGCCTCCATCCTAGAGTCATACCATCCATGTTACCGAGTCCGGCTCCTGAAACACCACTTCAGGCACGGATGTCTCTCCATAGGTACTCTCCCACTCCTTCCCCGAACCATACTGCCCTCATGTACTTAGCTCCCTTCCAACCGCTGTATCCTGTCGCCCCCACTAGCATCTACCTCCCTTTCCCGAATTGCACCTTTAACTCCTTCGTCATCTGCCATTATCCCACCTGATCCCCAGTTTCTGTGCTTTTCCCCACCTCTTTGTTTAACTTAGAGCATTTGTCAAACCCTTGGACCTTTCTTGATGCTCAGTTACTTTTTGCCATAATGGATGTTGAAGCCTTACATGGAGCGACCGTCTAAAGTAAACGACGAGTTAATTTATCATGGTGGTGGCAACGCCCCCTGGCTCCAGTTTGGGGCTGTCAGCGCCTGATACAGTGTGTTGGCACCAAGGAATGCAGCAGAGAAAGGGTTGAATGTATAGTACTGAGATCTAATGGAGGGTACCGGACGCAAATTTGGGTTCTTTGATAGAGCGCCCTTTTACATTGGCAGATAACTGGGCCAAGTTGTGTTTTTGTCTCCTCGACGTATATCATGGCTTGTTAACCCTTTGCGCTGTTTTTAGCCTTACCACACACAGGGTCTATATTTAGCGTGAGAAATCTTGTAGATCCTGGAGCCTCGAGCGTTGTACTGTTGTCAGACTCTCATTTGGCCTTCAGGCGCTTTCGAACACCCCTCCTCGCATATATCTCTTTAACACATTTTATCTGCGGCCTGGTGCTGCAGTTGGTAAAGATTCTTTAGAGCTCACCAAGGTAGTGCAGTCGAGCGCTGTACTCCAAACTGAAGTACCTGTGATGTAGGGCTATGTGTTTTAATCGGTATGACCCTGGTGATTGCTGGTTGTTTCTGTTATTTGTTACACCGTGGTGCATTCCCATGGCGGCGCTTTTCACACAAAGAAGTCATTCAGTATAGATTGCATGTCACCTGGTGGCCCCTTGAGGACACATAGCTATTCTGAATGAGGTGCAAATAATCTTTATTAATTGTGTTTTAGCCACGAGAAGGAAAGGGTTGTTGTTCAGCCGATCTCGCTTTTGTTCCCCGAAAGCCACAATTATTCCTTAGCACCGCGTACAATTGCCTGAAAGGGCTCAATATTCCACTTGTAATTTACCCGGATTTAGCCGTGTTCACCATAACCGAGGACCGGCTGAGCTGCCATACGCGCTTGGACGGTTTGAATAATTCATGGTATTAAGTCAGCCGGGCTCGAGGAAGTCATGAGACAGCCTGTACACATGACCACCAGTATTAATTCCGGGCCAATCCATTTGTGTGTATACTTCCAAATCCGAGACTCTTTTAGCTTTTTAGTGTAATTTCTTCTAATAATCCAGTGGTTAAGCATTACAAAAATAAAGACATAAAAGTGTTGAACAATACCTCATTGGGTGCTATAAAATATATATATTTTTTTCCAGTCTAGTAAACCTTCTGTAACGTATTGACAGTGCAGCACTACAGGACTGTGTGTGTGTGTGTGTGTGTGTGTGTGTATATATTTATATACATACACGACTCCGTATGAGGTCGAAACAAGTCTTGTTTTCTGTGCCAACTAAAACACTTTAAGCATTTGAATCCGGGGTGGCTCCTTATTTTCACTGGACAAGTGAAAATTCATTTGTCTGTCTACCTCTCCTAGCTCCATGCATCTGATTTTCACACGTCATTGACATTTCCATAGCTATGATCTCAAATGGTATTTATAGAGCAGAGCTTGTCACTGGCGACGTTATCCAGGCGCTTGCTGCAGGTATCATTCTAATGGTGGAATAGGTACTACTTGTTGGATTCCTCATCCTGACGTGTTACTTAATCTAGCCCATCCTGTTCCAGTTAGAGAACACTTGGGGGTGTGATTGTCTGGAGCCCAGGTCTACTGCACTTCAAAAAGCAGCTTACTTAATAAAAAAATTGCACGTAAGGCCTATGGGCTTCCAAGTGGCATAGATCGTACGTAACACCAATGGTAGTCCATTCATCTAGCCTGACATCACCCAGACAGGTGGTTGATTTTACTTCTATCTAGGAGCATCATTGACATGTTTACTTCTTTTCTTTGAGGGCCCTTTGTTTATGTGCCACTCACAGATGCTTGTCATGTAGCACTCGGAGGAGAGCCACTTATCTGCCCACCTTTTGGAGGCATTGGTTCGGCATTGCTGATTCCACTCCAGCTCAGCAGGCCTTCCAGAAGAAACCAAAGAGAGGCTGTATGTGTAATCTCTTCTACCCCATTCTCCTAACGCATGGCCCAGTGTATGCTTTGCTGAGCTATTCAGACGAAGGGTTTAGTGTTAAAGAGAGGTGTTCTAGTTTTTGCATGGGCGTCAAAGGGCTATTGATCGAATACCTTTTAACGTAGGTATTGTACATGGAGAGTAATGTAATGCTGGTACAGATACATTTTAATATACAAGTAGTGCCAATAAACCAAATGTTTTTTGGATATCTCACTGAAAAAGAATGGACTGTCCTTTGTTCCCATGAGTTGCATAGCTGTGGCAGCAAATACTAAACTATGCCTCCTTGAGGAAAATAGGCGCAGTGATTCGTAACCCGTCCGTGAGCCAATGGGGTCGGCAAAGCCTACTGGGGGTGTCTTCAACTGCTTAGAAAATGAAATAACAGAATAATAAAGTGCACATAAAGAAACACAACATAAAAATGAAATTTAAAAAATGTTATGTAAATGTGAAGGAATTTGAAATTAGACGTTAAAAACTAAGTTTGTATCTTTAGTTAGTCACAGGAGTCGTGTAAGTTCATCAAGCAGAATGTAGTATGGATGATGAGGGGCCTCAATTAAATTTAGAAATGCTTCACCTTCCCATTAAAATGACATTTACATTTTTTTTATTTGTGAATATTTCATAATTTGTTGCCGGAGTTATTGTTTACTGTAATTTTAGTGTATTGTTTTACAGTTTAACTGATCACAAATGCTGAGGCCGGAGTTCCAGGCTTCCAGTAATAATTCATTGGGGTACCTGGATTCCCGCGATGATCCAGTGAGGGTTCCAGTAATGATTAAGGTGGGGATCACAGAAATCGAAAGGTTAAGAATCACTGAAATAGGTTTCATGTGAAGATGAGGTTTCTCTGATTGAAGAGCAGGTGTGGCAGCATCTCTGTTGCAAGACAGATTGTAACTGATTCTTTAAAATATACATAGATTGAGTGTTGGCTTCTCCTTTAGTAGTACTCTCTCATCTCAAGATATTTGGTCTATCATTCCACTTTCAGGAAGTGCTTACATAGGAATGCATGAGGGAGTATTTCACACCTGAAAGCGTATCCAATCGTCATGCTGTTTGTCGCATTCAGTTCTATACCTTCTATACACATTTTGCTAATATAGTAGTTTTTAGTTTTCGCCTGCAGTTTTTTTTTAAATCTCTTGTAAACAAACAAAAAAAAAAGCTTAACACGGGCTTAGAACCCATTACTTGCTTATCATTGGATGGCTGTGACATCATTCTTGATTCCTTGGTTCTTATACTTTTTTTAGGTGTCACCTACGCCAGCGCAACCGCTGCTTTGGAGTGACCTCTTGGAATCACTCCGGACTTTTTCGGAAACTTGTGCATGTACTGCACTGTTTCCGTGCATGTACGGCGTTTACCTTGCGGGAGCGAGCAGCGGCACCATCTGTTTGCAATTATCGCAACCGTGCTTTGGAAACAGATGGCGCGCTGCTCGCTCCCGAAAGGTAAATGCTGTACATGGACTGAGCCTCGAAGCTGCGCCCCGTTCTCCATCGTGGCGTTGCCGGCCCCGCTCCACTCAAACCTCCTTGAGTTGTGCCCTTAGCGTCCACAGGCATCTAGACCCCTCCACTCCCTTTGTTACTGCGGCCACAGTGCACCACTGGGTTCAGACGAGCAACACCCATTGTGCTGTAAAAGACGTTGCACTGCCCTGCACCCACCCCTCCCTCTGCTCTCTGCCCGGGCTAACATGTTCACTATTCAGATGCCAAACACTTGGCTTTGTCAGTGCTGGCTTCAAATGAGGAGGCGTCCGCGGAGACCCGCCTTTGAGTTCAAATGTAAATGTTAAACTCTGTTATTTTAATTGAGCCTGAGTGGATTTTTTTATTTCTCTTGCAGCAGAATGTTCACAACGTAGCCGCCCTCTGAATGTTTATTATACAGCGCTTGAAACAGCCGTTTACAGTAGTTGACTACGGGTCAGGCATATGTGTTTTTGTTTATTAACTCCCCGTCTTTCCAGTTTTCACCTCAGGCGAGCCGTGTGGGGCTGGACAATGTACTGTTTCCTGATTTGTGTCTGACGGGTGCAGCGGTCAGTGAGCAGGGGAGGGGATGTGAGGACACTGTGCACGTGCCAGAGCACACACACTAGGGACAGTGTCACAAGAGCCTGCTTTGTGCCCCAGCTGTGTGAGTAGTTTTGTAAAAAGCCGACCTGAGTGCCGCTGTACGAGGAAGTCTGAGAACCCGGCTGCTAATCTGTGCCCCCTCTCCCCTGTCCCATAAAATGGCTTCACAGTTCATTAGAGACGCCTGAAGTGGATGTAAAAGCCACCAAGCCCCTGCACTGGATACCAGGTACTGTGTGCATTGAGCAGAAGGGCTAGCTTTTCATGCGGCTCTTTGGTCCCTGGGACCACCAGTACAACAGTATGACAGGTTTTTCCAAGGCCCAGCCTCGCTTTCGCTGCTCTTTGTTCGTTCGATGAGACAGGATGCTGCTCTCTGCAGTGAGCCGCGATGCATTGCTTTTCTTTATTGAAGTGGACTGTGATTATATTTTGGCGTCTACGGGTCATTTAAGTTTGCCATAGGTCTGCGTGGGCTGTGCTGGTGCACTGTCAGCTGTTGTGAATTATTGAGGAGTTTTGTAGAGCCTGGTGTGACATCTTTCAGTTACTTCGTAGCGCTATGAGAAGCTACACTCAGCTTAGCCTTCATACCATGTGGTTATGTTTGGAGCAAGGAACAGGTCAGGATGTCAAATTTGGGCGAGGGCCTACACTGTTTGTGTGCATGATCTCTGAAAAGTTTTGGAGACATTGGTCTATGCGGTGTCAAGCCAGACTTAAAAAGGTGTCGTACTGCTTGTCATAGTCCCATCTATGCACCGCTTCCTTTTGTATAGCTTCATCAGCCAATTAGTCACGGTTTGCGACCAATGCAGCATTTATCCTTCAAAAAAATAAAATAAGCTTTGGCATAGTCACTAGGTCTCGCCTTTGGGACCTTATAAGTATTTATTTATGCAGTAATATCCTTGGGGCAACAACATCAACGGTTGCGTGGCTAACCGCTTATAAGGTCCCAAAGACGAGACCTATTGGCTATGCCAATGCTTGTTACTTGTAACATGCACTCTTACAGAGTGCATGTCTCTGCAGTCTGTCTACTCTCCCCTGCCCTTCTCCCTTTGTTACTGCTTCCTCCCTTGCGCTACTTTCCCCCTGCTGTCAGTTTCTTTCTCCCCACCCGCCCTCTTTTCACTGTCTGTGGTTTGTTCCACACCCCGCTCTCTTCTCACTCTGTACTTTGTTCCCCACCCGCCCTCCTCCTCCTGTCTGTGATTTGTTTTGTCCACCCCCCCCGCCCTCCTCCTCCTGTCTGTGATTTGTTTCGTCCATCCGCTGCCCTCCTATTGCTGTCCGCGGTATGTTTCGTACCCTCCTGCCATTCTCACTTGTGTTGCTTGTCTCCTGCCCCAACCTCCCGGAGTTGTTTTTACACATTGCACAGCAGAGCAGGCTGCTGTGTAAAATGGCTTAAAGGGGAACAAAGTGCTGTTACACGGTCAATGATGTCTGCGTGATAGCATTTTTTTGTTACTTTGTCATGTTGCACAGTAGCTCTTACTGCTGTGCAATATGTAAAATAAACATTTTAAGCAAATAGATCTCACTCAGGAGAAACCTATAAGTTTTGCCAATGCTTGTTTTCCCATCGTTGGCAAAGCCAGTTGTATTGGGTTTTATGGTGCTTGTTAATTATTTCGGCTAGCTCATAAGAGAGGTTTCGTTTGGAGCCTGCCTGAAAAAGTGAGATACAGCAAAAGCTTGTAAATTAACTATTTCATTACCCTAATGAAGGTATGGATTTGTTGCTTTCTACGCATATAATCTTTTTCCTATTTAAACTCCACCACTTCACTGTGATCAACAAGGCAAATATTCTTGGTAGTTGTGGGCCAACACCTATGTTGTAGCCTGCGATGAACCACAAATTGTAATAAACGGGTAAAAACTCTTTAGGCTCTAAATATTCAAGATAGTGTCTTTGTTATATGCACTTTTATTTTTCACTTAACAGATTTTAAAATTGTTATAAAGTTAGCTCCCCTAATGCACTGGTGTTTTGGACACATTTTTCCTACTGTTCCCTAGACACAGTGATTTGACTTGGAGTGCCCCTTCTGTCACACACTGTTGCCTGTGGTAGTCCGGACGCTCATCTGTCTGCTGTAATTAAGATGTTGTGGCGGAGGACGAAGGGAATGGTAAAGAGATGGACACCCCAAGGATGGAGTTGAAGCTGTATGCAGTGCATTACAGTGTCAACGTAAGTTGTATCTATGGTACAGATGATATTTAAGGTATTTAGCGTGGCACCAATTGCTGAAGGGCACAGAGCAAGGAAAAAAGGTGCAACAGAACCAACAGGAGAGGAAAAACAGATGTTCCTGTGAGGACCTTGTCAGATGTGCACTGTATGTGGCGAGGATGTCTTCAGCACCTGCTGCACTGGGTGACAGAGTTGCAGACTAGAGTTCTAACTTGAACAAGCTTGCATGGCATCAGGATTGAAGATAGTAGCATTTTACTCTGTTCGGAGAGGATCTGTTATAAGCACATAATTCGGTGAGGGTATTCAGCAGGCTAATCTGTCAGCGGATGCACAGAAGAGATCTTTGCAGACAAAGTAAGTAGCAAAATGCATAGGGAGTGTATGCTGTGGCCTGTGTGTCCGTCAGGGAGGGTGTTGGCAAGAAGAATGAGGGAGGCACAAGCTGGATTTTCTTCTCTCAATGCGACTACAAACCATAAATCCCAGATTTGGCATGGATCAAACTTTACATCAAGCTTAGTCTCTTATCGTTGCACTGCTGACTCACCACTGCTGCTATTTACATGGTAAGCAATGCGACTTACAAAATAGACATTCCTTTGGCCAATGCTTCATAATGAGCCTGCTGTGTTGAACAATAAGATGTTCATTTTGCTTCAATCTTGTTTTTTTTTTTGCCTTGCTTGTATTCTTGAACGCATGCATGATGTCTGCAGCAGCCACTTTCCATAACCAACCTCGGACTGAAGCAGCTCGAAACCTACCCACAAAGCCGGACACACATTCGACCCCATCTTCGCAGGTGGAACGAACATCCGCTCCAGCCACACCACGCAACCCCTCTGGACAGACCACCACTGCGTACACTTCACCTTCAACTCCACCACCGCACCCAAATCCGCCCTAAAGGAACTGGATCAAGATCACGGAGGAACTCCTCAGCGCCACCCTCCTCCACAACCACCCTCACCCCCCTCTAGCACGACCAACGCCAACTCCACAGCAAAAGAACTACACCGCTGAATCTCCAGCTGCGCTGACCAGCTCACACCCCTCCTCCACCCTGTCAATCAATGCCCCGTAAAGGCAGCCTGGTTCACCACCGACCTCCAAGAAGCCAGGCGCTCCTGCAGACGCCTCGAGAAACTCTGGCGGAACAAGAAAACCACTGAAGACCAGAACAATTATAGGAACACCATGAATGAATACCACTACGCATAAGAACCATCAAGAACAAAATCCACATCAACGCCAGCAACGCAAAGGAACTTTTCAACTTCATACAGCAGTTCACCAAACCCCCAAGCGAAGCCACTGACGTCTCTCCATCCCAGGACCTCTGCAACAAGCTCAGCTCCTACTTCCACATAAAAATCGAGGCACTCTACGACAACTTCAGTGAACAGACTCCCGACACCACCACCACCGACAACCGGACGATCATCGCCACCTGGAAATCTGCTACCACTGAAGACACCAAGAAGACCATGAAGAACACCCACTCGGTAGCTCCCACAGACCCATGCCCACCGCACATCTACCACAGAGCCTCCTCCGCCATAGCTCCCAAGATAAGCCGGAACATCAACACTTCCCTCGAATCCGGCATCTTCCCTGGCGACTGGAAGCGGGCAGAAGTCAAGCCCCTCCTCAAGAAACCCTCGGCCGACCCAACGGACCTGAAAAACTACCGGCTCATCTCTCTCCTTCCCTTCAAAGCCAAAGTCACAGAGAGATTCATCAACGCCCAGCTGACCACCTTCACTGAAGAGAACGCCATACTCTACTCCTCACAGTCTGGATTTCGCAGCAACCACAGCACCGAGACCGCCCTCCTCACCGCCACCGATGACATCCGCATGCTACTGGACCAGGGTCACACCGCGGCCCTTATCCTACTAGACCTCTCCGCAGCCTTCGACACTGTCTCACTTCGCATTCTCGCAGCCATACTCCACGATGCCGGAATACGAGTAACCGCCCTAGACTGGATCCGCTTCTTTCTCTCTGGCAGAAACCAAGGGATCAGACTCCCTCCCTTCCTCTCCGAACCTACGGAGATCAACTGTGGAGTACCCCAAGGATCCTTGCTCAGCCCAACGCTTTTCAACATCTACATGCCCCCCTCGCCACCATTGTCAGACAGCATGGGCTTAACACAGTATCTTAAGCTGACGACACCCAGCTCATCCTCTCTCTCACGAAGACACCAGACTCCGCTTCCAAGAAGGAATGAAAGACGTCGCAGCCTGGATGAGTGACTGCTGCCTAAAGCTGAACTCTGAGAAGACCGAGGACCTCGTCCTTGGACCCTCCCCCACAGCGTGGAACAGCACCTGATGGCCCCTTGCTCTCGGAAACCCACCCACGCCAATGGACCATGCCCGGAACCTCTGCATCCTCCTAGACTCCTCCCTCGCCATGACCCGCCAGATCAACGCCATCGCCTCGACTTGCTCCAACTCCCTCCGCATCCTCCGAAAGACCTTCAAGTGGATCCCCCACAAATGCAGAACGACCGTCACCCATGCATTAGTGACAAGCAGACTGGATTACGGCAATGCCCTCTATGCAGGAACCCACAAAACCTTGCTACACAAGCTCCAAACCATCCAGAACACCACTGCCAGACTTCTCCTCGGAACCCCACGAAACTATGTTATGTGCATATGTTATGTGCATACTCTTTTATAGCGCACAGCTACCCAACGGGTGTCCCGGCGCTTTTGCAAAGAGATCAGAGACCGGTGTATCCATTCAGCAACTCAGGTAGTCGGGACGATCACGCAGAAAAGAGCCACGTCTTTAGCTCCTTTCTAAAGGTAAAGAGACTATTGGCTTTCCGCAAAGAGATCGGAAGCCCATTCCAATGGAGGGCCGTTAGATAGCGGAAGGACCGACCACCCATCCGGACACGTTTGATGGACGGGACCACAATCGTGGCTGATGAAGCCGATCGCAGCATCCTCCTTGGAGCATAAAAGGCCAATCTCTTTTTGATGTACGCAGGGCCTACAGAATGCAGGGCCTTGAAGGCCAAAGTCAGAGTTTTAAAAATAACTCTTTTAGAAATCGGGAGCCAATGTAACTCCTTAAGCAAACTAGAAGCTCTGGCTCTGCGTGGGAGGCCAAAGATTGCCCTTGCAGCAGAGTTCTGGACTATCTGCAATCTTGCCAGCAGGTATTTCGGCAGACCTACATACAGGACATTAGCATAATCAAAACGTGATCCAACTAATGCCTGCACTACAATTCTCTTATATTGCAGTGATAACATCGGTAAAAATTTTCTGAGCATTCTCAGGATGCTGAAGCATTTCCCTGATAATGCATTGATCTGAGATCTAAAGGACAGATCTACATCGCAGACCACACCAAGATTTTTGGCCTGCATTGATACCGAGCCGGGAGGAAACATGTCCTGAGGCCACCAGGATTTCCAGCATGGGTCCGGAGCACAGCCAAAAAAAAGCAACTCAGACTTGTCTGAGTTGCATTTTAGGCTATGCCGTTGGAACCACGCAAAAACGGAACCAAGGCAGTCCCTGATCTTTGCCCCATCAAACGCCTCTCCCTTCCTGCACGTGAACAGGAGCTGGGTGTCGTCAGCATAGGATATGACCTGGGAACCAAAAGCCTCCGCCACCGCCGCCAGAGGGGCCATATAGATATTAAAGAGGATGGGGCTCAGAATGGATCCTTGAGGAACCCCCACCCCTAGCGGCGGCATTTCAGCGGAGAACGGTGGTGCCCAGATCACCTGTCGGCGGTCCGACAAAAAAGATCTAAACCAGTCCAACACCGTCCCACGAAACCCGATCTCCTGGAGTCTTAAAAGGAGACCGTCATGTGGGACGGTGTCGAAAGCCGCCGACAGATCCAGCATGACTAATACAGCCTTACCCCCTAGATCAAGCGTCTCCCTGATAGCTTCAGTGACCTCCAGAAGGGCTGTTTCCGTGCTATAGTTAGCACGAAACCCCGACTGTGTGTCGTGAAGGATGTTGTTGCTCTCGATGTAGTTGGTAATCGAGAGCTGCACGTGTTTTTCAACAACCTTCGCTAGAGCAGGGAGAAGGGATATCGGTCTGTAATTAGCATGCGTCATGGGATCTAAATTTGGCTTTTTGATTAGAGGCAAAATCAGTGCATGTTTCCAAGCCGGGGGAACCACTCCCGTAGACAAAGACAGGTTCAACAGAGGGTTCAGCAGGCTGTTAACAGCTGCAGCTACTCTGCCCAAGAATTTAGCCGGGCAAGGGTCCACAGGAGAACCTGACTGAAGTCGAGATAGAAGGTCAAATGAAGTTGAGCAGGTCATTTGAGGAAAAGCCGAAAGAAAGGGCATGGTATATTCACTCAAAGAAGAAGGTGTGGGACTATAAGCTGACAGTGAAGGGTCCGGAACAGGAAAAGACTCCTGAATTGCCTTAATTTTTTGAGCGAAAAAAGCAGCAAGCTGCTTTATCCACTCTTCAGAATGAGAGTGGGCAGGGGAGCAGGCGGCAGGTGAAGTAAACTCTTTAACTATTTTAAAAAGCGCTTTGCTTGTATTGCTGGCTTCATCTATTCTGTGTTCCAAACTAGCACATGACCCCAAACCTACGAGACCTCCACTGGCTCCACATTGAGAAGAGGGTAACCTTCAAGCTACTCACCCACATCTACAAATCCCTCCACAACTTCGGACCCAAATACCTCAAAGAAAGAGTCTCCTTCTACGCGCATAGGAGGAACCTCCGCTCCACCGACCTCGCCCTGGCAGAGACCCCACCCATACCCATACCCATACGCAGAACCACAGCGGGCGGTAGAACCTTCTCCTATATCGCAGCAAAGACCTGGAATGAGCTCCCAGTCAACATCAGATGCCCCCCCACTCTGCACACCTTCAGGAAGAGACTCGAGACCTGGCTCTTCGACTGACCTGGAGCTGCACCAGCGCCTTGCGACCCTCACGGTGAGTAGCATGCTTTACAAACCCCTGATTGATTGATTGAACCATAGTAATATGTTATAAAATGTGCATCCTTTGACAATATCTGTAGCTAGGGAGGAGATAAATTACCCATGTCAGTTCTTTCAGAGTAGACACAGACCATGGCTCCTTCAATGCCTTTCAGATATAGGCACTCTTCAGACTGCAAATGCTAGCAAATTATTATTTGTTATTTTTGAGACCGCATAAAATGCTGGGGGGGATGCTCTGAGTCCTTCACTCCTCCCAGATGAAATGCCATACTGAGTTCATTAAGGCTCACTGACTACTTTTATAGTCTGTGTCATTAGTGCCAGTAAATAAGACTCCGATATTTCAGAGATTTAAACCCTCTCACCCTGCCAGCCCTTTGTCTAAACTTCAAGATCTATGACCACATCACCTGGGCACACCAGGTTGACTGGCACAGTTTCATGTTTGACCATGTTAAGTGCTGCAAAGAGTTCGAAATGAAGTAGATAGTGGAGAGGTTTCTGTAGCACATTAATGTAAGCATTTAGACAAATGGGCGAAGACAGTTCATTGTGCATCACAGTCCAACTTGTTGTCGATTCTCATCAGTTTCCCCTGCTCAAGATGAAGAAATTGGATTAAATGGTAGTTGGTCTAGGGAAAAAATAGTCCTTAAAAATGAGCATGTTTCTCACCAAGTATTTGTGCTGACCCCCAGAGCATCATGAAGAAGACTGATCTGTCAGGGACTGGATGTGTCACAGCAATGCATCTTCATGGCAGCTTGAGGAGTACCAACTTCCTTCAGGGCTAGCCAAACATAGCTCAATGTGACACAGCACTGCATCAGCGTGACTTGAGGAGGACCAACGTCCTTCAGGGCTAGACAGAGCATAGCTCGATATAATACAGCAATGCATCTTCATGGTAGCTTGAGGAGAACCCACATCCTTCAGGGGTAAACAAACCATTGCTCAATGTTACATGGCCATGCATGATCATGACTCTAGGGGGTGTCGCATCCTTCAGGGATAGACAAAACATAGGTTGATATGACGCATCACTGCATCTTCATGACTTGAGGAGGAACCACGCTCTTCAGGGCTAGAAAAAACATAGATTGACGTGACACAGCAATGCATCATCATGGTAGCTTGAGTTGGAGCCACATCCTTCAGAGCTAGTCAAAACATAGCTCTATGTGAATCAGCAGTGCATCTTCATGGTAGCTAGAGGTGGAGCCACATCCTTCAGAGCTAGACAAAACATAGCTCGATGTGCATCTTCATGGTAGTTTGAGGCTCCACATCCTTCAAGGCTAGACAAAATATTGCAGCAGTATGGAACAGGAAGAGAAGAGCCCACTTAACTTAAAAAAGAATGCTCATTGAACTCTGCCATTTGTCTTCTATCTTTGTCAACGTCGTCAGTTTTACGACTAGGATCAATAAGAGTCTCCTTAATACAAACCCACCTAACACTATAGGCACTAAGCTGGTTAATATTTAGCTTGGAGAGTGCAATAGAAAGACATTTCTCACTCTTGTTTTCAGAACATCATGTGGGACTTTCACTCCACGCTTGTCTTGTCTCATACCCAGATCCACTTTGTTTGGCTAAACTCCACCTTTGCTCGATCGTAATGACTCTCCTTTTGCTCTGTTGTGTTTCAGGGCTTTTGAGTTACTAGAACAGCTTTAATGGAATAGCTTTTGTTCCCAACCTAGAGTTATAGACTCTGGAATGTTGGATTGCTTTCAAAACCCACCCTTTGGATACAAAAGCAGTTGCCCCTTCACAAACTGCCATCCGGTTCTGCCACAGTGTCATTGTAAAACAATGTATGTATTGAAATGAACATTTTTGTCAGTTCAGTTCATACGCTTTTATTCGGGTGTATTATACAACCATATAAGCAGGACATATATTCTTCAAAAGAACAACAAGACATAATAAAGTACAAATCGGACAACATACATCTACAGTTAAAAGACAATAAAAATACATAAGTCGTCAGACAAGATCATATATTCGTAATTTTGTTAAAAAAACAGTGGGGAAGGTGCATTGAGCAGTTCAGGTTTTCAGATTTCCTTTGTTTAAACAATACTATACATACTAAGTATTAAAAGAATAAAGTGCATCGTCCCATTTACTTTAGTGGTACCATAGCATTGTCCACATTAACAATAAGTAATTTAGGAGCAGTTAGCTGTACCCTCTTAGTTGTCAACTACAATAGATTTCCTAATGGCAATAGAATGTAATAAATAGGATGCTACATGAAAACATAATCCTGGGTTGTCCAAAGAGATCAACAAATTCATTGCAGTTGTTGTCGATCTTACATTATACTTTAAAAAGATAGGTTTTAAATAAAAATGTCCTTATATAAAGGTAGAATTTACAAAATAATAAAAAATGGCAGCAACTTTGTCGTGATCTATTATCACAAGGGCAGACGGCAGAAGAACGCTTTTTCATGACTGGGAATGCCACAAGATGATGGACAATACCCAGCCGAAGACGTGTCAAAACAAAGCGATGGGATGGTTTGGAGACAAAAGTTAAGTAATCCTGAAAACCATCAATAAGGCACAATTGCTGATAAAACATGAAAGTTAACTGGTCACCAATAGCTCTACAACGGGTCTTTATTTTATAATTAAGAAAAGAGGTTTTTATCTCCGATTTGGCAATTAAAGGTGCATAATCTAATTCTGTCTGTGCATCGTAATTAAAAAGAAGGCCGTACCAATGGTGGATGTAATTTAGCCAAGCGATTTTAAGGCAATTACCTAATCTCATACAGTCTTTAATTATTGATTGGGTAAAAGCGGTCTCGTTCTTATCCCAGATGGATCTCCAAAGGAGGAGCGGTCGAAGGGCAGCGAGATCTGTAATATAGTTAATACCCACTTTGCGGTGTATGAGTTCCGTCGAGGCTGATTGTGGAACACATAAAAGACGTTTGAGAAAAGGATTTTCATCCTGCTGTAAAGAATCAAAATGGCTATGGCCCCAAACCCCTGCACCATAAAGGGCAGCGGTAACACATCTTACATCATAGATGGCTACCATGTCGGCAATACGGCGGTCACCCAGTTTTGTAGCAAACCTAAAGATCCCGTTGGTGTTCCTAGTCCGCTTAGAGCGTATATTTTCCTGTTCGCACACCCATCTCCCCTTACCTGCAAAAGTAATGCCTAAGTAACAGAAAGACTTTACCACTTGAATTTTTGAGTTTTTTTATATAGAAGGAGCTATTTGCTTCAGGCTTCGTGCCACAAGCCATAACAAATGTCTTAGTCTTATTAATTAAAAGTTTCCTATTTTCGATTAATAAAACAAACTCATTAATCAGACGCTGCAGTCCAATAAGTGTACGCGACATTAATACAGCATCCTCTGCATATATTAAAATGGGTATAGCACTTCCCTCGACCATTGGGGCATCCGCAGGTATCAATCTCAAGGCAGCGTCCACATGATTAATAAATAAAGAAAATAATAAAGGCGCCAGGACGCAACCTTGACGGATTCCCCTTCTGACTTTAAAGGATGGCGTACATTCTCCCTTGAACCCATATGTAGAGCGTCGCATTAAGTCTTGCTAAAAAGTGAATAATTTTCTTGGGGGCTCCAAGATCTAGCAGTATTGGCCACAGTATAGAATGGTCGACCAGGACGAAAGCACTGCTGAGGTCAGCAAAGCAAAGATTCAGATTTCCTCCTTTGGCCATGGTATATTTTCCTAACAATAAATCAAGATTGACACATTGTTCAAGGGTTCCTAGGCCCTTTCTAAACCCGTATTGTACCGGGGACAGGATCTTATTGTCATACACCCAAGTTTCCAATCTCTTTAATAACACCCTACTCATAACCTTAACTGAAGAATCCAGCGATTCGAGGGGGGGGCGTGGCTAGAGAGCCGACATGGCGGACGGAGCCTGCTAAAGCTCCGGTGCCGCCGGGAGCAAAACGATCCTGAACGCCATTTCGGGGGGCAGCCCTGTGCCATCGAGGATTGGATTCTGATCCTACGGTGCCCTGCTCGCCTCGACGGAGTTTTTAAGGCCCTGTGAGTCACGAGCGCCAGACAAACCGACGGAGAAAGATGCGGCCTAGTCCCACGCTGTGAGCCGGGGACTCGAGTGCGGTCTGCGCCCGAGACGCGAGGACGCCGCCGGCTGAACCGCTGAGGGACTGCCTGGACGTCACTGCCTGGGGAGTCGACCTTGCTGCTGGTGAGACTGAGGGGGCGAGTGCACGTCTTCCGGGTTGGAATCTGCCCTGCAATAATCACCATGGGGCGAAAGGGCACGAGGGCGACAGATGGCAGGGATGGAGCACCTGCGGAACCTGTCCCTGATGCGACCCTGGATGGCTCCACGCCTCTGACACTGAATTCTACCGCTTCAGAAGACCACCAGGTAGATAAACTGGACCTGATCCTTAAAGAAATAAGAGATTCCAGGGCTGCGATGGAGGCGCAAATGGGCACCCTTACTACTAACCTCTCACTGCCTAAAGCCGATCATGCCAAACTGTCGGATAAAGTCAAGGATCAGGGACTGGCGCTGGCGGACCTTACTCCGACGGTGGCGGAACATACAGACGCCATCCAACGAATCCAACACCAGGTACAAACTCTTATAGACAGGGTGGAGGATGCGGAAGGACGCAATAGACGCAACAATATACGCGTCATTGGTCTGCCGGAACGCTGTGAGGGGCCCCACGCAACGGACTTTATGGAGCACTGGTTCCGAGACAATGTTGCTGCAGAAGGATTGTCCCCGTACTTCTGTGTGGAGAGAGCTCATAGGATCCCTACGGGACAGCCGAGCCCGGGCCGGCCACCACGGCCCCTGATTGTGAGGATCCTCAACTATAGGGAAAGAGACACATTGCTTAGGCAGGCCCGGTTGAAATCCGTTATAGAATACGAAAACAAACGCATATCACTCTACCCGGACTACACCAATCTAGTGCAGAAGCAGCGGTCTTCCTTCTACGAGATTAAAAAGAGACTCCAAAAAGCCAAACTCCGATACGCCCTGCTGTTCCCTGCACGACTCAAAGTGATCCACGATAACAAAACCCACTTCTTCGACAGCCCCACGGACGTGGAGGAGTGGCTGGAAGTGATGGACCTTGAGAAAGACCTGGACCCAACTCAAGGCTCGACGGCCAGCGGATCCAGAGATAGAACGGAACATGCCAGGAGTGGACCGGGAGCGCGTGGCGAGGAACCGAAAAGACGTAGGCCTCCTGCCCACGAACAGAAAAAAGGTCAAGATGACTCTGTTGCGATGGTGGGTTCCTTCAGGGAAGACCGTGGGCAAGTAAATACGGACACCGAAGACAGCACTGTACATTCGGATTCAGAAAACAGTATGGTGCTGTTCCCGACTGTGACACCCAGAGCAGCAGATGAACTTTTGGACACCGGCCTGGAATAATGACTGTTGCTGATATGATCTGAATCGTCAGGTCAAACTGGTATCCTTTTTCTTTATTGTAACCTTACTGCACGACCGTATTATGAGGGGGGTGGACGGCCCTATGGACGGAGTGCGCAAATGTGTTTATGTACTACCTGATGGCTCCTGAGGTGAGCTATCCTTGTCCGCTATGCACTGTCCCTGCCGTGCGGTCCGAGTGAGATCCCCATTCAAACCCAACACAGGCCTACAACACTGAATATGCGAGGATACAGGGCCCCCCCCCCAAGAGGCGGACAGTCACAATGATTGATTAAAAGAGAACCCTCCCGGCGGCGCCGTTGAGCAGGCGGCACAGATTGGCATGGTCCATCGGATATGGCTCAAGCCTAACAGAACCCCCAAGAGCGTATGCACTGTTAAATGTTTGTCTTTGTTTTACAGTTTCATGTTCGGCACAGCAAGGTTCAGAGGCTGCGCCTCCAGAGTTGGGGTTTGGGGTAGGGAGGGAACCGTCTTCGGGCTGATACGGCCAAT
The DNA here is from genome assembly GCF_964261635.1 of Lissotriton helveticus. NCBI lineage: Eukaryota > Metazoa > Chordata > Amphibia > Caudata > Salamandridae > Lissotriton > Lissotriton helveticus. The sequence goes on along the minus strand of NC_136063.1, from coordinate 136,029,334 downwards.
GCACACACTGCACTACATAATGTTGCCCCCTTGGACATCTGTATTTGGATATGGCTGAAGAGAAAGGGAAGTATAGGCTGGTTACGTGGAATGTAAGGGGGTTAGGGGCGATACAGAAGCGGCATAGGGTGCACGCCTTTTTGATTCGCCAGAGAGCACATATCGTATTCCTCCAGGAATCCCACCTGACGCAGCCCGAGGTGCACACTCTACGAAAAAAATGGAGGGGAGCTGTGTTTTCCACAACGTACTCTGCCTTTTCCAGAGGAGCCACGATATGGGTACGTTATAGGGTTCCTTTCGTGGAGCTGGAGAGGAGAACAGACGACCAGGGGCGTTACCTTCTGGTAAAGGGCACACTAGACGGTGTAATGGTAGTCCTGGGTTGTATTTATGCCCCGAACTACGACCAGGACAGATTCCTTTCAACGGTTGGCAGGGCCCTGGCAGGCTGGGTGGACATCCCGTGGATTTTGGGAGGGGACTGGAACATGGTCCTAGATGTAGGTTTAGATAGATCGCACCCTCCCCTCCAGGCGACAGGTGTTCATAAACTGTCTGACTCATTTGGCACATGGCTTCAGGGGTGGGGGTTAGTGGATGTGTGGCGAACACTGTACCCAACACATAAAGAATACTCATACTACTCCCCACTACATAACCTGCACACCCGCCTGGACAGATTCGCTTGCACAAATTCCCTGACGGCGCAGTGTGTATCGTCAGCCTACCTTGCCAAAACGTTCTCGGACCATAGACCGCTAACGCTTGATTTACAATGGGGCAGGATTCCCTCACCGGTACCCACCTGGAGGCTCAACCCCACATTGCTTGAAGATGGCCCGTTCCGTGCTCACCTTGGGGACACGTTAACCGACTACTTCAGGGAAAACTGGGACACTGCGTCCTCAAACCTGGTAGTGTGGGATGCAATGAAGGCTGTGGTACGGGGAGCTGCGATTGGCCGGCTGGTGGGCGCCAGACAGGAAGTTAATGATAAACTTTGTACAGTGGAGAGCCGTCTGAAAGAGCTCGAGACTGTGGTGGGAACGGACCCAGGGCGCAGAGATGATCTACAACGGTGTAATATTGAGCATGCAGAACTCCTAGAAACCTTACGGGTTATAGACTATAAGGAATACTTGAGACAACAGCAGGCGGAGGCTGATAGGTCGGGGGCACTGCTAGCTCGTCTGATCATAGATAGCCCTGAGATCCCAGTAATTACGAGCGTCCGGGACGACACAGGCAGACAGGTAAACACGCAGATAGAGATTAACAATGTGTTCAGGACACACCTGGAGAGATTATATGCTCCTCCCCCTACTGATAATCGGGATGCCATGATGGACTTCCTGGATGAGTTGGTGATCCCAGCCCTGCCCCGGGAGATCCAGACGGCCCTGGCCAAACCCATCTCGCAACAGGAGATAAAAATTGCCATCCACACTTTAAATCGGGGCAAGACACCGGGTATGGATGGTCTACCCGGGGAGTTTTATCAAACTTACTCGGACACGTTGGTGCCTATCCTGGAGAAAATATACAAAACTGCTTATGAGGTCGGACATCTGCCAGCCTCGACTATGCAGGCCTTGGTCATATCCATCCCGAAACCCGGCAGAGACGCCCTAGATGTGGGTAATTATAGGCCTCTGTCTATGCTCCCCTCGGAACATAAAATCCTTAGCAAGGCTATCGCCATGAGAATACAAGCCCACCTCCCTGGCCTGATACACACTGATCAATGTGGTTTCCTCCCGGAGAGAAGCACTTCTCAGAACACGAGGCGCCTACACGCTCTCATGTCGACCACCCCCCTGGACTTACCACACGCTGGCGGCATAACCCTTGACCTACGACCAGCATTTGACTCCCTGGCATGGGATTTCATGTTTGAAACCTAACGCCATTTCGGCTTCCCGGATGCCCTGATAAAATGGATTCGTCTTTTGTACACGTATCCAACGGATAGGGCACACACTGGCAGACACACTTCCGACAGCTATGATGTTCACAGGGGCACCCGACAGGGATGCCCGCTGTCACCGCTGCTGTTCGTGCTCACACTAGAACCCCTGGCGATTGCACTCCGGGCTAGGGCAGCGGAGGCGGGCATTATGGTTGAAGATACTCATAACCTGATCTCTATATATGCAGACGACATAATACTGTTCCTTCGTGATCTACGGGGTGACCACACACACCTAGCGACTATCTTTACTCGATTCGAAAGAATCTCTGGCCTGGCTGTGAACCCCTGAAAATCACTGGGGTTCTTTTTCCGAGACGGACAACAGCCTACCCAAATACAGTTTGGCGCACACACGATCCAGGTAGCTCCAACTACATTTAAATACCTCGGTATTAACGTATACCGGAACCCTGAAGACCAGATTGAGGGCAATGTGCGGAGAGCGCTCAATGGCCTTCGGAGTAGCGTGACCTTCTGGGCGTCCCTGCCCCTCTCTGTAATGGGCCGGGTGGCGATTTCAAAGATGGTCCTTCTTCCCCGCATACTGTACTACTTTGTGAATTTACCGGTCCTCCTCCCACAATACATATTCACCGCGCTAAACTTGTTACTAATCAATTTAATTTGAGGATCGGGGAGGCGGCGGGTGAGTCTCCGGAAGTTACAGCTGTCCACCAGACAAGGGGGCCTGGGGGTGCCTGACCTGCGAAGCTACTACTATGCTAGCCAGCTCCAATGGCTGACGAGATGGGTGGCGGGCAGAGACCTCCACGAGATCGCCTTCACGGCAGACAAACTGGCGCGTGGAGAACTCCATTCCCTCCTACTGCCTGCGGCCCGGATTCCCAGGGATTGTCACCCCCTTCTACTTGTGGCTCTGAAATGTTGGCGGAATGCACTAAAGTACACTGCAGGAACCCCTCCCTATGCAGACAACATCCCCCTAATTGGCCTCCCGACTCCACAGGGGACTCTGTCAAGACGCAGATTACAACCCTGGACGGATGCCGGAGTAGACAGGGTGGGAGACTTATTTGGTGACGATAACCTGTTAGATCATGCTACCTTCGCACAATCCACAGGGGCCCCGCAACGATTGTACTTACTACACGCCTCGGTGACCCACTATGTTAGACGCACCTGGGCTCCACAACGCACTAAGCCGGACCAACATGAACTGGTCCATCTCCTCCACTATATGGGGACGGGCGGACACTTAGTGAAGTGGCTCTATGTGGGCATCAGGGAACACGCAGCTTTGCCCCTCACCGCACTGAGGGAGGCTTGGATCACAGACACAGGGGAGGCAATCACAGACGGAGACTGGAAGAACATCCTTGGTCACCCTAGGAGAGTGTCCATGAACGTTAAATTCAAATTTATACAGACCATGGTTTTGCACAGGGCGTATCTCACTCCCCAAAGACTACATAGGATGTTTCCCAACACCCCCCACACCTGCCCTAGATGTCATGAAGATTATGCTAATATTATTCACATGTTATGGACATGCCCGAGAATACGTAATTACTGGGTGACGATCAGAAACACATTATTCACTATAACTGCGCTGCGGATCCCTGAGGGTGCATTACCCTGTCTGATAGGTAACAGGAAGAGATCCAAGGCCTGTAAGGCACAATTGAAATTTATAGACTTGGCTCTCTTGTTGGCACTACGAACCCTCACCATGAGATGGAATTCCCCCAGGCCCCTGGATGTAGAAGTATGGAGGTCCGACATGCTGAAATGGGGAAAGGCAGAGGCTGCGGAGCTGCGTAGGGAGGAAGAGAAGGGCCGCCGTAAATATCCTATTGCACAGGAATGGGACCGTATGTTAATAGAACTGGAGGATGCTGACCCAGAAATGTCACTGGAAGATATTGCTTGACCACATACCTGGTATGGGGAATGTCTGTATGCGCGGCTACCTAGCCTAGTTACACTGTTAACCACGCCTACCCATTGTAGTATTCATTTATGCAGACATAAAGCTGATCTATCCATCTTATGAACTATGTACACGGGACCTGCCAGGAGACGGGAGGGGGGAGTTGGGAAGGGCGGGAGTTACATGGGCAATGCAATATTCTAAAGACGCGTAATACATGTTATACTGAAATGTTATATGGGAACATTACGAGAGCTGACGAACAAATTGTTGCAAGGAACAATATGCCAAAGTTAAATTACAGAAAACGGAAAAGACTGTTAATATGTCAGATGATTAAGTGTACAATGTATGATTGCCACAGTCATGAATAAAGAGTTTTAAAAAAAAAAAAAAAAAAAAATGAAGAATCCAGCAAGGATATTGGGCGGTAATTACAAGCTTCAGTTTTTAAACCTTTCTTAAATATTGGATTGGCTCCAGGAGTTTGGGAGATCATTCTCAGCAGCAGCATTAAAAACTCTGGCCAATAGCGGGGCCCACTGATCCATTTCACATTTATACAGGTCTACAGGGACCGCATCTGGACCCGGTGCTTTATTTCCCTTACTGCTAACTAAAGCATCATGGACCTCCTCACTACTTATTGACATAGGCAATGCCTGCCATATTGTGTCCAATAAAAATGAAGTACATAAAACATCCCTATCTGATGGGTTAAAAATAGTAGAGAAAAGTTCAACCCAGGCATTACTGTTCAATGCATGGATGATAGAATCCCGGTTGTTGACAAATACATTGTTATAAAAATTGACCAACATCATATCACTGCCTTCTTTAAAACATAGCCACATAATCTGACTATGGGCACCAACTGTAAAGCACTAATTCATTGTAAATGCAGTCAATTTGATAGAAACAAGAATTAACAGGCCTCCCTTAGCTCTACCAATTGTTGATGCTACAGCAGGGAGCCAGTAGGATGTAAACCCCTCCACATAGATAGATTCTATACACCAAGTCTCTTGTAGACATATAATCTCATGCTCGGAGGCAATGAAATCCATCCAAGCTGGTGTGCCCTGTTTCTTCTTAAAACCAGCTATATTCCATGTAGTAATAATATACCCCTTTCTTATGTTACTTGCTTCTATACCCTTATGGTCAACTGATGACTCAATTTTTGGTCTGTTAGAAACTCCACCTGAGCTGATGGTAGATGGCCCTGCAGATTGACCATCCGGACACAAATCTACCAACAAAATGGGGGTCTCATCCGATGGCAGAAGTGAGGATGAAACCACCTCCAAGATATCCACCAACCCTTTGTTTGCTCCCGTTTCCTGACTCTCCTGTCCCTGTCTATCTACACCCCTACGTCAATCTATTGCATCCATATGACTCAGAGTCTGGAATCTATTAAAGACTGGGATGTTGATATGGGGGGGGGGGGCATAGGTAGCACAGGGAATTGAGGTAGTCTATTAATGGGTCTAGGGGCTGCATCATTTTGGGGCATCATTGGGTGTCTATAAAAATAACCCAAAGGCAGGAGAGTAATGCTATAATCTCTCCTGGATGGCAGTGGGGCATTATTTAGTGAATTACGAGCCCATTTTGGTGAACGGAAGTGTATAATTATATATTCCCCCTCGAATGGTTTTATTAAGGGGCCAATCCATTCTACTCTCTGTTAGCAAAATCTGATTTGCCCCGGCCAACATTTTTGTCTTTTCTCTACAATGACCTCACTGTGCAATAATCACACATTTATGGTGTCTACCCATCTTATGTATCATATCAAGTCAATACTACACCTCTGGTGAAAGCTACACAAACTTGTATTGGCAAAGCCATTTAGCAATGCTGTATCAAGTTGTATCGGTAAATAAAAAAAGAAAATAAAGTAGCACATAAGCATTTAATTTATTTTTCAAAGGAGGTAGGGGAAGCACTACAGGTGTTTGGGATCTGATAAAATGTTAGTCCAGAAATTTGGATCAAATTTATAAATGTGGCTCAACCTTTCAATTACCATTACTCACAGGATCAGGACCCGTACCCACGCCAATCTCTACTCTCTCATGTGATGGATCTTTGCCACTGTATTTTGATCAGAAGAGCTGTATCATTGTTGCAAACAATTGTAAATGCCATAGCAAATTTTGAGTCAATAAGTTGTGGGTAGTTTTGAAGGGCTTTATTTTCTAAATCGATTCTAAAGAAATCTGATTCTTTATTCATTAGTCAAATATCAATCCGGTTACAGAATTGATTAAAAAAAATGGTTGTGAGGGAGATGTGAGCCATGTCGTATGCAGTAGGAGTGACCTAGGAGTGAAGTGCTAGAAAGAAGACGTCGCGTTGTGCTATCGGGTGATCTGTGCCAATTAAGAGAAGGGGAAAGTGGATGAGTGAGACCAACCCAAAAACTCTTGATGAAACCCCCTCCCCCCCCCCCCAAAATGAGAACAGTTCGAACAAGTACAGTGAGCAAAAAATAGTCCGCCGTCCATCGTGTGGCCAAAAGGAGGGCCCCCCCGCCATCAGCAAAGATGCACAAAGAGGGTCCAACATGTCAGGGTCGTTCATTTTGCGGTTGAGTCTTCTCCGGCGAGGGCTTCCGTGGCTGCGGTTAGTGCTGCTTGTTGGCCTTTGATGATTTCTGACTTGTGCGGTCGCCTACCTTGACGATGCCATCCTGACGGGGATATCTCCGGTCCTGAATGAATGCTGCGGGCGTCGGCATCTTCGTTTAGCGTGGCGAGGCCCAGCAGGCGGCAAGCATCTATCAAGGAGTGGAGTTGGTGGAGTTGGCCACTGTGGCGAAAGATGAGGCAAAAGGAATGTCCCCAAGAGTATGATATCCCTTGTTGCCGGAGATTTTCAGTCACTGGGCGGAATTACCGGCGTCGTTGTAATGCGATCAGGGCTAAATCCTGGAATAGTACTGGAGAGTGACCCTGAAACAGGATGGGATGAAGGGCTTTTGCCTTAGTGAGGATGACTTCCTTGACATTGAAATCTTGGACGCATTCCAGGATGTCTGCCGGTGGAGCGTTGGGGGCATGCAGAGGCCCCACCCTATGTGCCCTGTCCAGGACGATGTCAGTGTCATGTGAGTCACCTAGAATGTGGGGGAAGAGACAGTGTGTGAAAGTCAAGAGGTCTCGGGTGACTTCTAAGGACTTTACTCCGCGGATCCGGAAGTTGTGTCTTCGGGACCGGTTTTCTAGGTCCTCCAAGTGTGTCTGAATGTCCAGGTTTTGGTCCTGAAGCCTGATTACCTCCTGTTGAATTACTGTCATTTCGGTTGCTATGGAGTCGCTTTTCTCCTCAAGGCTAGCAACTCCCTCTCCCACAATATCCACGTCCCTGCGGATCTCTCTGACCTCCGTGGCAAATTCAGTCTTCACTGATTGAAAGTCTTCTCGGAGGGTGAGGAATAGCGACTCCAGGAAGGCTTTCGTGATGGGCTCGTCTCCAGCCGATGCGGGTTGCTTCGAAGGATCGGCCTCGGGAGCTGTGGAAGCCATATTAGGATTGGATTGCAAACGTCCAAAGATGTCTTTGAGGGGTTTTGCCTTGTTGGTTCTGGCCTTGGACATTCTTTCCTGGCTCAGTCAGCTGTGTGCTATATCGGTGGTGGTAGTCAAAGTGCGGTCCCGCGCGGAGAGGGCCGTCGATCAAGTAGCACCCGGCGCGCCACGAGGCCCACGTTTCATGCTGCTGATCCTCAGGGCCCCCGACACCGCTGTAAGTCAGATGCCTGAGGAACGAGGAGGGCGGGCCCCTTGCGTCCGATGCTGTCTGCCCCTGGGTGTTTTCCGTGTCAGGTACTGGCGCTAGTGTTCAGCATGCCCCGCTGAGGGTGGTTGGCCAGACTGGTAAATACATTGGTGGGGGGCCAGAGACCCGGTCGCTCAAGCGGGGACCCCACCCAGTCTGCTCCAGCTATGGGAAGTGCTCTTTGCGCCGGCCCAGCTGCAGTGTCTCCGTGGGAACAGTCCCTTCTCATGCAGTGGGGGTCCCTCTAGAGCGCTGTCCCAGGTGTGGATGTCCCTGTTGTGAGTTTGCCAAGAGGAGTGTGTGGCAGCTGGTTTTGGGTTCTTTTAGGCCCCTACATCCGTGATGTCACAGAGGGCTCGGGCTGCGCAGCGGGTCGGAATGAGAGACCCACCATCTTGGGCCACAGGTCCGGGTCACTCCCCCAGCGCCACGGGAGGAGATGTAGCGGTTGGCCCAGTATTACCCCGGTCTTCTTTGGCGTTCTCAGGTCCCACTCGGGGTAGGTGCAGAGGTCTAGGCAGGCGTGCGGGCGGGGACGGGGAAATCCCAGGATCCGCCCCTCCCCACCGCCGGGCCACCCAAGCTGGGTTCAGCAGTCCCAGTTACCTAGGCCCCACCAACGTCCATCGGGTGAACGTGGTTCGCTCACTGTGTGTCCTGAAGTATGCGTTGGTCAGTGGCGGCTCTCGCTGGGCCCTCGGGGCACCTCCTTGTCCCGCGTCACAGGTGGCATGTGCCGATCGCCGGGCCACTGTCCGGTCTAGTGGCGTCGAGGGATGTGTTGGCCGTTGTATTGGCAGTCAGGGGGAAGTCCTGGGGGACTCGGATCCCGGGGGTGGAGATCCAGGCTCTTCGCTGAGAATCCCTCTGCCGAGGCCGCGGCCTCTCGTAGTGCACTGCCAGGCCCTGCGCTTCTTCTGTGGGCCATCGCTAACTAAAGGCCGTGGATTGTTGCGGCCCAGTGCGCCAGCAAGGCCCTAAATCTGTCCGCCGCTCACTGCCCAGGAAGAGTGACGAGTCTTGCGGGGCCCCCCCTGCAGCCCCGAAGGGTATCAGTAGTGCTGCAATGGAAGGAGCCCTTTCTCCTGTGGGGCAGGTGTGGTAGGTCTGGCGGCGGCGCCGGGTGCGGTCCTTCCAGCATGGCGCCCGACGACCGGGAGCCACGGCACCAGGGAGGCCAGTCGACCAGGAGGCTGTTGGTGAGAGGGCCGGGAGAAAAGTAGCCTGCCTCGGTGGTAGAGTCCACGGCCTACCTCGTTTTCGAGGCCACCCCGTCACGGGGAGGCCCGGTGTGGTTCTCCACGGTTCCCACCGAATGCCTGCGATCGCCGCCGAAATTTCGGGCCCTGGTCAGGTCCGGTATATGCAGCAGTGCGTTTCGGGATCACCTTGAGCTTTTGGGGCCCCGATGGAGCTGTGCTATGCCAATGCGAGCGGGCGACGGGCAGGAGCTAAAAGCAGTGCGTCCTACATCGCCGCCATCTTGGCCACGCGGGTCCCTTTTAGAGCGTTTCTTTCGATCATAGACCACGTAGATGGTTACTGCACTGGCTGGTCTAATCTGAGATATTTTGTTAACATTTTTTTGATCATGAGCATTTGTTGCACTTCCTGTTTCACAAGCTCATCATCGAGGAGGTCTACATGTATGGATATTTTAATCTGTATTGGATTACATCAGCCTGTTCCTGCCAGGCCAGAATCAGCACTACCTAGCAGCGATTTGGAAATAAAACTCGATTTGCTAGTGGTGTAGCGGCTTTGTAGATTCTTGCACCAAAGATGGCTGGCTTCCTCCTCTCTCCCAGCACCCTCTTCGTTCACATTGTGTGTACTGCTGCAGATGTGTGTTTACAGTGGGGCATGGGGACGGGGAGAGCTTTGTTGTTTTGAATCACATGCCAGCGCTTATGCAGCATTGCCCCTCTTTGAGTCAGTCCGAAGTGTTATGCCGGCCCTGTGCCAACAACACACTACAGAGTGTCTTTGTGTGGAGCTGAGTTCCGGATTTCATCGCTTCCTCTAGGTCTGCCCATGGCTCTGTGGTGTTTGTCTTGAGCTCTTTTAATCCCATGAGTGGTGGACTCTTTCCTTGAAGGTTAGAGGTGGGCTCTGGCTCGGTTTACATTCAGGCCTATTTGCATAAAATTATTTCTAATGCATTTTCACCTTCACCCGTTAAGGGGGTATTATACATGTGTTTGTTGCGAAAGAAGCGTGCATGTTGAGGCCATAAACAGACATTGCAGGATTCTCTTCATGTTGCTGTGCAGTCTCCTTTGGGGAATGCTGAACAGTTTGACACCACAGCTACAGGGCCTTCCGTTACTAAGTTAATGGAATGTCATTAGCTACAGATTTCTTGGACACCTAGCTAGGATACGCAAAAATGATGGGAGCAATGCTTGCAAAATAGTCTAAACCGCTGTCACTTTCTATGGTAATCGCTCCCACCCAGGATTTATTCCTACTTGGTCACCATAGACACTAGCCACCTCAAGATCAGTACTGACACTGCTCCTATGGGATCAGTCCATCCCAAACTGGCAGATGAGGCCCCCTCCAGAAGGAAAGACAAGCAGCCCCATGCAGGCTTCAGGTTTGTTGGCTACTGTCTGCTCCTCCACAGTGCTATCTTAGCGTATGGGCACGCTGGGCAGTTGCCCAGGGGTGCCACGAGCATAGGGGCCCCATACAGACCAAAATTTAACACACATTTTCCGTTAAACATTTTTATTCCCGTTTAGTTGCTCTGTAGGCAGGGCACTGCTTTGCATGGGGGGCTATAATGCTGTTAAGAAGGCCCTGCTTATCCAGTGTCTTTCCATGTAGTACCTCTTTAATTTTAAGATCGAGCCTACTAGACAGCGCGTGTGCTACCTGTTGTGTGACATATTTTGGGTCTATTGAGAACATACCGAGCTTGGAGCCCACTCATTGCTTACCATTGGTTGACTTTACTGTCACTCATTTTCCTGCTTCTTATTTGATTACTTTTTCTTCAGTCTTGCGTTTGACCTTCTCGTGGAGCATTGCCTTTTTTTACATTATATTTGATTTCTTGGTTCTCTTGCTTAGAGAATTAGTTTTTTCTTTTTCTGTAAGCTCTCCCTGAGAGTGTACATGTTTTTCATGTCTCTACTATCCCTTCTGCGATTTTCCCTTCCCCAAATTGACTTGCCCATTGCTCATCTCTCCGGTCTCCCTGTTGCTTCTCCCCAAACAAGCCCTCCTCTCTCCCCTGCTTTTCTTCCCTATCCCACTGCGTTGCTTCCGACCTCACTGTGTTGCTGCCCTCACCTGCTGTGTTCCTCTCTACCCCGCTGTTCCTTCCACCACACCACACACTCTGTGTTGCTTGCCTACACTGCATTACAATAAAATTGCTTGATAAAGCAGCTTCTTTTTACCTTTAGCCATGACAACCATTGGCTAAGCCAATAAGTCCATGCGAATGTTGAATCTACTATGGCTATAGCAGCCTTTTTTTCTTTAGCCATGCTTCACAGTATCGCCAATAACTATTGGCAAAGTCAATAGGTCTCTGCGAATGTGGAATCTACTGCGGCGGATAGGGTACTCCACAATAGGGCCCTGAGTAAATATTGTTGGGGTGTCTTTCTTTTTTTTTCTTAGCCTTTGAGATAATGGCACCAAATAAATATCCATAATCTCTTCGCCTGTATTGATTCACAAATCAGCTAAGAGGTGAATAGAGACAGTTGTTGGTCTGTGTGAAACTGCAGTAATGATGATTTAAATAGCACACAATACTAACAAAATTGTTTATCGGAACTTCATAATAGGTGTTCCAGTTCATGTAGTTGTTTGCAGCCGACACATACCTCTTTGAACTACTTTACCAGGGTAGAAACTTGTGACGCAAAATGTACACATGAATCTCTGCAGTAAATGACTGGTCTACGAAACTATTTTCCTAGGATGCAAACGTCTAACTTGGGGGTTACTCATTGAATTCTGCATCAGATACATTAGCTTCTTGAGATGGCTTGCCGGTATACCCCGAAACTGGTTGGATAAACATAGATTTCTACAGAAGGTGCTTTACCTCGTACAGTGGCCTTAAAGGTGTTCTGTTTGTGACACTCGAAGTAGTACAGAACAATTCTACCGTCACATTTCACCTGTTGTCAATTAATATTCATGTACTCTTTGAACTCTGCTTCTCCTGCCCTAGCCCTTCTTAAATCTAACCCCAGATTGTCGGTTTTCAGAGTAAATGTTTTCCACTCAAAGCATTGCATCAATTGAGAAGTATCCCAGAGACATTCCTATCTGTCACAACTCTTACATCTGTGCTTCTTTTAGTGATTCACCTTATATGCATGTTTTTATCTTTAAAAATGCAATAAAACAAGTTGCAAAACCTATGCTTTTTTAGTTTATCTATACTTTGTTTTTAAACTGGTGAACAGTTGAGTTGCCCTACTTGAACCTCGGCGTAGGGTGTCACTCAGGCATAGTGTAAATATGACAAAATAATAAAATAAAAAAATTGTGAAAATTAGCACTTTTAAAGTCGAGGCGCCATCTTACATTGCAGTTTCAGCCTGCAGCTCACAGTGGCTTTATTTTCAGCAGGCCAGAGTTACGTCCTGCTGCCTGCCATTCATTTCTTGCCCACCCCAAAACCCTTCTCCCGTCCTGCCAATTCATATCCCTTTCATCCCCTGATGGGCTTTTCAGGGAAATCTAAAAATAACGGCCTAGCGTGTTGTTTATTTTGCAACACTTCCGTGACGTATACGCATGCATCTGACAGTACTTAACATACCGCCCTTGAGTTTCCAGGGAGGAGAAAGTAAGTGTTGGCAGGTGCCCCAGGGGAAGGGGCATGTAGCCAGGCTTCCTTCAAGTACATGTTCTCCTTGATCTGGGTTACTTTTAGTAAGAGTCTGGTTGTAGAGGGCAGCGGTGCGATATGCACAGTAACAGGCCCTATATATATATATATATTGAACCCTTGTACTCTAGGTTACGCTGCAACAGCGAGGCTCTATACTTAGATGATTGGGATTTTGGCGTTGTGTTGGCACAGCGGGTTAATTTCCCTGGTAGTGGTGCAGGGAGAAGGACCCCATTGGCAAGGGGTACTGGGGTAAACGGACATAGGGCCTGTTAGGTTGAGAGAGGTAATGGCTGAAGGTGTCCAGGATCCTTGAAAAACCATTGTGGGGTTTGACCACGATGCATCCTCGCTACGTTAACGTTCTTAATTTAGGGCTTTACCTTCATTGATGGGAAAGTGGCATTCTAGGTCCATATGGAACATGGGCCTAAGTGGGGGGTAGTCTGATATGGAAATAAAGTGTGTTCAATGTCCCTAGAGCAGACCTCAGTCTGGCCCTGGAGGAAAGAAGATTCCAGTGCAGCTCCCACTCCTTCTGACTCAAAACAAACTTTGCAGAAAGCTGCCTCGTAGAGAAAAATGACTCGTAACACACACAATGTAAATTGTTCTGTTGTTCAGAACAAGGTTTGGTTCATCGCCTTGGATCCAACCATTGGGTTTTGGCTGTAATGTCCTAGGTCCTTGTAACAGTGGGAGCTCATGGCTCTTGCTTCTGTATACTCACTCTCCGGGTATTGGTATTTTATTTATGTAGAAAGTTTTGTCTAGCACGAACGTGATCCTAGAGGGTATCAGAGCACTTTACATGAAGAGAATACAATTAGTCATTGGTCTGATCAACATGCAAACAGAAGTGTGAGAGCCAAACACATATCATAAAATACAAATAGGATAAACAGTAGTTGGTCTGGTATAGAGCCAGTACTAAGACGGACAGTGTACATAAGAGTTTGGTATCTATACCTTTTCAGTGTCACCGATATAGTGACTTAGGGTAAGAACTTAGTCAGTAGATAAGATTTGGTTTCTCTTTTGAAGGCGGAGGTAGAGGGAATTAGGGGGAAACATCCTTTACAACGCAACTTTTACCACGCAGTGCCTTTACGATGCAACTTTTACAACGCAAACCATTACAACGCATTTCGCTGGGGGGCGCTCTAGGATAGGGAATAGATTTAATTTACTATCCAACACCTTCCCTACTATCCACGGGGACTGGAGTTGGAATAGTAAATTAAACTATTCACTATCCAGCGCCCCAAAGCACTATGCGTTGTACAGGTATTTGTTGTAAATACCGCGTTGTAAAGGCATGCGTGGTAAAAGCTTGCGTTGTAATGTCATACATCCGGAATTAGGCGACGGTTCGATGGTAAAGAGTTCCATATCTTGAATGCGATAGCTGATAAATTAGCCCCAGTTATCTTTTTGTGAGTTTGTTGGGTTTTCAGAAGCAAGGTGAACGCACTTCATGAGGATCTGCTGCCCCCTGATTTTTCTAGCTTTTGGACCAGGTAACTGGGGGTGTTGAAGTGTAACGCTTTGTGCGTCATGCATGCAATTTTCAGTTGAATTCTTGCTTCGTATGGTAGTCAGTTTAAGGTTTTGAGGGCTGGTGAGATATGCTCATTTCTTTTGGTTCCGAAGACAAGGCTTGCTGTTGCGTCAAGGGAGACTCTTAGTGTCAAATCAAAAATGTTCTTGAGGTTGTCTCTTCTGTTTTAGGTTAGTGCCTGTTGTGGAGCGGTGAGGATCAAAGTGTTTCATCCCAACACCGTTGGTGGGGAGAAGGATACTTCAACAGGACCAGGGCATATAGTGAGTGAACGGGACTCTGGTCTATGTTTATTTTCCAAGGATGTATTTGTTGGCTAAGTAATTCTGCTCTTTCTACTTAAGGGGCTCAAGCGCACCTAAAGGGTAAACAGTAGAGAAGCCACTGAATTCCAGAGAGTGCTCAATGGTCTTAGGGCTTTGTTGTTAGGAGGCAGACAGAAATGGAAAGTTGGTCGTCAGTAAGTTAATTTCCAACAGCTGTCTTTCTTGAGGTCTCGTAGATTATATTGTGAATTCTGGATTGCGAGGTGGAAGGCCTTTTCTACCAGTTGTTTGCAGCCATCACTGAAAGGCACGTCTGTGGTGACAGATGTAGGCTGCCGTTTGCTTGTGGCAGTATCTAGTTGCAGCAGTGTAGGATTACCGGCGTGTAGTGTTGTTTTCCTTGTGTTTTCCCTCTGGGCTCATTCATGAAAACAACATGGGTCACATGGGCCTTCAGAGAGGCGATTGGATGAAATGGTCTTGGTGTTGACAGGTGTTTGTAGCCCTGAAAGGCTTGCTGCCAGCTCTGTGAATAGCATGCCAGTCGCATCACAGTTTTTGGTGGGGTTTCAGCACTTCTTAATTTAACAGGGAGGTCTGCTGTGCAGGAGGAGCTCTGCATCATCCCATGGAAGGTAAATCTAATGCCGGATGAAAAGCTAGCTTGATGCAATGAGGCGCAGTTGGTGATAAAGCTGCCTTAGAGAGAAGAGTTTACCTATGTTAGTGTTTTTCGCCTTCAATTATTTTACTACGCTTAAATTCTGGAGTTAACTGATGTGATGGTCTGTAAACACGACCTTACATGGGACTGCTTTGAAATGTACCTTTAGACATGATCTGTTGGGTGGACTGTGGAACTTTGTGTTAGGGTTGTGGATGGGTACAGGTGGTGGGTCGGATGTGGTCCTCTGGTGGTAGTCCGTAAAGGACCTGGGGCTTTTCATATTGCACATCATTGCTTGGGCAGGTCAAGACCCCATGTGGCACCAAGAGAGTTGGAACGTTGTCCTTTCATGTTTTTTGTCTAGTTGGATAGGCCAATGACAATGGTAAGGATACAAGATGAACACCAGATCTATTTGGAGTCCTATGTCTTTGACATGGCACATACTGGGCCGATATGAATCAGAAAGCCTAATTAGACTTAGACAAGTGGGGAGGATATGTACCAGATGGCCTAGGTTGACTTAGACAAGTGGTGTAAGAAGTGTGTGAGAACTATGCAGATTGGTAAAGCTCCAGGGAACTTGTTCTCTCAAAGCGTGACCTGTGATACTATAGTGAAGCATTGGTTGTGGGTTATATATCTAACTTAGACTGGGTATTACCATAATAGTGGGGAGTTTGAGGAACTAGTTAGAAGGACCACCCAGAGACCAGTTAATATTGTTTAGAGTGGGTGTGGGAATCCGTGTTGAGCATGAGGTGAATATAAACGAAGAAGTGTGGCGATCAGATATGAGGCTGGTAGAGTTGTTGCCTGAATGGCAGACTACATTTGCCTTTGATAAGTAAAGTAGACCGGGACTATCGTCCAAATTGGAGGCGTCCCTCAGGGTTGCAGGATGGAAACTGTGATACTTTAATAATGTGGTTTTTGTGGGTTTTCTATACAGTGTGTGGTGCTTAGTTTACCATGTACACATTTAATTGGGAGGTTGAATCGTCGTTGACCCGCAACAAACAGGCTTAGCCCCATTTATACTAAATGAAAAAGATGCTGTGGGAGCAGATTTCAGGTGTTCCTTAGCAAATGTTATCCTTGTCTGTCTGTTCTTCATATACACTCTTGGATCTGACCCGTTTTATCTGGTTTGTGGGAGCAAGGCGGGCACCAAGCACCTTTCTGACACTTTGTATGTATGATGTTAAGATTTTCAGCACATATTGAGATTTACTAAAAAAACTGTGGCTTAGGTCAGTAGAGAAAACGTTTGTGGTATACAGTGGCAGCACACTGTTATTTCATATAGATAAAGTGTGCTCACTCTCCAGATCAACCGCTTAGAACACCCAGAATAACAAAATCTAGAAATACAAAGTTGAGGTGCACTGTTAATTAGACTAGTAGTTTCATAAAACAGTCACTCGTGTCCCTCTAATTACACCTCTATAGCTGAAGAAAAATATAAAATTCAATGAAACATTTATTGGGTATCGAACACTCTTGTATCATGAAAAAAAAACAAGACATCCGGCATGTACTATCCGTATTTTTTTAAAAAATTCTCTTCACATAAAATACATCAGAAAGTACAGCTAGCGCGTTTCATCCCAACAACCTGGGGACTTCTTCAGGAGTGTTACAAAACACACAGAACATGACTTTAATTACAAAACACTAAGAATAAGCTTATTAGACAATAAGGGCAATATACAAATTAATTAATACTTTAGGTCCATAGACACAAACAGTCAGTGAATAAATTGGGTAACACCTAAAAAGATGTGAAATTAAAAAACACATTTCTTGTATCAACAGTAAGTCAATAACTTCTTCCTCATATCCATGATACACTTGTAATACGGTTGATAAAAAACACAGGCAAGTGTGAGTCACTGTTTAACATTTCTTGAGATAGAAGTAGAACAGCATGGTTGTGCTTATAAAATTTAATATTATAAAAAGAACAATTTCTTGTCATCCAGTTTCCCAGCATCTCATTTATAAATATTACATTTTGAGGAAGTCACAAAATATTCGGTAGAAGAGAGTTCGATTTGATAGTATTGTTTTAAAAAGCTATAATTGCACCCCACTCAAATAGTCCTCTTAATGTGTAGACAAAAATTACTCGCCAACTAATTGTACATGTTGACCAATTTCATTGCTATGGAATCGCTGCCTCGGAAGTCCATAGTTATATAAGTAATATCTGAATTAAAAATAGAAATATGACACTAAATGATCCCCAATTAATTATGTTGTAAACTTGTTTCCTAATGGTAATCAAGTGGTAAATTACCTCATTCCTCTTACCAAAAAGACTCTATTCTCAATGATTGTCACACCGAAAAACATTGTGCATATACTTGTTGCACCTGTCATGCAGGTATTCATGAACGTTTGACCACATATCCCACTAGCTTGAAATTAACCCAAACAAGCAGTAATCTGTGTGAAAGAACAAGAGAAACCAACTATGTAAATCTCTCAGTAAACCAGAATATGTTAACGAGTTACGCCATTTACGCAGTGAAGGGCACTCACCAATGGTATTTATGCAGTCCGATTGCAAACATTGTGCATATCATTTTTGGAACACTGTTTGGTATCTGAATCACGGAGCTATCGAAAAGTCATATAAAGTTTGAGAAAATAAAAAAACTAGAAATATGTATGAACATAGGCATTATTGGATTGAGGTGACTACTTTTTAATTAACATTGTGTATTGATATTCGATTGATAGTGATCTTAGGCATTTTTCTCAGCTTCAATTTATTTTATTGAGGTTACTAGAGTTTACCTAATTTATGTAGGACCCATAGGCCTGATGAGTGCATTCTATATGAGATATTCTCAAATATATGAACAGCGGTTTACATAATTTTGAACTATTACATGATGGCCGACACCTTATCTGCTATGGCTATAGCCGTGTTTGTGTCTTTTCACGCATGAGTAAAAGAACTGATGCTCATCGCGGGGTTATTTAAATGACATGCATTTGTGAGCAGGGTTTCGTGCCTGTCATTTCGGACTGTTACTCAGAAACTAAGGTGAGGTCTTAGAGGTTATAAGTACTATCGATAGCAGTTAGCATGTGGGAAGCTATGTTTTTTTTAAACTTGACTCTAACTGGTTCTTTTAGCAAGTGAGCTCTCCTTAGTTTGATATGGGACTGTTTAAAGCACTAGTCGTATGTTGTAGCCGTGCTGTTTGTAATTGGACTGCACAAATACTATTGGTGAGTGTCTCCGATTGATCGAATGACACGACTCGGAAGCACATTCTGGTTTACGAGAGATGTACATTATGGTTTCTTTTGTTATATTTTTTAGGTCGAGCTGACGTTAGCATTCATGCAAAGCATGAATGCTGTCAGCTCGACAACTAATGTGATCCGTTTTCAGGAGAGTGGACACCAAAGTGTTACGAGCGTCGGATTTGACCTCGGGAGCGAGCGTCTGGTAGCTGCGCATGCGCAAAGCCGCTGCGCATGCGCAAAGCCCTTGCTCACACACAGGCAGCCCCCACCTCTCTGCATGCACGCACGCACACACACACACACAGGCGCGCGCATGGACACGCAGGCATACAGCACCCATACAGGCACACATACAGGCACACTATCCCCTACCTCTCATTCTCTCTCAATCACACACAGTCACGCATGTGCACACACGTTCCCTCGCGCACACACTCCCCCCCCCCCACGCATACAAACAGGCACGCACGCACTTTACATCAGCCCTGGGCCCCACTCACCAACTGCGCTCTTCCGGCGGGGCTCCTCACGGCGCGTCTCCATCTAAATCGGGGCTCCCTCAGGTCAGAGGAGCCCCGCAACAGGCGCCACACTCCTCCTTCTCCCCGGCCCCCTCCTGGGGACCCGGGCTACACCGGACGGCAGGGCGCTCCATGCGCCGGCAGCTCGCGGACCTGGGGAGGCGGGACTTCCGGTCGGCCGCGAGCGGATTGGCCGGCCGGCCAAGAGCTTCCGGGTCCGTCTGCAATGGCGGTCACGAGGCATCAAGACTACTGAAGTGCTATTCGCACATGCTGGGTAAACAAATGTATTGCACGTAGAGACTGGAGGCTTTGCCAGCCACAGGTATCCGTCCCCGTTAATAGTATTTCTCTCCTTATTTAACCGTCCTATCTAAGGTTCTACTCTAAGCTGTGTTGAGATGCGATCTCTAGGCAAGCCGGAAGGTCAAAGCGTGTTTACAGACATGGCACCACGTGTACGGCAAAAAATTACACCGAACTGTCCTGCCGAGCACTTAGAAATACATCGCATTGTAGATAAAATAAGTGCGAGTTACCTCTTTAGTCTCCTTCATTAGTGAGCGCATTGCCTACCATCTTCCAGAGGCTTCCTTTCATGTCGGAATATCCCAGGGTCTAGTAAATAGTTCCCAGTGCTGCCTTTGTGTTGTGTTGTTTCATTGCAAACAGCTGATGTGAATAACTCGCACCACCTTCTCTCCTTATTACCGCAGTGATTAGCCTTTTGCTTTCTTACGGAATAGCTCGTGCACCTCTGTGTCGCGGCTGGTGTGAAGGTGGTACATTCAGCTCAGAATCAGAGCTAGCACTGCAGTCTCTTATAGGGAGCGATGGGATGACGTAGTAACTCTGTTTATTATTATTTCACAAGGCTGCACTAGTCCCCTTGTGCACCTCTGTGTCGCAGATGGTGTGAAGGTGGTACATTCAGCTCAGAATCAGAGCTCACACTGCAGTCTCTTGTGGGGAGCGATGTTTTTTTCCCTAAAAACCCCGGACTCAAAACAGCTCCCTGGCATCCCTACCCTTCCCATCCACTGCCTCTCGCTCCTTTCTACCTTCTGTCTCTGCGCCTCTTCTGTTATTTCTTAACCTACGCTTCCTCCCTCATTTCTTCTCCGCCCTCCACTCTCTCAATGCGTTTGCCTTTATCTGCCTCCAGTGATGAGTGAGTCCTGTTATTCGTTCTCTCCCACTCACCGGCGTCGCCCCAACAACTGGTTCAAATATGTTCTCTCAATGTTTCAAGCTTTATTACAAATGTCACAAAAAGATGTTTATATTGCACTTCTGTTCTTGTATTTTTGGCACAATAAAATACACTGAACATAATCTTCACAAAAGTTATTTACAAAAGTTTAAGCTATTGCCATTATAAATTACAATAACTTGTAAATATTAATTATTTAAAAAAAATAAAAGCCATTGTTATTTGTAATATCAATACATCTTAGTCACGTAAATACAATACATATTACATTTCAAATGCTATAGGTGTCACATTTGCGAAAGTTAAAACTATTGGCATTGTAAATGACAAAACTATTAATTTTGCTATTTTCAAAATAACACATAAATAAAAAAATTGTCATTTACAATACCAATAGCTCAAACTTTCCTAATGCGAGACCTATTGCATTGCAAATGCTTGTGATACAGATTACTGCTTGAATGGGCTAATTTCAAGCCAGTGAGGATATGTTGTCTGGCATTCAAGAACACTTGCAAGAGCAGTGCAACAATTATTTGCACAATGTTTGCAATCGGACTGCACAAATAACATTGGTGAGCGCCACTGACTGCGTAAATTGCGTGACTCTTTAACATACTCTGGTTCATAGAGCGATTTACATTGTTGGTTTCTCTTGTTATTTCTTACACATATAACTGCTTGTTTGGGTTATTTTGGTTAGTTCCAAGCTAGTGGGATATGTTATCAGACGTTCATGAATACTTGCAGGAACCGTGCAACAAGTATATGCACAATGTTTTTCGGCTTGACCATCATTGAGAATTGACTCCTTTTTGTAAGATGAATGAGGTAATTTACCATAATTCAGATATTACTTGTACAACTATGGACTTGCGAGGTAGCAACTCCATATCAATGAAATTGGTCAACATGTACAAATAGTTGGCGAGTCATTTTTGTCTACACATTAAGAGGACTATTTGAGTGGGGTGCAAATGTAGCTTTTTAGAACAATACTATCAAATCAAACTCTCTTCTACCTAATATTTTGTGACCCTTCCGTAAAATGTAATATTTATAAATATGGGATGCTGAGGAACTTGATTACAAGACATTGTTCTTTTTATAATATTACATTTTATCAGCACAACCATGCTTTTCTACTTCTGTCTCAAATGTTATACAGTGACTGTTAAAATGATTGAGGCTTGTCAACGACATGAAACTTCACTGTGTTTATCAACCATATTGCAAGTGTATCATGGATATGAGGAAGAAGTTATTAACTTCCTGTCTGTACAAGAAATGTGTTATTTAATTTCACATCTTTTTAGGTGTTACACAATTTATTCACCGATTGTTGTTTGTGTCTATGGACCTAAAGCATTATTGAATTTGTATATTGCACTTATTGTCTAATAAGCGTATTCTCAGTGTTTTGTTATTAAAGTCATCTCTTGTGTGTTTTTTAACAGCCCTGAAGAAGTCCCCAGATTGTTGGTATGAAACGAGTTGGCTGTATTTTCTGATGTGTTTTATGTGGAGAGAAATTAAAAAGAAAATACGGATAGAACATACACAATGTTGTGCTGTTTCTTCATGATACAAGAGTGTTCGATAACCACTGAACATTTCATTGAGTTTTAGATTTTTCCTCCGTTATAGAGGTGGGTTTAGAGGGGCACGAGTGACTATGGATCCCTGAGGAGTTAGTACCTTGGTAAAGTTCATATTGTGACTCTGACTAGTGCAATATGTGATGCCTTGAAAACGATAATGAATTTTGAAATCCGTCCCTAGTGAACCCTTGTTTTTCAGAATTAGGTGGAGAATGATGGCAGTCACTATTGAAGGACGTGGGTGTGTGAGACCAGACGGAGAGGGGAAAACCAGAAGCCCCAGAAAGAAACTTCAGTTAAATGACCCACTATCTGTTGAGGTTCGATAGAATGCATAAAGATGCAATGCTTACACGACCCTCTGTTCCCCCAAGGTAGCATCCATGAGCTTGTTGGGGATGGCTGGCTATCGGTGAATCGGGGTCACAGCTTAATTACGGGCTAACGCTGTACTCTTCAGCCTCAGTGGGGTTGTAGCTGAAGCAAAAGGTCATTTTAGTTTTCTAATCTTCATTTGGTTTCTAGAACTTGGAAATAAAATCAGGCGTATTAGAATGTAATCCACCCATGGAGTCGTTCAGTACCCTCCCATTTTCTATTAAAAAACGTGCTATCTGATAACTACACGAAAATGTAGGTGAATGAAGGGTGAAGGAAACCGGATTTTCCCCATTGCGGAATGTGCTGCAGGCCGGGACCAGTACTGAGCAGTAACATCGCCTTGCACTTTGTTTAGGGCAGCACTTTTAATTTGTTTTCATGTAGTGTTCCGGCTCTTATTTTGTGGTTGGGTCATGCTCTATGTAACATTTTTTAATAAGGCACAGAATGTTCATTGTTTTTTTTTTTTCAAAACATATTTTATTAGGTTTTGGTAGTTGACAGTATAATAGAAACAATCCACTGCTCCCTAAGTAGCAGAGAGGCAGCGGGCATATAAAAAAAAACATCACATTCAAATACAGCCAGCTAACATTCCCCCAGTTCCCACCCACCACTAACCCACCCGGATCCCTCCCTCCACCCCGCACGGTGTCTGAATTGTCCATCTAGAGGAGCCTAGCAATCGTAAACGCTGCACGTGAGCCAAGTCACCCTAAGCCAGTACGGACGCGATCTGCGTCGGTGACCCGAGGCTCCGGGGGGTCCAGCAGAAGGCCTCTGTAGTCAGCCCATTTCTTCCATATCTTATAATGTTTTGCAGGACACCCCCTCGCCTCAAATATCGGACGTTCTAGTCCCATATTAAAGTCCAAACCTCGTTTCCACACCTCCAGCAGTGGGGCTCTTGTAGCCTTCCAGGCCCTAG
Source organism: Lissotriton helveticus (assembly GCF_964261635.1). Lineage (NCBI taxonomy): Eukaryota > Metazoa > Chordata > Amphibia > Caudata > Salamandridae > Lissotriton > Lissotriton helveticus. The sequence goes on along the minus strand of NC_136063.1, from coordinate 136,006,407 downwards.
CGATGTCCCTCTTGGCCACTATAAGTCCCAATAGGAGCAAATGTCGCTTGTAAAAATTCCCCCCCACCTGTTCCATGACATGGAGAAGGCCCAACTTCGGCGAGCGGGGAAGCTCCCAGCCCAGCACCTCGTCTAGGCACTCCCACACTCCTGTCCAAAATCTCTGCAGTCTCACACACTCCCACACCGTATGAAGAAAGGATCCCACTGCACTGCCGCACCTCAAACAGTCCGGGGAGGCAATCAGACCCGCTTTCCACAGTCGTTCCCTCGTGTAGTACGCCCTATGGAGGTACTTGAATTGAATGAAGCGCAGGCGCACCGCAATCGCTGCTCCCCTAGGGGCCTCCAGGGCCTCCCTCCAATCCTCCTCTTCCAAACTCCCCAACTCTCCTTCCCACACCAACCGCAATTTGTCTAGGGAGGGGGAACAATGGGTGACCAGTGTCTGGTATATACTAGAGATTTTTTTTGTTTCCAATTCCCCCATGAACAATTTAGCCTCAAGAGGACTGAATTCTGGCAATGAAGTCAAGTTCGCTATGGAAGGGGTCAGGGCATGTCTAAGCTGCAGATATCGAAAGAATTGGGATTGGGGCATATCATATTCATCTCGCAGAGCCTGAAACGACTTTAGGACCGGGCCCTTCATAACATGACCCAGCGCCGAGACGCCGATTGCGTCCCAGCCACCAGAATGTTCATTGTTTTGAAGTCTTGTGAGCAATGCTGGGTACTCAGTCATAGACTTTAGAGGGAGATTTATAGCAAAATGTAAGCGAACAACCCACTGTTAAGGTTAATAAGCTAGTTATTTTTTACATGCCAGCACAGAGGAAGGCTTTCTTTGAGTTGAATGCTCCTGGTATATATTCATATATTCCTTTCTGTGCCAATAATAAGCACAGCTTTTTTTATGCACGCAGTAATTGCCGGGAAGCTCTTGATTGACCAGCAGTTGTCTTACTTACAATCATGTCTTGAAAGACCACCACCAGACCAGCAGTTGTCTTACTTACTATCATGTCTTGAGAGACCACCACCAGTAGAAGTGTTGGCAGAAAAAATTAGTAAGACAGCATGTAACCCTTGAGCCCCATGTTCTTTTCCCCTCTGGCCCTGCTTTGCTTTGTATGTTTCTCGGAGGCTTATTTTCCTTTCCTTCTTTACAGTGTACTAATGGTCACTTGATGTGCGCTGGCTGCTTCATCCACCTACTAGCGGATGCCCGGCTGAAGGAGGAGCAAGCCACGTGCCCCAACTGTCGCTGTGAAATTACTAAAAGTCTATGTTGCCGAAACCTGGCGGTTGAAAAGGCTGTGAGCGAGCTGCCCTCTGATTGTGGCTTTTGCATGAAGCAGTTTCCTCGCTCCCTGCTGGAGAGACATAAGAAAGAGGAATGCCAGGACAGGTAATAGGCAAGCGTTTTTTCACTTACTCCTCACCGTGGGTTATATTTTATCATTCACTGTGTCTCAAAACGACTACATTCTATTGTGTTGTCACAATCAGCCCCAACTCTTTGATGGGCCACTGCCGCTAGCCCTTACCCGCCCTGTAATCTTCAAGAACAACCATTTCCCACCAAACTTAAATCCAAACCTAAGTAGCCTCTTCCTACTCTCCATTTTTACGTCGAGCCTAGCAGCAACGCGCATGTGCTGCTCGCTCTGTGAGACTGCTGTAGTAGAGTATGAGAGAGAGGCCATGCCCACTCCTCCCATATTTTTCATTAGCTTGTGTGTTTGTCTTTCGTAAATGCTGCCTTCAGATCTGTTAATAGGCTTGTTAGTCCCTCCTTAGTATGTCCTTTTTTTTTTTGCAGAGTTTTATATAGCGCGAACTTGACCCGAACCGAATCGGGTATCAGAGCGCTTTACATAGCACCAGTTACGTTAGATGTCTTCATTCGTACCCTCCCTTTGCGACAGGCCCTTTTACTTCAGTTGTTACACAGGACCTGTTATTTAGTCTTTAAGCACGATGGGCCAGATGTATCAATATTGCATTTTGCGATTTTAAAAAAGCGAATTTTAGCAATTCGCTATTTTGGCATCGCAAAATGCAATGTATTTAGGTTTCGCAAAAAAAAGCGATTTACACATATTCCTTAATAGCGAATTGCAAATTGCCATTCTCTATCAAGGAATGCATTCCCATTCATTCCTATGGGCCTCGAGTCCCATAGGAATGAATGGGAAGGCATTCGCAATTTGCGATTACCAAATAGGTAATCGCAAGTTGCGAATGCAATTGCAGTGGTGCCAATGGGACATAAGGCCCGACTGATGCAAAAAAGGTAAGTGTGCACATGTGGCGCGCACACATGCCCTAAGGGCATGTGTATGCGCCACATGACACTTAAGAAAATTCAATTTTGTGTATTTTCCTAGGGATTTGAAAATTACCACCAACTTGAAGTTGACGATTCCTTAAAGCAAAGTCGCATTCTGAGAATGCTTGCATTACATTTAGGGAATCTCAAATGGCGATTCCCGATCTACATTCGCAAAATAGGTAATTGCAAAAATTGCGATTACCTATTTTGTGAATGCCTTTTAGGTTTATGCATCCCAAAAGGCTTTCTACAGTTCGCAAACGAGCGACGGGCAAAACCCTTGATACATCTGGCCCTATTTACTTTGAGTTTCTCGTAATGCAGGCCGGACATGCACTGCTTCAGCTGAAACCGCTTGTGTTTGTTTTAGTTTCAAAAGTGTTTTTATTGAAAATTTCAACAGGTGTATAGGGAGACATCTCTACAAGAAAAGTAAGCTTAGAGCATATAGCGGGCGGGACAGACCAGCATGTCTTCCCTAGCATGCCAAAACAAGCAATGAAAATATGCCCAATAGGTGGTTCGACATCGTGCGTGGAAGGGCAAATAAGTGACATAAGAAAACCAACAAGAACTAAAAACCCCCACCCCCTTCCCTCGCAATCCCCCAGCCCCCCACCCCGACCAGTGTGCCTGTGAAAGTCAGTGTTACCAGCATGGCGTCGCAGAAGCGCGACGGGACCAGAAGTAAAGTCACCGAGAGTCATCGGTGGTGTTAGTGAGGCGCATAACCCTAAGGTATCTGGGGAAGGTAATTTCATTTAATTCCTTGGACAGAAGGTTCAGCAAAGGAAGCCACGTTTTACGGAAGGCGTCTGTGGAGTTAGTGAGAGTGGCGTGAATGCGCTCCATCCCAAGGGTGAACCACAGTTTGTGGAGCCATCCAGTATGTGTAGGTTTAGTCGTAGAGCCCCAGAGTGACAATATATGTTGCGTGGCTGCCTGCATAGCGATGCCCATCTGTCTCCCACGCAATGATTTCAGGGGGAACATTAGTGCATTGGGTAGGCCCAACACAGTATACGCAGGGAATCTCGGGACTTCAGTCTCGAAGGTGGAGTCAATCTCATCTAGGACTTGTTTCCAAAAGTCTCCCAGCTCCGGACACTCCCAGAGGATGTGGGTTAGGGTACCCTGTTCCCCGCACCCTCTCCAGCATAGGTCGCTGCGCTTCGGGTTCCCTTGGTGTAGTCGGACTGGAGTAAGGTGCCAGTATATGGCGAGTTTCACTGCGGTCTCCCTTGCCTTGGTGTTGCGTGTGGTGTGTGAGGCTCTATAGTAGATGTACCCCCATTCTTTGGGTGACAAGGCCCTCCCCAGTTCCGCCTCCCAACGTCTTTGGCTAGCTGATTTAGCCAGGGCGGGTAAAGGTGCGAGCATTTTATAAAGTTCGGAGATGAGGTGTTTGTCTGTAGTTTTGGTAAGCAGCCATTTCTCAAAGTCCGTCATGGGGCGGCTCACCAGGGTGATGATTTTAGGGTCAGTGAGCCAGTGTCGGAGTTGTAGGTATTGGAAGAGATGGGGACGCTCTAACTCCTATCCTTGCTTAATGTCCTCAAAGGTAAGAAATCCGTTCAAGTCAAAAAGGGCACCCGCAGCCTGGCATGCCGAGCCCCGCCACTGAGAGAATGTGCCTGTGCCCTCGCCTGGGGGGAAGTCAGGGTTGTCTAGTACGGCAGTGAAGGGGGAAGGGAAAGTGGTCAGCCCGTGTTTAAGTGCTACCCGATTCCACACCTGTAGAGTTGTGCGGGTAATGGGGGACCGCAACATATATCTCGGCCTTTGATGTTTAGCCAGGAATGGGATTCTCCACAGCGGCGCTTGCGCCATGGCTCTATCCTGGAAGAGCCATCTTTTCTCTGATTCGGGTCTGTACCACTCCACCAGATATCGGAGTTGGGATGCCTGGAAGTATCGCACCAAGTCTGGGACTCCAAGGCCGCCCTCATCCATGCTTCTGTACGTGAGCAATTTGTGAAGTCGTGCTCTCTTCCCTCCCCAGATAAAATTAGATAGCAAGTCCTGTGCCTTTTGGGGGCATGATAGGGATCGTTTGAAACAAATATAAAATCCGCGGCAGGATTGACATTTTTACAGCTGCCACCCGTCCCAGCAGTGAAAGAGGTTGTTTGGACCACCTCGCCAGGTCCGATCGGACCTGGGTGGTGAGAGCGGCGTAATTGGTGGAAACTGTGAGATCTGTCGAGGGAGTCAAGGTTATTCCTAGGTATTGTATTTGGGCGACTAACTGAAGGCCACTAGCGTGTCCTATGGTCGGGGCCTGCGGGCGTGCGTGCTTGCCTAGCGGTAAAATTAGGGATTTTGTGATATTAATGCGGAAGCCCGAGACCGCCCCAAACGAACCCAGTTCCTCCATGAAGGCAGGTATAGAAGAATTAGGACTGTCTAGGGTGGCTATGACGTCGTCCGCGTAAAGACTGATAGGATGGGGTTCGTGTCCGAAGTCAATGCCCTCTATCTTTGGGTTGTCCCGGACTCTCTGTGCAAGCGGCTCAATATACATTGCGAATAGGAGGGGGGAAAGGGGGCACCCCTGCCTGGTGCCTCGTTGGATCTCGAACGGGAGCGAGTGCAGGCTCCCCAGTCGAACCGTGGCCTGCGGGCGATGGTAACAGCCCGCAATGCGTGAGCAAAAACGGTCACTAAGGCCAAACCGGCGGAGCACATGCTGTAGGTAGTTCCAATTTACGCGATCGAACGCTTTTTCTGCGTCGATGGCGAGAAGCGCAGAGTCCGATGTCTGAAAATGTGTCTTATCAATAAGGTGGAGTACTCGTTTGGTGTTGTCGCTACATTGGCGGCCAGGAACGAATCCGGATTGATCAGGTTCCAAAAGACCAGGCAGGCACGGGCCAAGGTGTGCTGCAAGAATACCGGTATAAAGTTTTAGGTCTAGGTTTAACAAGGAGATGGGACGGAACGCGGAGCAGTGCGTGGGTTTTTTCCCTGGTTTAGGAAGCACCACTACTTCAGCGGCCAACATGTCCGGAGGTATGGCTCCCGCCCCCTCAAAGGAATCGAAGAGGCGGGCAAGCACCGGGGCCAGGCGCCGGCTGAAAAGTTTATAAAAGCCGGCCGAGAAGCCGTCCGGCCCTGGGGATTTGAGTGGGCGCAGTCGAGATATGGCAGCTAGGACTGCTTCTTGGCTTATGGGGGCGTCGAGAGCCTCCGCAGTAGACTCGGGGAGTGCGGTGACGGCCGCAGTGGCCAGGTACGCCTCTATATCCCCGGGTGAGGCCTCCTCCTCCCCGTACAGGGAAGCGTAGTAGGAACGAAATGCCTCGGCTATCTGTGCATCGTCCGCGAGTACCTCACCATTATCGCCGACCAAGGTATTGATTTTGGCCCGCTGGGTCTTAGCTTTTAGAGCGCTAGCCAGTAGGCGACCTGTCTTGTTCCCTCCGACATAAGAATGTCGTAGGCGGAGAGCTGCGAATTCCGCCCGGTCTATATCCAGACTAGCGAGTTGAGCCCGAGCCGCTTTCAGCTGTTTCCACACGCGGGGGGCACAGGTGCGGCTGTGTACTCGCTCCAACTCCGCCACCCGTGCTGTAAGTTCCTCTCTTTTGCTCTTACGATCTTTAGCTTCCGCTGCAGCGATGGCTATGAGTTCGCCCCGCACGACCGATTTCAGAGCCCCCCAGAGCGCCGTCACCGAGATGCCAGGTGTGTTGTTGGTGGCTAGGTAGGCATCAATGCGGTCACCAATACTTTTAGTGACAGCAGGTCGCTGTAGCAATGTTTCACGGAGGTGCCATGGGCCTCGGGGGCGGTGGAGTGTGCGGAAAGTGAGGGAGAGTTCCACTGCGTCGTGGTCAGAGAGGGCTGCAGGTATTATGGCAATCTCCTTAAGTATCTTAAGGAGGTCCGAGGAACCCAGGAAGTGGTCAAGCCTGGCGTAGGTGTGGTGTACATGGGAGTAGAATGTGAATTGTGAGGCGGTCGGGTGTCGGGCTCTCCAAAGGTCTACCAGGTCCCTGTCCGACAGCCATACACGACAGGCGGAGGACAAGGCCCCAGTGTCCCCGTAGCGGTGCCCAGATCGGTATGCATGTGTGTCCATAACGACATTGATGTCCCCACCTAGGAGTAGGGATGCATGCGGGGTTTGAAGAGCTTCGGACACGGCACCTTTTAAGAAAGCCTCTTGACCTGTGTTCTGGGCGTAAAGGGAGCCAATTGTAAGTGTTGTGTCGCCTAAAGTAAAAGTGTGTGCCAGGAGACGGCCTTTGATTTCCCCCACCTTATTACCCACCCTCCCCCTGAAAGATCTAGAGATCAGGATCGCAACCCCGGCATGTTTTGTTGGAAGGGAGGAAAAAAGTTGCTGTGGGAAGGCTCGCGAGTGCATCCTGTGCCAGTCCCTCTGCAGGAGATGTCTCCTGCAGCAGGCAGATATCAGCTTCAGAGTTTTCCAAGTAGGAGAGAACAGCTCTCCTCTTGATCGGGTTGTTAAGCCCTTTTACATTGAGCGTTATGACCTTAAGAGTGGTATTCGTCATCGCGCAGGGGGCAAGTGACACAGCTCAGAGTGGGCCATCGTCATGTTATGGGAGCATGTGGTGATGTGTGGCAGGTAATGTGTGACTCGGCGCCTCGGCGTAGCTGGACGCAAATAATGCGCGCGGATGTGCAGTCTATCTCGGTCCCCACACTTCCGCGAAACACCTCTCGGTGTATGAGCAGGGTTAGTGTGGCACACTGGTCCCCCCCTGGACCCCCCCTAACCCAACAGCCCCCCCTGAACAAACCCAGAGCCACCACAGTACATAAGGCAGTACACACAGAGAAGAATGGCAACAGCTTGTGTTTTTTTAAGCAGTAGGGTCGCCCTGTAATATGGGTGCCCGCTTTCAATCACCTTAACCCGGCAGTATCTCGTGTCTGTTTCAAACCACCCCTCCCCCCAGGTAAAATTAATTAAGAAATTATTAGCGAATTAAATTGTGCGCATTTGCTAGAGTTTAAAGCTATTAGTATTGTAAATGACAATGCATTTTATTTATGTTTTAAAACCCAAAACATAAATAAAAGGCATTGTCATTTTCAATGCCAATAGCTCACACTTGCGTGAATGCGAGACCTATTGCATTGCAAATGCTTGTTTCTTTACTTCTCTCTTGAAACCAGTCTCCTTCCACTGAGAGCATGAAATATCTGCTCGCCCACTTGACACCTCAAACACCATGCAATGGTAGTGTGTTTATTTATGTTTGCTTGCTGTGAGCTGGTGTGACTTGTGCTGTTTTTCTGCTGATTTTTCAAAGGATATTTATGTTGTGACTCAGTCTTCTAAATTAAGTACTGTGCATGGGCCAGTATTATGCCAGGGGTCCACCTGCATACATTTCCATTTGTCGATGCATGATTGGTGAGGATTATAACATGTCATTTTTACAACAAACTGTGCAGTTTTGGGTATGTGTGAGTATTACACGTACTTGCAATCTGAGGAATAGGAAAATAGTAATTAACAAGATGTACGGTTCGTCCCCAAGTGATGAAACGTGGCTCAAAATCCACCTTTCTGGATTCCAGAATCAGAAGGTTTACCAGGCCATGCTACTTTTCATGCCTTTATCAGTTTTAAACCATTCTTTATAGTTTCATATCTTTGGGTAGGCTGAACAAAATTGGGTCCGCACACCCGTCTTACTAAAAGAGACACAGTGTGTATGTAAGCTTCTTTTCATTCAGTTGTGTGCTTATTGCTCAGCTGGTTGCATCTTCAAATGCTGTCTGAAGAGTTACATTTTCTTTGCGAAAGCACCATAAAAGGCAATTCTTTCTCTACATATTACAACTGTTCCTCCTACTGTCGAGCAGAATTTTTGTTGTGGTCATGGTCATGTTAGCCTGGTCTAGAAAACTCAGTGCTCCAGGTTTAGCTACCTTTGAGTGGACTGACTGAATCGCCATCCTCTCAGTTGGTCCCAGAAAATATTCTGCACTTTCCTGCTGAAAGGCACAAATCGAATTCAAACTTATCTGTATTTGTGCTATGCGATTACTTACTTTGTCTTCATGGTAATAGCTTGAAAAAACTCTTACTAAACCTTAATATACACTTGGGTCCTGTACATTTAAATAAGACTGTTCTCACAAACTAGTATATAAATCTTTCTTGGTCACTTTATTTTGTACATTATTTTAGGTACCATTTGAATAGTGTAATCATGTGATACATCGCACACTTGAAGAGTGTAAAATTCTCATTGCAGTAGAGATAAACTATTGAAACCTTGCAGATATTCATCAAAGCTTTATTCCAGGAAAAGAACTCCATTAATCTTTGATCCATGCAGTTTTCTCACAACAGCTCTATTTAGAAAGCAAAACTGGTTCATCAATAAACACTCTAAGATCTACAGAACAATGCAGTACTGATGAAGCAGAGTTGTCGCAAGGAAACCCAAGATACCCCACAGATGTCATCAAAGACTAACTATATGGTAGAGGCATGACATTGTGTTTGTAAATGCATCATTTTTATTCATGCCTTGTTTTACCAATTTTTTTCAGAATTAATTTGCTCTCAAGTATCGCAAAACGCATTGGAATGTGTGAAAAATATTGAACTCCTATTTAGTATTCAAAGAAATAAATATAAAATGATCATCGATATTAAGATGAAAGCTTTTCCAAGGAAGTCTTATGAAGACCTTAGGGAAATAGACATAAAACAAAAATGTAAGAATTGTTTGTGCTATTCAACTTGAGATTTCAAGTTTTCTGGGGTTAGTCGTCTACAGATTGAGTGTACCGGGACACTGTACCTATGTGCACATATATTCTTCAAAGCGTTTGACATTTACCAAAATTCTGCATAATGAGTTGGACAATGACAAACAAAGTGGTGCTACTGGCTGTCATATTTCAGGTAGCTGTACAGGATTCAGTGCCCAAGCAATTAATGATTTATTTGCAGTGTTGCTAACATGTTATACTATACTATAAAATGAATGTTGCCTACTTTACTTGATTATTTCGTCATAAACTGTGAGAGCAGTGAATCTGGTAGAGATTAGAGATAGAGGTTGATAGAAGGCTTTAGTGCTGAAGTCTCCCTGCAGGATTGTTAAAGATCATGTGTATATGTTTTTGGCTAGCATCAAAATAGTGTTTTTAGTATTTTTTGAGGTTCATTAGAACTCTTGGCTGTAGTTTAGAATTTACTCCATTTGAGCAGGTGCAGAATCTGGAGGTCTGGGGCGAGTAGTACTTGGAGTAGAGTAGTTGAATTACTAACTTGTTGCAAACTCTGTAAATGCAGCAGGAGGGTGATCCTACCTGCGCATTGGGAACTAGCAATACAGGGCATTATGGCAAACTGGCTAAGAAGATGTCTAGGTCTTCTAACCATATGTAGACTCGTTGACCTGAGCCTTTTCCCCTATTGAGTCTCTATACCATTTGGCACAAGCCTTTAAACACTTTAAACTATGCTACCCACTGAATAAAGACATGGTGCCCTTGATCCTCTCTCAAGGTTCTACTTAATCGGCATGTTGTTTTTTTCTGTTGCCTACCATCAGTGTTCCAGTCTCTGTGGGATGTAGGAGTGACTCTTAACAGTAGTACTTTTTCATGATTGACAGCCTATTTTATAATTTACGGATACAGGTCTTCTCCCTATTACTCCAATGTGAGATTATCTACTGCCTCTCCCTTTCCAAGTCCCTATAGTCTGATAGTAGTTGGTCTCCGATTTCCAGTGTGAGAGAGTGAATGGAGACATGATGGGTGTGATATCCCAGTATGGGAAATCCGTGGAAGAGAAAGATAAAAAACAGAAAACGGTAGTAATACATTAGGGCAAATATCCAGTATATCATCCTCACCTGCATCCCGGCCTAAGGTGGGGCATATGAAAAAGCTTATAAATAGGTACATAAAGCCTTGAAATAACGTTCAGGAAATGGAGCAGGCAGTGGCCCAGCCTTGGATCTGGACCTTTATTTAGTAGAAGCTTTATAGGGCACGTGCCAGACTTAATAGATGACCAACCTCTTAAATAGGATAAGGTTACAAGAGCAACAGTACAAATAATGACTATAAAGAGGAACATACAGAACGTTAATTTATAAACAACATCACATCATGTACAAACAATCAGCATAACAGGAAAGGGCTTTTTTATACAAAATAAGAGTGATTTTATTTTTTGTCTAGCTGAGATCAGTAATTTACAGAAGCAGTTGAAGTTAGTTCATAGGAGAAAGTGCTTTTTGAACAACAAACCTTTCCAGTCCTAGGATGAGATTACCCTGCGAACCAGTTAATAACATTCGGTGCAGTCCTCAAAAAGAATTATGTCTTTTTACATTTAACAGTGTCATTATGAGAAGAAGTGATTCACTGAGTCAAGGGTTGGGTTGACTAGTTGGTGAGCAAGGTAGTTTAGAGTTTCAAAATGCAGCACTTTAAAGAAGAGTTGTGGTGTTTTTGATAAAAACACAACAATGAGCCTTTTGTAAGGGAGCAACGAAGGAGTGATGTGATCTTGTTTTCTCAAGCCTGTGTCTTCATGTAGACTGGCAGCTTTGTGAAGTGCTTTGAGAGGGGCCAGATATACTGTGGGTATGCCTAGGAATAAAGAGTTCTCACAGTCTACTTACCTAATACAGTGAATTATATCACTTTCTCTTGAACTCTTCTACAGAAATTAATGATTATTCCATGTAAGATCCTAAAATGGCAGTGTGTCCTTTTAGACAGAGAATCAGTGGCTCTTTGAGATCTAAATTCTTCTTCAAAATAAATTGTACAGGCTTAGTGCATTCAACAATAGAAGTGCTGACGTTAAGCATTGCATTGGGTCAAATTTGTATGGGAGAGTTTGGATCTGAAGGAACTTTTTTATAGTTTGTGATCATGAAGGGGATCATCCAACATTGAATATCTCAGAGAACCTCAGCAAAGAATCCAGTGGTGAGAGGTTGGTCAAGTTGCGTTCTGAGGAAGGTAGCCTTTGTGCACCTGATGTGTTTATTGTAGAGGCATCTCCGGGATCTCAATTGGTGTAGGTGTTCGAGGGAGGGATGGGAACGCCATCGCCTTTCTGCCGATCTTAAGTTTCTTCTATCGGAATTAAGACTCTCATTGAACCAAGGTTTGGAGGCTTTGAAGGACTGTCTTTTAAGCTGTACCGGTGCAACAGAGTCGAGTATATTAAGCATAGCCTTGTTCTAGTGGTCCGTAAGGTCCTGGACGTCCGACTTGTTTGATGGCGGGGTCAGGATGTTATCGCAAAGGTCTGTCAAATCTTGAGAGTTGATGTTCCGTAGACTTCTTTTAATCTGTTTAGGGTTCTTAGTCTGGGCTCCACTTGCACTACCCGAAGTCAGGGCGAGGAAGGTGATTCAGAAGTGATCTGTCCAATCACAAGAGAAGATAGACTCCAGAAGGATTGCATTGGGTTTGGCAATGACAACCACTGCGTACACTGCTCCTTTGACAAAACCAGTGCTCACAAACCCACACCACGCCCCCATGAAGGAACTGGAGCAAGGTCGCTGAGGAGCACCTCCACTCCACCCTCAACTCCGCCACGACTGATGTCCACTCTGTAGTGAACAACCTTCACAGATGGATCACCAACTGCACCAACAAGCTCGCCCCTTCCGCAACTCAGACAGAGATCTCCCCATGAAAGCTACCTGATTCACCACCGACCTCCGAGATTCCAGATGCACCTGCAGACGTCTCATAAAACCATGGAGAAACAGCCAAACCCTGGAAGCTTGGACTGCCTACAAGAACCCCATGACAGAATACCACTACCGCATCAGATCCACCAAAAGGACTTTCATCCAGGAGAAAATCCTCGCCAACTCCAGCAACTCGAAGGAACTTTTCAGCATCATCCAGAATTCCACCAAACCCCCCAGCGAAGCCTCAGACGTCACACCTTCCCAAGACCTCTGCAACAAACTTGGCTCTTACTTCCATCTCAAGATCCCTCTACGACAATTTCAACAAACAGACTCCAGACACCGAAACCACCCCTGCCCCCATCAACGCCAGCCAGCCTACCATCTCCACCTGGATCCCGGTCACCACCGAAGATACCACCATGAACATAAAGAGCATTCATTCTGGAGCTTCCATGGACCCCTGCCCGCCGCACATTTTCCACGGAGCCGCCGCCATAGCACCCGAGCTACAACACACCATCAATGCCACCTTCGAATCCGCACATTCCCCGATGACTGGAAACGCGCAGAAGTCAAGCCTCTCCTCAAGTACCCACCCCCTCAGCATGGGACAACTCCTAGTGGTCCACCGCCCCCGGCAAACCCCCCACTCCCCTGGACCACGGCAGGAGCATCTGCATCATACTCTACTCCTCCCTCACCATGACCCAAAAGATTAATGCTGTTTCCTTCAACACCCTCCGCATCCTTCGCAAGACCTTCTAGTGGATCCCCCCCCAGACTCCAGAAAGAACGTCACCCGCGCACTCATAACAAGCAGACTGGACTACGGTAATGCCCTCTATGCCAGAATCAACAATTCCCTGCTCCGTAAACTCCAGATCATCCAGTACGATCATCCAGGCGTCCCATGGCATGAACACATCACCCAGCACCTACAGAACCTCCACTGGCTCCCCATCGAGGAAAGAGTAACCTTCAAGCTACTCACTCACGCCTACAAATCCCTTCAACACTGGACCCCAATACCTCAAGGAAAGAGTCTCCTTCCATGTACCCAAAAGTAACCTCCGCTCCGCAGCCCTCACCAAAATCCCGCGCACTTGCAGAGCCAGAACAGGTGGAAGAGCCTACTCCTACATTGTGGCAAAGACTTGAAACGAGCTGCCGCTCAACATCAGATGTTCCCCTGCTCTGCACACCTTCAGGAAGAGCCTCAATACCTGGATCTTCGACTGAATCGGAGCTGCACGCCCCCCTGCCCCCCACTCCCTTCCTCCAGCGCCTTGACACTCTCATGAGTGAGTAGAGAGCTTCACAAATCCCTGATTGATTGATTCATGCATCACCCTCTGAACGTAGCCAGCTTCCACACTTCTTGGGTCAAGAAAAGTCTCTTAAATAACTATTTGTGTACTTCAGTCAGCTGTGTCTACTGGGTGTCCTCTTTTTATTCCTTCCCTTTGTGTGGACTTTTCTTTGTAGGTTGATGCGTGGGGCTGGCCTTGTTTGCCCCCTTTTCTCTTGGTACTTTTTAACATGGATGTTCACATGGTTCTGTAGTAGGGGGATCTCTGTGTATAGTTATAATCTAGTGAATAGTCCCGCCTATGTGCGTGGACCCCGGAGCAATCAAAAATAATCTCTTAAGGTGTCGAAAAATGCAGAACTGCACAGACACTTAAGAGAATTAAAGACAGATAATGCCGCCTATATCCACAGGCTACACTGTCCAGTAATTCAACTAGAAATTCCACCAAAAATCCACAAACGGCAAAGCCTGTCCAGATTTCCCTTGCTTTAACAGCAAAAACCCTCTGGAATGATAGAGAGGAAGACATGGACAGACAAGCCCCATAGGCTGCCATTATGTGGCTCAAAACAGGATACTGTGCCTTTAAGAGAACTTTCCAGAACCTCACAGTATCCCAGAATGCACTGCAGGTCCCTTTTACTTTCAGTTCTTTTTTCCGGCTCCTGCAAGCAGGACCCTGGAGCATTGAGCTCTCCCTTTTCAAGGGTTTATTGGTGATTGTTTCACTTTTTTCAAGTTATTTGAGTACTTTTCTGAAGTACTTTGGTGGTTTTTCTTCCTGTTTGTCTTTTGGTGCACTTTTTGGTTGTCCATATGCCTGCATTATTCGACAAATGTCCAGAGTGCTCCAGGAAGAAGGCCAAATCGGACCCACACGAGGTGTGTATCATCTGCCTTCCCTCTTCTCATGTCCCAGCAGCAGAATTGAGGGCAGCCCTAAGAGGAGCCATCTTCACTCTGCGCAAGCCACACAGCGTAGCACTACCGTAGTCCAGCTTTGAGATCACTAGGGCTTGCACTGCAACCCTAAGGCCAGGAGCAGGAAGGTAGGGTTTGAGTTTTCTGAGGATGTTGAGTTGGTGGTTCGCTACTTTGGTGCGGGAACTGATTTGTTTCTGCATGTTTAGGCTTTTGTCTAAGATGATCCCCAGAGAGGATGCCGAGTCCACTAGGTGAGGTCTACAATACAAGGCAGTAATCTGGGACAGCCATTGGTCCATGTCTAGGGATATTTTCTGAGGAGAGATTAGGAGGAACTCAGTTTTTAAAGCATTGAGCTTCAGGTGATTGCGTGTCAGCCAGCATTGTGTTTCCAGCAGGATTAAGTTGAGGGATTGAACATCCTCAGTGGAAGCGATCTTCAGGTAAAGTTGATGTGATAATGAATGTTGGATGATTTCAAGATTTCTGTCAGAGGCTCCATGAACAAGTTAAAGAGCGTGGGAGATAATGCTGACCCTAGTGTAACTTCAAGAGTAACTGGGGCCGGGTGAGATAGGGATTGGTTCACCTTGATGCATTGTGATCTATTGTGAAGGAAAGAGGAGAACCAGATAAGTACAGGCTGGACAACCCCATCCTATGTTTAAGGAGGACAGTTAGGTTATCGTGTTTGACCGTACCAAAGGCTGAGAACAGGTCTAGAAGGATCAAAAGGCGGCCTCATTATGGTCCAACATTTTAGGTCCATCATCTACGAAGTGCGTCAACGCTGACTCTGTACTATGACCCGCGCGTAAACCAGATTGACAATTGTTCAAGAGTTGGAAATGATCGATATGGTTACAGAGTTGGGCGAGCACACATTTCTCCAGTAGCTTTGCCAAGGTGGGGATGTTGGAAATTGGGCGAAAGTTAGGAAGATCTGTGGGATCCGCGGATGATTTCTTTAGAATCTGGGTAACTTGGCCCGCTTTAATGCAATCAGGAATATTACCTTGACTGAGAGAAGCATTTATGATCCTGGTCCAGAGTGTTAGTAGGGAGGATCTGATTTCCGGTAACAGGTTTGCAGGTAAAGGGTCGGTGTAATGATTTGAAGGTTTCAAGGACATCAGCATTTTGCGAATAGTCAATTCATCCACCGTTTGGAACGAGCTCCAGGAAGCATTGTTTTTGGGGAGATAGGGGAGCATATGGAGTGTATCTGCACTCGTGTGACGTAGGGTGGTCTTTGGGCAGCTCCACAGTTGCTCAAGGGCAGCGCGTAAGTCAGATTCCATCTTAAAGGACTTCTCCAAGAAAATGTCCGCAAACTGTTCACAACTCGGCAGCGAACCTTGAGCCAGTGGTGAGAAGTTGGAATGACTGTGAGTTTGAGCCTTGATGATTTCGAACAGTTTTTTTGTCCGGTTTTTGCTTGGCCAAGTTGCGTTCTGAGCAACGTAGCCTTTGAGCACCTGATGTGTTTATTGTAGAGGCATCTCCGGGATCTCAATTGGTGTAGGTGTTCGAGGGAGGGATGGGAACGCCATTGCCTTTCTGCCAGTCTTAAGTTTCTTCTTTCGCAATGAAGACTCTCATGGAACCAAGGTTTGGAGGTTTTGAAGGATTGTCTTTTAACCTGTACCGGTGCAACAGAGATGAGTATATTAAGCATAGCCTTGTTATAGTGGTCCGTAAGGTCATGGACGTCCGACTTGTTTGATGGCGGGGGCAGGATGTTATCGAAAGGTCTATCAAATCTTGTGAGTTGATGTTCCGTAGACATCATTTCATCTGTTTTGGGTTCTTAGTCTGGGCTCCACTTGCACTTCCCGAAGGTAGGGCGAGGAAGGTGATGCAGAAGTGATCTGTCCAATCACAAGAGAGGATAGACTCCAGAAGGATGGCGTTGGGTTTGGCAATGACAAGATCTAAGGTAGCTCCTTTTATGTTAGTTGGACTGTCACAGAGTTGAATTAAGTTGAGGTCACAAAGGAAGGATTTGAGGCTATTAACCCCAAATCATTTTCATCATTTCAGTGCAAATTGAAATCTCCCAGTGCCGTGGAAATCCTCATTGTCCGTAATGATGTCCATGAGCTGTTCAATAAAGGGGAGGTTGTCTCGAGTTGGGTGGTAAGTGTGCAATTTGCATAAGTGCTTATTTTGACTGAATACTTCAATACGCAGATATTCACACAAAGGCAGTGGGTCAGCATGTAGAACCTTCACTGATAGATTGCTACAATGTAAAAATGCAATGCCTCCCCCTTGGCCAGTAGCTCTGTCCAGCCTGATGATACCAAAATTGGGAGGCATGGGAGCAGCTGAGTCATTTAGCCAGGTTTCCGTAAGCATAACAAGGTTGGGATCCTGGTCAAGGAAGAGGTCGGCAATGTCCGCTGCATGTTTAATAGCGGACCTGCAGTTAGGAGCACGCACTTGAGATTTATGTTGGTGTCTGTTGGTGTAGGTAGACTGGTGGTGATTTTATATGTATATGAACATCCATTCCTTATAATTTGGACTAAATTGGGGCATTCTTAATAAATCTTTTTTTACATCTATGGTGTGGGTTTCTTGTATGCCCTCATCTTTGGGGAAGAGGGACTCTGGAATTCAACAATAAACAATCCTTTCAGTCTCACAAGACTGAGTGTTAGCCTAAATGCACCATTCCCAATTAGGTCATGGAGCTACATAGGTTACAGTCCACCTGACGTCCGTGCCGAAGTTGGTAAGTTATTGTAGAATAACAACGGGGTAACCCTGTGTCTCTCAGAACCTGGGTGTCATTCAAAAAAGCTACAATTGGTTCTGTCGGGAAAGAAAAGTTGCTTACGTGATCAAAGATGAATCATAAACATTGTTTAAAAAAGTAACCGCATTACTAGAGAGAATAAGGTGGAACAAGAGGCCAACAATTTATGCAGAGTTGTAAATATTTACTTTTTCTCTGAATTAAATCTTTTTTCATGCGGCTGTCAACATTGCAATAAGAACAAGGGGATAATAAATGAAGTGAAGAACGTGCACAAGTGACATGGGAGAGTAAGTGTCATTTACATATTGGTGAGACAAGGACATAGACTCTATATACAATGTATACAAGGGAATGATTTTTCTCCAGTATTCAATCTTTCATAGATTCACATGCTTGTATCTTCCCCGTCGTCATGGTGGGAGTCTCCCGGTAAATGATAACCATAGCAGTAGAAGAAAAAACTGCCAGGAAGCCATAGAGTAGTGAAACCACTAGGTAACCTCTCCTCCTCATTATGTGGCCCAAACTGCAGCCAATCAGCAGCCAGCACCAGCCTACACCATTCCCAGCAGAGCCACCATACCTCAGATTTCCAACCGCCTTCGTGTGAGAAGGAGTCTCCCTGAGCTCTGCTCAGTTTATTCTCTCTTCACTGAACTTTTGACCTTTCACAGTTGGAAGACAGGTACTGTTCTTTTATTATCAAGCTCCATTTCATTCAAGATGTCTGAAAGCTCCAAGAAGAGTCTTTTCAGAGCTTGCAGGTCCTGTGGCAAGGCCAGGCTGTTTTCTGAGGATCCTCACAAGGAGTGCATGTACTGTTTGTACCCTAAGCATATTCCTAAGGACTGCAAGTATTGCCGCACCTTCTCTGCCAAAACACTGAAGGATAGAGAAGCGCGCCTCTTATTATGGCTTCAGAAAAGGAAAACTCATGACTCGGAGTCTGAGGGAGAAGCCAAGGGACACACCTCTAAGAAATTAAAAAGAGGGTCCTCTGAGGAAAAGGGAGATGTGAGGAAACAAAAAGCAGGAAAATCTAAGGAAGGTGAACCTTCTACTTCACTCCCTCCAACTCCTCTCAAGCCTTCCACAGAAAAGAAGGCTCCGTCGTCGCTTCCGTCGACGAAATCTACCGATATTCCAGTCAGATCGCCGACGAGGCCTTCGACGACGACCATCTCGTCGACGACGACAATCTCGACGACGACAGCTTCGTCGATGACGATGACTCCGTCGACGGTGAGTGCCAGACCTTCGTCGACGGCAAGATCTTCGTCGACGAGTATCCCGTCGACGATGCGGATGATTATTCCGTCGACGGTCCCGTCGACGATGAAAAAATCGTTGACGATGCCATCTCCAACCAAGATAACTTCTACATATATTTCCATTAAGAGGATTGCTCCGTCGACAGGAGCGTTGACGAGCAAAAAAGGGGAATTTTCCACGCCGAAGATTTCACCTTTACTGCCCTCTACCATTCTGGATTGCCAGGAATCAGAGGAGGAAGGATCCTTTGGTGTTGCTTACAGTCCTTCGCAACTCCATATTAAACATCAGGATTCCGAGGAGGAAGACCACCAGGAGGCCCAGGAGCACTTCTCTTTTACGGATCGGCCGGTCCAAGGCCAGATGAGATACGAGTCTTTTCACCAGGCCTACCACTATGATGATGAAGAGGAGGTGGATACGCCTGTGCGGGAAGAGGCCATGTCGGTGCCTACTTCTTTAATATCAGACCTAAGAAGCATGATTGATAGCTATTATCGTCGCTTTCCGGAAGATAATGCTTCTGTGGCCGCTGAAAAAGCCTCTCAGCCAGCAAAGGAGACAGCCCTGGCTCAACCGCCGCCTCCTCCTCCTCGGACGGAGGTCCAAAATGTTGTTACTATTCGGGATGACTTAAATGATTCCGATCAGGACGATCAAGAAGAGGAAGGGGAACTTCCTCAGGATGAGGGTGTTGGAGATGAATGGGACCATTATATTGCTCCAACGTCCCCGGTGTCACCTTTGCCTCAATCAAGCTCTCCTCCAGAGGACATAGCCAGTTTTCAAGATTTGATGGGAAAAGCGGCTAAAAGATTCAAGCTTGATATGCCGATCAAGGAAAGCGAATGTTTCCTTTATGATTTCAAGGAGTCCTCCAGGAAGTCGGTAAGAGCCATTCCTATTATTGACCATATCTGGGATGAAGGACTCAAACTGATGAATACTCCAGCCTCAGTCCCAGCATCCGTACCCAAGCTGGACAAAAAGTATCGCGCTGTAGAGACGGCTCCAGCATGTCTTATTGGTCATCCTCGACCGGACTCGGTTGTGACTCAAGCAGCGCAGAAGCGCTCCAAGAACCCTATTGCTACATGTGTGGCGCCTCCTGATGAGGAGGGCAAGAAGATGGACGGCATAGGTAAACGTTTTGCAGTCATGGCAGCAGCCTCCATCAAAGCTACCAACGCGATGGCCCTTCTGAGCCGGTTCAATAGACAGATGTGGTCTGACATCGCACCATTCCTGTCGCACCTTCCGGAGGACAAGAAAGAGGAGGCGACTACCATCCTGCAGGATGGAGCCAGAGCAGCATCGGAGTCCATAGACGTTGCAATGGACATAGCGTCTATAGCTTTCCGCCAGATGGCTGGGGCAGTAACCCTACGGAGGCAAGGATGGCTCAAAGCTACATCCTTTCGTCCGGAGGTCCAGTCTAAAATCTTGGACATGCCATTCGATGGCGAAAGCCTCTTCGGTAAGCAGATCGATGAGGCTTTACAGGGGATAAAAGCAGATACGGATACTGCTAGATCCTTGGGATCTTTACAGCAAGGTCGTTATCAGTCCTTTCGTGGCCGAGGATCCAGAGGACGTTTTCAGCAGCAACGTTCCTCTTTCCAATCTAATCGGTACCAATCTTACAACCAACAGGGTTACCGCCAGTACTCCTCCAACCAGCAATACTGGTCCTCGAACACTTCCTTCCAACAACAAGGAAGAAGAAAGTCCGCTGCCAGAGGGAAGCAAGATTCTGGTCGCAGACAGTGATATTTCTCAGGCGCCTCCAATTCCGCTTCAGATCGACTAGTTCCACTACCTCTCTCAGTTTCTCCCGCATTGGCAGTCCATAACATCGAACAGATGGGTATTGGACATCATTACACAGGGTCACACCCTGGAACTTTCACAAAGGCCTCCAAATCGTCCACCTCTCTGCAGAGTTCATCAACATATAGCAGCTCTCAAAGCAGAGATCTTATCACTCATACTGAAAGGAGCGATAGAGGAGGTCCCATCAGACCAGCGAGGAACAGGTTTTTACTCACACTTTTTCCTTATAAGGAAAAAGCAGTCATCAAAATGGAGGCAGGTACTGGACCTCAGAGATCTGAACACATACATAAAGAAAAATTCTTTCCGTATGCTGTCCTTACAGGAAATTCTTCTACTACTCCGCAAGGGAGACCACATGGTCTCTCTAGACCTGTTGGATGCATACTTCCACATTCCGATACACAAAAAACACAAGAAGTATCTGCGATTTATGGTGGCGGGGCGCCATTACCAGTTCAGAGTTTTGCCTTTCGGCCTGAAGTCTGCCCCCAGAGTATTCACAAAATGCATGGCTCCAATAGCGGCGCATTTAAGGCAGCAAAGTCTCCAGGTTTTCCCATACCTGGACGACTGGTTAATAAAAGGACCATCGTTCCAGGCAACACAGAGATCTCTACGGATGTGCACGGATCTCTTCCAAATATTAGGCCTTCGGATAAACAAAGAAAAATCATTTTTTCTCCCGACTTGTACTCTACAATTCCTAGGAGCAATCTTGAAAACACAGGAAATGAAAGCTTACCCATCAGAAGAACGGGTAACAAAAATCTTGAATCTGACTGCATCTCTGGCAACAAAAAAGTCCACTTCCATCAGAATATTCAAGTCATTACTGGGAATGATGTCCTCTTGCATCCCATTGATTCCCAATTGCCGTTTACAGATGAGACCGCTGCAAGAAGCCCTGGACAAACAATGGGTCCAAGCCCTGGGTTCCTTCGACGACAAGCTGGTCATAACCCATCAGATCAAACGTGCAATGTCATGGTGGGGTATCAGGAGCAATCTAACAAAGGGCCTGTTATTCGAACCTCAATCTCCAAGCTACGTCATGACATCAGATGCTTCATTACGAGGTTGGGGGGCACATCTACAAGACCTGGAGATTCAAGGCCTTTGGTCTCCTCAAGAGACAAAACTTCACATCAATCTCTTGGAATTGAAAGCCGTCTTCCTGGGCCTTCAGGCCTTCCTTCCCAGGATCCAAGGTTCTTCGGTCTTAGTGCGTACGGACAGCACAACAACAATGTTTTACCTGCGCAAGCAGGGTGGAACGAGATCAAAACCCCTGTCGATTCAGGCACAAAGGATCTGGAAATGGCTATTGTGTCAGAACATAACGCTGCAAGTGGAACATGTTCCAGGGGTAGACAACATAAAAGCGGATCTGTTAAGCAGGTCATCCGACATTTGCCACGAGTGGGAACTATGTCCAGTCCAGCTGAATCGGATTTTCAATGCGTGGGGCAAGCCAAGTCTAGACCTGTTTGCAACTCGGAGCAACAAGAAGTGCAGACATTATGCCAGCAGGTTCCCCCAACAGGGTTCGAGAGGGAATGCTCTTCACCTCCGATGGACAGGGATGTTTGCTTATGCCTTCCCTCCTTTTCCCCTAATTCCCAGATTACTGAGGAAAATGAGATCAGAACCTTGCCAAATAATACTGATAGCCCCAGCCTGGCCGAGGCAGTTTTGGTATACAGAGCTTCTTCAACTGTCGGTGGAGCCAAGAATTCAGCTCCCAACGACCAGGGATTTGATTTCCATGAACAGAGGCCAAGTACTTCATCCGCAATTGACATCTCTAAAATTGTCGGCTTGGAACCTTTTGAGCACGAATTCCAGTCATTAGATATCACTCCGGAATGTCGTGAAATATTGCAAAGTTCCGCAGCGCTGTCTACCAACAAGACATATTCTGCTAAATGGAAACGATTCTGTATTTGGTGCCTTGCTCATACAGTGCATCCTTTGACGTCTTCTCCTGAGCAAATTCTTCCTTACTTGCTGCATTTAGCCAGATCAGGGCTTGCGCACTCATCTATTAAAGTCCATTTAGCAGCAATATCTAGATACAGAAGATCTCCAGGATGTCCATCTCTGTGGTCTAACAGACTAATGAAGGAGTTCTTAAGAGGACTATTCAGAAGGTTTCCTCCAATTAAGCGTCCTCCACCCACATGGCAACTTAACACAGTCTTGTCACAACTTATGAAAGCTCAGTTCGAGCCGATCCACAAAGCTGAACTGCAATTCCTGTCATGGAAAGTAGCATTACTGCTGGCGCTCACATCGGCCAGAAGGGTCAGCGAGATCCAAGCTTTTTCTATACAGGATCCCTTCATACAATTCAGGCCAGATAAGGTGATGCTAAGGACTAATCCGAAATTTGTGCCTAAAATACCTTCGTCTTTTCATCTAAATGAACCAGTGATCCTGCCTACATATTTTAAAAATCCTTCTACAGCGGCTGAAAAAGCTCTGCATACTTTAGACATTGGCAGATGCCTAAAGTTCTACATTGAAAAGACTAAAAGCTTTCGCAAATCAAACCAACTGTTTGTCTCCTACTCGGGGCCCAGAAAAGGTCTGGCCCTTTCACGTTCCTCCATCTCCAGATGGATTGCATCCGCCATTGTTTTTTGTCAAGAGAAAGCAGGAAGACCTCTCGACATGAAAGTCCGTGCCCATGATACACGGAAGATGGCGACGTCTTCTGCATTGCTAGCAGGAGTACCCCTTCCAGACATATGCAGAGCAGTGACTTGGTCGAATGTTCATACATTCACCAAACATTACTGTCTGGACACGGAATGGAAAGCAGATGCGGCAGTGGGACAGGCAGTTCTGCGACATCTCTTTAAATAAGGTACATGTTTATGAATTTTATTCTACTGTTTTTGTCTATATAAAGTGTTTTTTTCCCTTTATGCTAATATCTGAAATAGCAAAGTTTGATGTTTAGTACCTTTTAATTTGTAATGAGTTATTTTTTCCGAAAGGAATTTATGGCACACAGCCCCGAGAAAAGAAAGGGGTCTAGCCTAGAAACGCTCTAACTACAAGGACTGCTATCTACTCTGATACAAGCATGTGAATCTATGAAAGATTGAATACTGGAGAAAGAACTAGTTACTTACCTGTACACTATGGTTCTCCAGTATTATCTTTCATAGATTCACATGCGCCCGCCCGCCTCCCCGTTTCCATTAGGTAGACCATTTTTTTTATCTCTGGTTTCCTGCATAGCTCACTCTTGGGCGGTAGGAAATCTGAGGTATGGTGGCTCTGCTGGGAATGGTGTAGGCTGGTGCTGGCTGCTGATTGGCTGCAGTTTGGGCCACATAATGAGGAGGAGAGGTTACCTAGTGGTTTCACTACTCTATGGCTTCCTGGCAGTTTTTTCTTCTACTGCTATGGTTATCATTTACCGGGAGACTACCACCATGACGACGGGGAAGATACAAGCATGTGAATCTATGAAAGATAATACTGGAGAACCATAGTGTACAGGTAAGTAACTAGTTCTTTCAATTCGGCCAGTATGAAGATGAGTCTGGTGTCTTTGGCAGATTGTGTAATTGCTAGGCAGTTTGAACCCAGAGGATCCGGTTTGACTGGAACGATATAGAACGTCTATGTTTTGACCCTGATGTATGCGTAACTTAAGAGCGTCAATGGCGGGTCTTCTCCAGGACAAGATGAAGACAGGACAGTCGATTCTGTATGGAATAGATCAATCTAACAAGAGGTAGCAAAACGTTGCACCGAATGTATGCCGGAAACCCACTGGGCATCTAATTCTCTGTGAGTAGGCAGACGCGTGGAGACAAAGGATGACACTCAATGATGGCTAAGAGGTTGCTGTTAGGGTTTGATTTTGATTGGAGTAAAGGATGGGCGGATGCACTGATGAATCTGCAAGCAGGCGGAACTCTCTTAGTTACTTGGAGGTTTCCATCAGCCGGTGGATATTCAAGGTCAAAGTCCCTGAGTTATTGTAGCGCGTCGGTTTGAAAGTCAGCAGTGAAGTGGAAAGTTGGCGTCAACCTGCACTTTCTAAAGGGGTTTGGGTGTCTGACACTGAGCTGCATTTGCTGGCACTCCGGATTGATATGTTTCTAAATGCTAACATTATTTATGATGTTCGAGTGAGTTGTAACAGTCTACATATGAAGAAAGGCATTGTTGTGTTTGCTGCTTGCTTACTAGCCATGTATATTATACAGCAGTTGCTGGTCTGTTGAATGTGTTCGAGATCTTAAACATCCAGTCCACACCGAAGATATACAATTAGCAGTATTTGATTGATTTGAATGAATAGTCTTTAACAAATACCTTGGTCCCAACAGGTGATTCAGCCTGAAAGATGAAGGATTTGTTGAGTTCAGTTGTAACACTAGAATAAACTACACAACAATTGAAGCCTATTGTCTAGAGTAGAGCCCCAGTTTCATTTCTTGCTGAGATCCTTCTGCATGTTTGCATGCAGCTTTCATCTTCAGCGTTCCTCCTTATAAGTGACATCATTCACATTGCATCCAGTAGTGTAGAGTGCTTGCCCTGTTCACCTCCTTTTCCTTCATTTTCTGATCCATTTGGATTCCAAGTAGTACCATACAAACAAGAGTTGGAAATGTGCATTACAAATACTTTGGAATGCTATGTACTCTAAGAGAGAGATGAGCAGAACATTATTGCTTTTGTATATTTACTTTTACTTTTTCCTCCAGTAAAGAACGTGGTCTGAACAGCACACCCTCGCAGACAGTTTTTTTGAAACATCAATTGGTTACAAAGGTCAGCAGGCAATTGAATTGCGAAATTTTGTGGTGAAGCCACTAATCTGTCATAAACCATTCATTTGTTTGTGACTAGTCCTAGTCCAACCAAGTCATGTTGAGCAGAGCCATCTATCTGCTTCTCATCCAGCTCTTGGTTACTTGTGCATCAAAGTCTGAAAATTGCAGCGTTCTCAAACAAATGTGTCCAAAACAAGGACGCCTTCTGTTCGCTTATTTATGCTGGGGATCCCACTCCTTCCCATTTGAAAAAGATGTATCCAGGATGCACCTTTGCATAACAAGCGAATGTTGGAAGGACCATGGAATGCAAGAGTTCCATCTGTGCACCTGGTGGCCTTGTGCTAGACGGAGATTCTGGAAAAGTCATATCTGCCATAATTAAGGACATCGTCAGTGGAGGACTCCGGTAATAACCAGTTTCTGCGCTATATAAATATGCCATACAATACAATACCAATAATATTGTTTCAGTTGCCGTTTAAGCTCATAGGCAGCATGGGATTTGAGAATTGTGCCAGTCTTGCCCCTATTTTTTTTTATTATAAAGCAAAGCACCATTTAAAAAAGCTATACTTTCGATCTTCAACGTTCCAACATACATATCATGATCGACATTAGAATTGTACGAGAATCAAATCAAATTACCTACATCACAAAGCACATCTCTATGGGGGCTACATAAGCTTACACACAGGACATCGAATTGGACTTAACTTCCATGAATACCCAGGCTCAGTTTGTGTTCTAACAAAGAAACCTAAATCCAAGGAGGTTCAATCTGTCTAGTCAGATGTGAGCGAAGCGGGCCCCAAGTCCGTGCAGGTGGAGATGTCCTTCAGCAAATCTGCATATTGTGAGTATCTAACCCACCCCTACCCCAATGTAACACAACCCTATTCTAACCTAGCAGCATTGCAGTTTGAATCAGCTTTCTAGATTTTTTGGGAATACTTTTAATCCAAACCCAAGGAGTGCCTCAGAGGGGTCACGCTATGGGGTAGGCGCTCATCGCCCATGCCACCTGGAATACCAGCAATCAAAGTGCATTGACCTTCAGGCAGTCACAGGCCAAGTGTATACAATCTGCTCTGATATCTCGTGGCCTAGATCCTGATCCCAACTCACCTAGGCTCGGAGTCGTAGATCTTTCATAGTGTTCACTATGCAGTTTTATGTTTTCTTGTAATTGGTCCTCCGGACTTGGGAATAGCAATGATCAGGGAGAGCAATCCCCACTCCTCCAGCTCTTGCAGTACTGAAGGAAAAATGTCAACGATATTGTGACGTAACCTATGGTATGTCAGCACGTTTAGTGAAATGCACTGCTTACCAAAGGATCTTACATTTTTCATTAAGGAATAGCTTACAAAATATGCTCAGATGCTTCTGTTGCAGCTGTCTGATCATTTTGGCTTTCCTGGTGACTTCTATATGGGATCTGAAGGGAGTACATCACATCCACTCTATACCGTAGACCGTCTCATCCAAGCCCAGATGGTGCATTACAGTGTGAATCTATCTGTTGCGTTGGTGCGGTGCAAGCATCAAAACAACGTTAAGTAAGATTGGGGCAGAAAGCCCCATCTTAAGGTTGTGATAAGAGGGCCAGCCAGTCTGATAAAGCCAGTGATGCACATATTCAGCTTTGGCAACCAAATAGTAAATGTCAGAATTTTTAGCAGTGAACTCGCCCTACCTGTAGGTAAACATTATTTTTTTGTCCTATACTGGGTTGCTTGCCCACCATTTCTTACTTAGTAAACAAAATTAGTGCCAAGGTCCTTTCAGGAGGCCACTAGACCTTGCACCACCCATTGCCAATGTCCGCGTGACCAATGGCAATCCAGACTTTTTATACATTAAAATCGACTAATACCTGCCGCCCAAGCTATTCCTTTATTTCTTTGGGTGGCAGGTATTAGTCGCTTTAAATGAATATAGAATTATTAAACAACTGTTTGTGTCTTCATCACAAAATTAGGCAAACAGCACCACCATATGACAGGCTGTCATAGGTGCCACTGTTGACAATTAAGTGCCGGTGCTGAGAACCGGAAACCACCAGCTCAAGTTAAGTACTGCAGCCTACTTGCATATGTCAAAAAATGTTCTAGTGAGAGGGATAGGACATTTCTTGAAAAGGTGAGGCAGCTTAGGCAGTAGCACCATTTTCATTAGAGCTACACTAACTGCCACTGACGGTGACAGTTTGATCCACTTATCGGTAACTGCGTGCATTTACCATAGTTCCACCATATTTTCAATATCCCAGTAATAGTGACTGCAAGGTATCATTTCCATCTGTAATTTGATTTTGAACTCCAAATTAGGTTGGAATGTGGTTTTATTTAAACTGAGCTTTCCCGATTTTGCACCAGTTTCAGTGGACCAGACCGTACGCTTCAAGGAATGATTTCTCAAATAATTGGGTTCCACTTTTTTTTTGGGTCTTTACTCAGTAGTAGGATGTCGTCTGCCTACATTAATAGTTATATCCTATGTGCTCTGAACTTAATGCCACAAGTTTGGAGGAAATCTTGTAGGATGCAGGCAAGTGGTTCCACTGTCCCGCAAATTAAATAAATCTGTGACAAGGGACCTCTCTGCCTATTGCTCTGCCTATTTCAGTTAGAGAGGATAGTAATAATAATAGTAAGACCTGTAGAGCATATGGCTACTTCGAAGTGTCTCCGCGCTAAAGCAGCTCTTGGAGGCCCAATGACATCTGAATTAGCGGTTTGTTTATTTTAATACTAGCTAACTGGTATATAGGAGTTTAATTGATTTGAGCATGGCCTTGCCCTTGCCCAACGAATCAAATGCCCTAGCTGCATGTAAGTACTAAGCAACTGCTGGTATAGTCGTATTTATTTGGTGGGTGATAGCAAATACTGTGCTGCTATGGCTCTGCCAGGTATGAAATCCGATGGATCTGATTTGATCAAGAACGGCAGGAGAGACAGTAGTCTATTGTTCACATTAGTCAATGATCACGGTCTGCATGAGTTGCATTGTTGTGGGGGTTTGCCAGCCTTGAGCAGGGCAGTAACTTTGGCCTTGCAAAGTGTTAGGAGCAGTATCCCACTCTTATTCGCCCCCCCCCCCGTAAACCTCCAGCAGGAACATGGCTAATTCTCCCTCATATTCTTTGTAGAATTCAGTTGCCAGTCTGTCCCCGCCAAAGTCGCTCCCGTTCTTCATGTTCCTTATCACTCTTAATTTCCTCTCGAATGATGTGGCAGCACATTGGGTCATGTTCCTCAGCTTCTAGCTGCGCCAAAGTTGCTCAATCAAATTAGTCCGGTGTGACCGTGGTACTTTGGTCTGACCTTATGGAATATAATTCGGAGTAGTATTAAAAAATGTTTTAGTATTTCATTCTGGTGTTGCAAGAGTCCACCTGCTTCTGTTTCTAGTCAAATAATGTCCGCTGTGGACAGATGCATCCCACCCGAACCCGGTTGTTTCCCCTCCACATAACAACTAGCTGCGATGTACTAGCCCATTCATCTAATTTCCCTTTTGGCTTCATCTCGGAAATCAAGCAGATTAGGGTGAGAGTTCAGTTCAGTTCAGTTCATTATGTCTTTATTTCGAAGTAAAAATTCATAAAAGACAACATTCAATACAACAAAAATCTAAAACTGCTGTGAACATATCCCAAGAAATTTAAAAAAAAGTTGCAAGCATACTACATACAAATCATATCATAGCAGTTAATCTAAATAAGTAGTCAATTTCTTAGTACGAATCAGCCACACCCAACCCAAGAACTTGGCTACACAAATCACAGAAAGCTCGGATCTAATATTACGAAGTTTCTGTAGGGCATCGAGATGTCCCCGACAATCCATACTTCTGTATAGAGGTTTCAGCCATTTGAGTCTGGGGGCACGGTATGCAGGGCAGGCAAAAAACATATGGCCAATACTTTCAACATAGTCGGGACACCAAAAACATTTGTTACTTACATTCTTCGCCCATGTAGTAGTAAAAGCATTAGTGGGTAATGTACCTACACGAAACTGATGATACAGTTTACGATCCAGGGTTTTACATATTAAATCCCAATAGGGCTCAAGAAAAGGTGACAATTTATGTGTTAGGAAAAGCCCCGTTAGGTTCAAGTCTGAAGAGTGGGTAACCAGAGTAGTTATTTTCGAGGCCCAAAAAAGGTCTTTAAAATCTTGTTTTGATGGAAAACAGGATTGCCCAGGATTATTCCACAGCTCAGGAAGGCCCATAGTGTGCAATACATGTTTGACTTCCCTGAGCCAGGGGATTCTATGGGCACCCCACAACGATTTGACCTCATCCAACTCGCGAGCGAACAGGCTAAGCTCTGGAGTCGTCCAGAGGCGACGCCAAAGTGCCACTACTCGGAACTGTGCCATCTCATCTAAGGGTCTGCAACCTAGATCTAAAAGCAGAGGTTTGGTGGGAGTGGATTGAGGAAGCCCTACCAGGTTCCGTAGAAACCTATTCTGGGCTGTGATCAAGACTGACAGGACCTTATAACCCCATATGTCAGCTCCATAGAGGGTTGCTGCATTGACCTTGGCTTCGTAAATTTTTAATACTGGGGCAATACGTTTAGTCAAGGATTTCTTCGATTCATGCAATAAACAACCCGTGAGGCGAACAAATTTGAGATTTAAAACCTCCAACTGGGGTTTCCAACTAAGATGGTAATCAAGAGTAACACCCAAATATGTCATCTCCTTGACCTGTTCAATTAGAACTCCATTCAAACTAACTGAACTTTTGATAGGAATTCTATTGCTAAAGACCATAAATTTGGTTTTTTCGACATTGATCTGCAGGTCATTTATCTTACAGAACTCTGCAAATCTATTCAAGGCTGTCTGTAACCCTCTCCGTGTTTTTGAAAGGAGCAGGGTATCGTCGGCGAAGATTAACATTGGGTACTTTAACCCGCCCAGGGATGGTGCATCAGTCTGTGTTTGGTTAAAAAATTTAACTACCTGGTTTATAAAAAGGAGGAACAGGGTGGGAGCCAACACGCAACCCTGGCGCACCCCTCGTTGCACTGGGAAACTGTTGGTCACCTGACCCTGCTTACCCCACCTTACACGGGCGAAGTTATCCTCATGCAATCTCATGACTAAATCCAAGAGTTCAACCGGAAAGCCCATGCATCTTAGTGCTTCCCATAATTTCACCCTTGGAACTAAGTCAAAAGCTGACCTGAGATCTACAAAGGCAGCATAAATAACCCCTCCACCCAAAAAGACCACCTTCCAGTAGAGCATGGTGAATCGGAACACCTGGTCTATGATGCTGGTGCCCAATCTGAACCCTGCCTGCATAGGGGAAAGTATATTATTCTCTTCTATCCATTCCTGGATTCTTGCTAGGATCATTCTTGCTACTATTTTTTGTAATGAATCGATCAAACTTATGGGGCGATAATTATTTGGCTTTGATCGATCCCCTTTTTTATATATGGGTAGTATCTCTGCCCCTTTCCAGGATTGTGGAATTCTTGCCCCTGCTGCAATGGCATTAGCCAAAAAGGTAATGTATGGGACCCATAAATCTAGGTTTAGTTTAAAAAGGTCCGCTGGGATAGCATCTAAGCCCGGGGCTTTACCTGACTGGACGGATCCTAAGGCATGCATCGTGTCCAGGGCAGAAAATATGAGTGGGGCCCCGGAGTTAGGGTGTTGTACCCCCAAAGTGGGCTTAACTACCAGTTCAAGCTCGGCGCCCATATCTTTAAATTGTGCTGAAAAAAATTTCACCCAATCCAGGGCAGAAACATGGTTGACCGGTGTTTGGGAATCAGGATCCCTGCCCCACCTAACAGTTTCCCAAAATTTCACTTGATTAGATGACTTGCATGCCATAAGTAACTCAGTCCAGTAGGAATCATCCCAGTCCCTCTTGGCTGTCCAGAGGACCTGTTTGTAGAACTGCCTAGCTTTCCTAATGTCGTAGGAGATCCTCGATTTAACAGCTGCTATTAGTTTGCTGTGGGCTTCCCTGCAGCACTTATTATACCATCTTTTGTGTACCTTGACTGCCTTATTTTTTGATGGCTTGGTGAGGAGGCTTTTAAGATCCGTAAAGCACTTCTCGTGGAGACTGATAACTAAGGAGACGGGCCCACCAAGGGGGGATAAAGCTGTCATCTTATCCCTCGTATCTAAAATCAGCTCCTCTATTTCCCGTGTAAGTTCAGGATCAGCTATCACCCTAGGCCATTTAACTCGTCTTCTGTTCTCATACAATAGTGTGTCGGACGTTGGGCAAATTGTTGCCAATTGCCCGTCGACCAATCCAGGAACCCTCAGTCCCAAGGACAGAGGGTTGTGATCACTCTCCGGCCTAAGCACTACCTCCATGTCCAGTACGTGTGACCAAAATCCTACATTAACCAGAATGTAGTCAATGCGACTCATGCTGGTCCCATTGTCAAAGGTTGGTTTTCCAGATTTGTCCGACAGAGTGCGGCCATTCGCTGCCCGAAGCCCCCACTCCAAACAGAATCCCAACCAGTGTAGGGCCGCCTCCGTACCCCTGACGCCATTGCTTATAGTTAGCGGAGGGATATTCCAAGCAGTGTCTTCATCAATTCCCACATCTTCAGCCAAGCTAAGGATGGGTTCATAAGAGCAATTCAAGTCACCTGCTACTAGGATAAAATGGTCTCCACTGTACTTCTTCAGAAGGCTGTCAAGATCATTCAGGACTGGTTGCTTCCGGCCACCCTGACAGCCACGGGCATAGATATTAATTAAGAGGATGTCCTTGCTGTTATCCTTTCTAAGACTGATACATAGAAGGTCGGCATACTCTACCAAAATTTCCTTGACTTGGAATCCCAGGGTGTTTTTAATCCACACCGTGAGGCCTCCAGAGGCCCTACCCTTAATGCCCTGTATGGCGGGTTTATAATAATTCAGATAACCTGCTCTGAACAGAGGAACAGTTGCCCAGGTTTCCTGAAAGACGACGATATCATAAGTGTCGATAAAATCGACCCAATCGTCGTTATCAAGGCGGCCCCTTAGTCCTACAATGTTCCAGGAAGCCACCCTGATAGATCCCACCATACTACCAGAAGGGATAGTCTCCGAAAAGCCCAGATCGTCCGCCCTGATCTCGGTAGGAGTGATAACATGACCAGGGACTGGGCTAGGGCCTTCGTGGAGAGATAGGATACCCATACAAGCTACTGAGGGGGTGGGGGGGGGGGCGGGCAGCTGAGGGGGATTAGGTTCTAAGGCATCAATCCCCCCAAGTCAATCAACCTCGTCTAAACAACCGAACATATTGGAAGTAGGAGCCCCTTCCCACCAGATTTTTTGGCCTTGCCAGCCATCCCGACGACTTTTCCGTCTGATATTTTGGACTGAAGTCCAGGTCCCTCTATCTCAGCTTTCTGTCGTGGAGGGTAAAAAAATGTGAGGGGTCTGACAACAATTGATAAATTATCTTCTCGTGTATCCCATGAACAAAGATGGTGAGCTGTCTGGGGATCCTCAAAGGACACTACTATGCAATCACCAGCAATAGACTTACGTGAGGGGCCTACCCAAGGCACTCTCCGTACCATTAGTATCCGGCTTCTTAGGTGGTTTGGAATCTGTCGATTAGCATTAAGCCAGTGAATGACCTTATTTTTTAGCGACCAATGGTTCTCCTTAATTTGAGGGTCCAGGGCAGGCACGCCGGCTAACACGGTAACATATGGGCTGGCTTGTGGTGGCAAATCAATAAAACCCCCGCGAAAATTCGGTCGACTCGGTTGCTGGGAAGGTATACGAATGGTCGCTGGCTGAGTAGGCTGGTATGAAACTGCAAAGGGCCCCTGTTTTGATGGTGCAATGCTTTGAGGGGGACGGGTGGTTGGGGCTATAGTACTAGGGATTGTGGCAGTGGGGTTACAAGCTTTTGTTCGGGGTTTGGGTATGGGTTTGGGTAATAGGGGGGGGCGAGGTCGGAGGTTCTAGCACCGGAGTCTGCGAAATACAATCATCACCCAGGGAGAGCTCAGCTTCCATATTTTTTAGACTAAGACTAGCCAAAGTGACTATGGTTTTGTCCATTTCTAATAAGCTGTTTTCAATACAAGAAAGTCTGAGTTCTAGGGGAGTTAAAAGCTTTTTCAGGGTAACCCAAACGATTTTAAGAAACTCTTCGTCACCCCCCTGATCAACTGAGAGTAGGTTGAGCGAGCCAGGGTATGATCTGTCATCATTGTTGGCTAGAGAAACCCCCATAGTTGGATCTAACACAGCACTAGATGGGCCAGACCCATTTTCCTCTCTCAGTGAGCAATTATTAACCTTGGGAACCTCGTTATCTACACCATGTGGCCCCAGGGGTCGTCGACTATTAAAAAATTGGGACCTCGCAATTTTGGCCTTTTTGCGTGCATAGGAGGATTTGGCAAGACATTTCCTTTTGTAGGTGGCATATTTTTTTTGAGCGCTAGCTGCCTGTTTAGACAGCTCAGTTTTACTGGAAAAGCCTATGCCTGACCCCGGAACATATGATGCAGACACTTCGGTACACTTTAGGGGAGTGGGTAGTGGAATGAGAGGAGGCTCAGGTGAATATGTGATTGGGACGTGATGGATATCCGCCTGTATTAACAAGGGTCGGGGCCAGATATGCGCTCAGGGGTTACAGCTGAGGTGATTTTCCCTAAAGATGATTTTTTGGAGGACGCTAGGTTCTGGGAAAGCCTTCGAGCAGCTTCTAATTCCAAGGATACTCTATGTTGCATCTTACTAATTTCTGCATCGATGGCCAAATTTGTCTTAGTGAGAAA
The DNA here is from genome assembly GCF_964261635.1 of Lissotriton helveticus. Lineage (NCBI taxonomy): Eukaryota > Metazoa > Chordata > Amphibia > Caudata > Salamandridae > Lissotriton > Lissotriton helveticus. The sequence continues at coordinate 135,972,673 of NC_136063.1, read as the reverse complement.
ATCATCTAGAGTCCCAGTGGGCTTCATCACCCCCTTAGCCGTTTTGCTACGACTGGCCCGTGTACACATACTTAATACAAAATATAAACAATATAACGGGGATAAATTATCGCAACAGGGAAACAAGGGGGGTGGGCCAGGCCAGGCCTCTCAGACCTCGGACGGCCTCAGACGGCCCGCTCTTAGTCCGGTCTTCGCCCCGAGCTGCGTCCCGCGCTGCGGGAGGATGAATCCTTAATGTAATGATCGTTATGGGCAATGGGCGGTCCAACAGGGAGAGCGGACCGGAAGCTGACACTCGGTCTCGCAGGGACTCCTGGGTAATGGAGTCCCTGCTACGCTCGCAGCCCTGCTACAGCCCTCCGCCCGGTTGCAACACTCCACAGCTCCCCGCAGGGTCCAGAGTCCAGCCCCACGCACAATCCGGCGATGCGGCACCCGCGAAGCGGGTGCGGCGAGGTCCTTGGGCAGGTACAGCAGAACAGCACAGAGAGACGCTAAGAGCCTCCAGGTAATGGCTCCAGCCAAAAGTAAGCAAAATTCTCCCTCATATTCTTTGTAGAATTCAGTTGCCAGTCTGTCCCCGCCAAAGTCGCTCCCGTTCTTCATGTTCCTTATCACTCTTAATTTCCTCTCGAATGATGTGGCAGCACATTGGGTCATGTTCCTCAGCTTCTAGCTGCGCCAAAGTTGCTCAATCAAATTAGTCCGGTGTGACCGTGGTACTTTGGTCTGACCTTATGGAATATAATTCGGAGTAGTATTAAAAAATGTTTTAGTATTTCATTCTGGTGTTGCAAGAGTCCACCTGCTTCTGTTTCTAGTCAAATAATGTCCGCTGTGGACAGATGCATCCCACCAGAACCCGGTTGTTTCCCCTCCACATAACAACTAGCTGCGATGTACTAGCCCATTCATCTAATTTCCCTTTTGGCTTCATCTCGGAAATCAAGCAGATTAGGGTGCGAGTTATATAGCCAGGGTTTGCAGAAATGCATAAGGTATGCTACAGTGAGGCATTTTTTTTTTTTGTGAGCTTAGCCTATAATGGATTAATTTGAGAATTCTATGACACCGAACGATGCATTTCTCCTCAAATAACCACTGTCAACCCCTCCCATAGCATGCCACTAGTGACTTTAGAATCCTGGTTTATTTCAAATTAAGGCTGTATTCTATTTCTAATCTCTTCTTTAAACATTGGATCAAGTAAGGCCGCTGGCAACACATGACTGAAGTGTGATCAGGCAGTGTCCTGGGGATATGGTTAATGGCGGTAACCCATTCCACCATATCCCTAGGACAAAAGTGTATTCTAGATGAGGATCATGTACTGTAGAGTGAATGTAAACTTGCTAGCAGATGGATTTCTGGTGTGCAGCAAGTCTACTAATTGATGCTGTTGCATAATAATAAGCAGCATGTCCCTTTTGCGTACTTTTGCTTACTAGCTCCGCTTCCGTTACTATCCAATTCAGCTTGTAAAGCGAGATTAAAGTCACCACCCCATGTGATTCTCTGTATTGAGAGAGTAGAACCTTTCTTTATTACACTGGAAAGAAATTCAGGCTCATCCTAATGTGGGCCATACACATTCATGAATGTGACATGCAATATACCAAAAATCCCTTGAATGATTAGATATTGCTCATCTGGGTCCGATATAGTGTTAAAGAGCCTGGATTTTATGTTCTGTTTTATCAGGATGGCCACTCCCCTAGAGTATGTGAAATAGGAGGAAATCTGATTACCTAAAAAGCTCTAAGGCTACAGGTAGCAACATGTGTCTCTTGTAGACAACCAAAATCTACATTTCCACTTTGTGTCTATTTAGGTAGTCAATTATTTGACGAGATTTGCGATGACCATTCAGCCTTCTCATGCTCCATGTCATCATGCTGATTGCCAGCTCAGGCTTACCCTCTACTACTAAGGGTGCTGTCTATGTCTAATTCCATTGCACTATGATGCTGTAGTCATCATGACTTGGTGCTTTAATGCACATTACAGACTGATTTTATTTTTATTATTATTATGCCGTTAATGCCCAACTCCTCCTCCCACCCACCCACACTGACCTTAAACTTCTCTTTGGCAATCTCGAAAACTATTGTATGCCATAAGTACAACTCTAAATACCACTCGGCTGACAGCAGCTAACAAGGTCATCTAACTAGCTCAACGCTGGGGATGGCCAGGGCAAAAATTTTAAATGTGTTGTTTGACCTTCTGGTTTTTGTCTATTTAAAACCAAGGAGATCCCCTGCTTCTTCATATTCAGTATTAAGCGATTTGCAGAAATTCTTAAACAGTGAAACAAGCAATAAGGAACATCCTATAGAAATCTGAATACAGCCAATAGGTTGTCACTGGAAAAGTCCGGAAACTAAATTCTGGCTCAACCCAATTAAGGGCACAGTTAAAACGTCTATCTGTAACTACTGGGCTGATAAAGTTTCGTTCTTCCTTCAACATCGCTGTGTTTTTGGATTGCAACTCTCCATCTCCTGCCACTTTCAATGTGTTTGAGATGTATTATTCAAGTCTTCGTTCTTCACTTTAATCTTCTCAGTCGCCACCAACAACTCTTTTTTTTTTTTTTTTTTTTTTTTGCTGCTTAGATTGGAAAGCTGTGTCCGCTTTAGCATCTGAAATCTGATTTTCTGCCATGTCGATACATGTGTTTGTCCAAACTGTCCTTCATATTGCCTAAGCGCTTGTTCAGTCTGCCTTTCATCTCCAAGAAGAGCCCTCTCACCTCCATGTCATCATTGTATCCACCCTAAGATGCCCCCACTACAGGATCTTGGTCACAAGGACGCTCCTGTGAGCGTGCACTTTTTTGTTGTTGATAATTTTGACTGCCTCGCTTCCATTTTGCCAATCCTGTCCAGATCTCATGGGGGATACGTCACACCACAACCACTCATTTTCTTGCACTGCACCTCTTACGTAGCAGCATGTGGGGGTCCACCAAAGCACTCTAAGCACCATTTACCACTTGGGGCCTCAGCCCACTGGTCCGTATGAGGGCCTAACAACGCTGGGGTCTCTGTATCAATGGTATCACCGTAATGTCCCAGGGGAACAAGTTCCACACAGAGTCAAAGAGAAGCCCTATGCAATGATCAGACTTCTCAGACAGCAGTCCCCAATATAGCACAAGAGGGCACAGTGGCAATTCCCTGCAACAGGTTAGTAGCACAGCAGGCGCAAAAATATTTTTGCGCCGTAAGTGGGAGCCCCAATTCTCACAGTTCTGTAGGGTGGATGCAATTACAGATCTTCTGTTGACTGCGATTGGGCGGCAGACGGCCTGTTGCCAGTATGCTGCGTCTTGCAGCCAAGCAGTGTAGCATATCAAAGGGCTGTTTTTCCTGCCATAGCGTAACTGCAGGGCAAGGATGGAGCTCCGGCCATCGCTGCTACACTGCATAGCTACAGGCAAGTGCAGCATGGCGTCCAGCTCCTTCAGATCACAAGTGGACTGTGACCTCCTGCTGTCATCCAGAGTCCTAGACTAAGCTCTGAGTCAGCAGGCCGTTTGGCAGGGGTGTTCTTCCTCTGGTTCACACTGTGACCTGCAGCTTGCTAGCAGGTCGCCTTTCCACACATCACGGCTATGGTGTTCACCAACATATAGGCAGTGCCCTTTTGGGTCCTGATGTGTGCTGTGAGTGGATATATTTGATGGCTATTTGCTCCATATGTTGGAACAGTTTCAAAGGGAGGCCATCTTGTTGACGGCACTCTGGCTACCCTCCAAAGTAACATTTTTAAACCACCCCCATTGAGGTATTGCTCGAAATGGAAGACTCTGTAAATGAACAAGCAGTCAGAAGATCTTTGCCATTTTCTTCCATTTATGTTGGCTGCTCATTTTAAAGAAGCCCTTGCACTCTGAGTTCATGATCACCACACTTATGAGGATAAACACTGTAGTGGGTCAGAAGAAGTAGATTGCGAAGTAGGGCAGAGGTCTATGTTCATTTAATCAACATTTTTTCATATTACTATGATCCGTAATGTAGAAAGTAATATAAACTTGAAAAGAAAGAATGTTCAAATTAAGAAAGCTGGGTGCTGGCACTGTCTGCCATTAGTACATCTTCTCTGGGTGAATTGGTGGGGATTTCGACTGGAATATCCTTTGAGAATAAGCAATGGAAACTGAGCTTATGTATGTACTCATTCCGATGCAAGGATGTGCATTTCGTCAGAGCAGGTGGTATGTGTGGAAATTGTTGTAGCATGACGTAGGCTTGTTCTCTCCTCAGTGTTAACTGTGATTTAGTGCACTGACTTATGTTGTTGTCCTTTTGATGTAACTACGCTCCACTGAGTCAAGGAGTGACACTTTTCCCATTATGTTTAATAATAGGGTGACACAGTGTAAGTACAAGAGGATCGGTTGTCCATGGCAGGGGCCTTTCCATGAGCTGACCGTGCACGAGTCCGAATGCAGCCACCCCACCAAGACTGGGAATGAGCTCATGGATATCTTGGACGAAATGGACCAAAGCCACAAGAAGGAGATGCAGCTGTACAACAGCATCTTTGGCCTCCTGAGCTTTGAGAAGATTGGCTACACAGGTAAAAGTGACTGCGCCCTGCAAGCAGATGTGGGGTAACAGCAGGCCTGATTGCTTGCCGCCCATCACAAATGCTTGTGGGGTGAATTTATCTAGTTTCCTCTTTTTCATGTGTACATTTCATGGTAAGGATTATGTGATTTTCTCATTCCTCTCTGAACCTGTGCATCCCATCCATTAGTTCTTGAGTGTATTGAATTAATTGTTTTGTAGTGAGCTTTTCAGGGAATTCATCCGCAGTATCGACCCAGCATCGACGATTTCCACCGGCGTTCCATTTCCATGGAAGAGCACTCCCTTGGTGTGTTGTGCGTGGGTGGGATGGGGACGTTTGAGGTAGGACTGGGTGTAAATTGTTCTTCAGTATAAAATATACTGAAAGTGGTGGGGGGGGGTTGGTGATGTAATGAGAATCCTGGCAATAACCCTACAGTTGCAGCAACAACGAGATGTTCTAACATGGCAACTGATTTACAGACTTGGGCAGTGGAAAGTTTTTCCTGTGAACATGATTTTTCCAAGATACTTTGGGTACTTATGGTAAATTTAATGACTTTAGAGCAGGTAAGACACTCTGGTGACATCCAACTGTGGTATGTTCTCAGTTCTTCCTTTCAGCATTTTCCATTTGAGAAGAAGTCTAAATAAAAAGTGTAAAACAAAGCAAACCAAGGCTTTTCAAGAAGAGAATCTTTTTTAACTGCACTCAAACGGTGATCGTAAAGCTAGGCGTTTTTGTTTGTTTGGGGATTTTTTGTTACATTCACTGGAGCCACATCAAAGGAATAGCTTGCTGAGAAGAATTAGCTAATGTAGACAGATCAAGGAGAGAAATATAACTGTAGGATCTTTGAAGTTCTAGTAGTATCAGTAAAGACTTCATAACCATCCTGGTGGAGAGATGTTGTAGCTACAGGTGTAAGTAGGGAATATTGTGGGCGGAGTTTATTGCTATGACTTTGTGTTAGCTTCCCCTTTTGCTTTAATCGAGCCATGCTGAAGCATCTTTTATCTGCTTATTTACCTAGTCTCTCTAAGTTTCTCTTTGCACTTAGTTTTGTTTGTGTGCATATTTCAGCATGTTTTGCATTTGTAATTTTGCTTTCACTTCACCCTTTTAACGTTCCGAGTGCTTTACTGATCACTGCATTTTAAATGTTTGTCTCTAGTCCTTCACCGCATTTTAAATCTGTTCACCACTATTCTTTCATTGCTTTGCGCTACTGTTTTACAGCACATTTTAAATATCTTCGCCCCTACCCCTTCACCACATAGAAATATGCATGCTAAAACCATTACATGTCGTCTTGCCCATTCTTTCCTCCGGCATATTGTCCCTATCGTCATTGCTTCCAATTTGTGGCTGCTTTTTTACTTTTTACACCTTTTGTCATCCCAGCTCCCGCTTCGTTATTCCTTCTCTGATTCCACTTTTTCAATGTTATCATCAGGAAAGTTTGTTTGTTTGTACATAAAACTTATTCTATCTTTACGCTCATGTCATGTCGTTTGAGTAGGATTTTTTTTTTAAAGCTGTGTATCTTTTGTTGATTTGTGTATTTGCTGAAACAAATAAAGACTTGGCCTGTTCGATGTGAGCTAATAAACAGTTGTAGTTGCATCCCAGGGCTGCTCAAAGAGAAATGCCTACTGTATATGGTCAAATACAAAATGATTTGCTTGTCTTGCTCTTTTCTATTGAAAGTCTAATGTCTCTGAAAGGTTTTCCTGCTTGAACCTAACACCATCATTTATTGAAAATTCACCGCGATTGAGATGACTCGACCTAAAACATTGTCTTGTTTCGCTTTTGGCCATGCAGAGCAGGAGGGCAAAAGCAATTAGAAACCTTTGTAAATGGCTTTAAATGTCAAGGGAAATGTGGAAGGGAAACAAAATGTAATACATGAATAAACCTGAAGAAAATATCTCAAAAACCATTAACAGGTAATACTCCTCTTGCTGACTTGGAGACTATACACATGAGTAATCGAAGGGTTACTGGAATTATTACTTATAACCTGGCTTTGCTTTTGCCTGTTGAAGAGGTTATGGAAATGCGGAAGACTTGTTTGAATCAGTGAACAATAAGCCTGCCATGTCTTTGTTGGGCATTGGGTGATGTTGACTTGCATATAGTTTTGAATTCAACCGTCAATGACAGTTTCTTTAGAGGTCGACGTCGCAGTATTTATTGGTACCAAAAAAGCTGCAACCAAGGATCTCCTAAACTCACCACAAAACATGGTCATTGTGTCTTGGGCCAAAAGGCGGCATGGTTTATGGATTCTTAAAGACACAGAAGTGCACATCTCCTCATCCTCAAGAGGTGCTCTGGGTCATCTCGCGTTCTTTGAGAAGCACAGGCCCAGAAAAACCTGCACCTTAATGAAGACTTTCGGTTAGAGGAGCTGGTGTATAGTGATGGCCTACAGAGAAGGAAGCAGAAGCTGCAACAGAACTTGTGAGTTTCAAATCAAAAAGAAAGCTCTTCGATTTTGAGTAGCAAGATTCTTGAAAGCAAGGTAACTGAAGCTGGTGACCTTGCATGTTTCATCATGGGGTTTACCACTTTTAATCTTGGCGTTACAATTTCCATGATGCCACTTGTAAGGGGCTAGGGAGTCCTGAAGAAATGTAGGCAAACAAATGAGCATAATATGTCACTCGGTGAGTATACATGTCCTTCGTGCTTAAAACATAAAAGGAATGTTCAGCATTCTTCTAAATGGGCCTGTAACCACTTTCTGAATCAAGATAATCGGTAAAGTTAGGCCTGGGTGGGGTCGGTATTATTACAACTCTGGCATGTCCCAAATACACAGGTAAGTCTACGCGGTGGTCTAAAATCCTACGTCACTCTGTGCTGGAGTTTGTAAGTGCCGGCTATAAAGAGAAATTACAATGATCGTATAAGAAGAAATGAAGATGGCAAGGAACCAATATACATGGTAGATGAATGAATGAATGGATTTCTAGAAACAGAGCTTACTTGGGTCCCATTTCTTGATTTGTTCACTTTGTAGAGAGCAAATGTCACTAAGTGGCAATCTTTACAGGGGCAGAAGATGTGGGCTTGAATTGGATGACTATGCTGAAACATTGTAACATGAGTGTGTGGAATGTTTATTTCTGCTAAAGAGGCAGCGAGCCCAGTCCTCTCCTCAGCTGTGTTTCTGATTAACTCATTCTTCAGCTAATGTCTGCTGCTGAAACTTTACCAGCCCCGTATTTGTTGTTCATGTTATGTATGCAGATTCACTATTCCCGCTCGAGTACGAGCTACAGTTGAGAACCCTTTTTCCCATTGCGTAGGTATTTGTTGCGCCCAAGTGAAGTCCTACTGCATCACATTGGCACATGATGTGCCAAGTAAGTTCCATAATGAATTACTTGCTATCACCAAGTGAATTCCATTCCTTTAAAAGATAGTTGCTGCAGTGAAGTAGTCATGATAATTGCATTAATATTTGCTGCTCACAGTTTGGAATGTTAAAGGCACTTTTTAAGAAATCCCACTATCTCCTATGTGGAAGGATTTTCTGAGCTAGGCAAGGGCGCTCACATTCTTTATGCTGGAGTTAGTGTGGTCCATAGATCTTTGTCTATTGCATAGTATTTGCTTTGGCCAAACAGTGAGCCAGCAATTAGCTGATTTCTTGCAACAGATTCTCTCACAGCTGCATTGCGCTTACAGTAGATCTTGCAAATTTCACCCCATTGCGACGCAAATATCTGTATCTGCAGTTGTATCCAAATTCTTGTGATCCTGCTTGTGAATTAAACGTTAACCCAACCTCTCCTTTTGTAGGTTTGATTCTAATTGCATCAAATGCTGCAACTTGTACATTAATGTTTGCAAGTACTAATTGGAAATGATTCTGGTTCATGCAGGTGGAGGAGTTGGTGGAAGAACTATGTGAGCCCCTACAGTATTAAATCTCCATTATATAAAGGGCCCGTAAGAACGGGCCCCTCAAAGACTTCAGATCAACTCTGCGCCCTCACAGGGTAGACTAAAAAGTATGAGAATGTAGTTTGCAAAAGCTGATCTCACAGCTGTTGGGCATAAAATAATTTCTCTTTTTTGACTAGATTCTTTAACATCATTTATGGAAGTCATTTTTTATGCTGGTTGCTTTCTTGAAAAACTAATGGTTGTGTAATTATCAAGTCCTATCTTGTTGTGTATTACTGAATGCTGTCTTAATTCGCACAGAGTTCTATCCTGTGTTTTCCACTCTTGTATTACACGAGTGTTACTATTGATTTGAATAAAGTTACCCTTAATCTTTGAACTGCGTTGTGTGTGTGTCTGGTGCTTGTTCCCATGGATGTTCATTTTTTTACATGTATATCGAAAGGGTCCAATCTATATCCTCCTTCTGATGTGGCAGCCACTTACCTTTCACCAGCTATTAACGTCCTTGGTACATCGATGTTAGAAGCCTCCATTTCCACACCTTTATCTCAATGCCGGAAGACCGTATACAACAAAAGCGAGGGAGAGGATTCCTGGAACCATGAGCAGGGTTTTGTGATTCAATATGGAACGGCAATGACTCTTGCAGGCTTGATCCTTTACTTTCAAGATGTTTGCTAGGCCATCAGTTTGCATTACGCAAACAAGTAGTGAGCACATGGGGTGTAGCAGGAGCTGGGTGGTGGGGCTTGTGATAGGCATTGTATCGGTGCCCACAAAAACTTGGATTTACAAGACAGTAGAGTGATGTCTTGGCCAAAGTATTTCAGACATTTACAAATTCTGATGCCTTACCCACTTGTTCTTTCAATTTGCTATCAAACCAATCCCAAAACATACCTCGTGCTCGGTAATTGACACATTGAATGTGCTTCTACGTCAGTGGTGTAATCACACCATCGCCTTAATTTAGTGATGTTCAGCCCTCATATCAAACAGATCAAACCGCACAGCGACTGAGTGGCCAAAAGCTTGAATGTCTTGCCATGCCTGTTGCTTAACTGTTTCAAGAGGTATGTTTAGACTTGACCAACTAATCGTGTTATTTTATTTTTTAAGCTCATGCAATCAGAAAGTGCTTCCTGTTAGTTTTGCCTACCTTAAAAAATTTATTTTATTTCCTGGTGAGTTTGATTTGTTTAAAAATGAGATCTATTATTATATATGTTTGTTTCTGAACTACACTGCATTACCTACTATTACTACTCTATTTTGATGTACCATTACATCTATTTTTATTAGAGAACAATTATAAAGGCAAATATTCTTGTTAAACTAAAATCATGCATTTGGACTTCTGTCCGACCTGCATGTCAAATCTCTTCCAGTTGCTTTGAAGTTTCCCAAGACGGTGTGCTTCCTCCATTGCCACAGGTAAAGTGATCTTGTATTGAGAATCTCTGAATCCAAAGCCAGTGTTTAACTCCGTTTTTTCTTTTTTTGTTTTTGTTTCCTTTTCTCTGTTCCTCTATCCCAACGCGTTGTCTTGCAGAAGTGCAGTTTCGCCCATACAGAACAGATGACTTCATCACACGGCTGTACTATGAGACACCTCGCTTTACAGTGCTGAACCAGACCTGGGTACTGAAGGCCAGGGTGAACGACTCTGAGCGCAACCCAAACCTATCCTGCAAGCGCACACTATCTTTCCAGCTCATCCTGAAAAGCAAGATCAACTCGCAGATGGAGTGCTCTTTCTTGCTGCTTAAGGGGCCCTATGACGACGTGAAGATCCACCCTGTAATCTACCACTTTGTGTTCACAAATGAAAACAATGAGACTGACTATGTGCCGCTGCCTATCACTGACTCCGTGGAATGTAACAAACTGCTGGCAGCCAAGAACATCAACCTACGGCTCTTTATATTCCAGATCCAGAAGTAGGCTAAAATTTAGCGCTATGACATCCACAAAGCACCACTGAACCATAGTTACCTCGTCAGACCGCCTGTGCCAATGGTGGAGAGGTGGGATGAATCCATTGTCGTACGATTTGCATGTGTATGCCACAGCAGAAGCAGTCTAACCATCTCAGCATCCCCTTTTCCACACTTCTGCTGGTCTGTACTAGATTGTCTCGTGCAGTCTCCCATTTACAAGCCTTTCATTTTTTCATGCAGTACCAGCGTAGAGTTGAGAAGAGAGAGTGATTTCTCCAGAAGAACGCTGATTGAGACCCTACCGGTCTGTCATTCTGTTTTGAGCATGCAGTGAGACGAAGATGAGAAGTAATGCTAACCTTTCAGCTGTTAGCCATCATGCTTCTTTAGATGTGATGCACATTGAGTACTTTAAGCAAAGATGTGGGATAGATATTTTGTGAAGGAAACCTGTCCCCTTTTTAATCTATAAGAGTAGGGTTCCATTGTTGTGGCCCACAGCGTTATTTAGCCTATATGAAAACGAGTAACATGAATGAAGAGATGTACAATGTACACATGATAATTTGCCCGATGACACCCCATCAACAAGAGAGGCTGTTAACCCCTTCGACGCTCATGACGAGCTGGGCTCGTCATGCAGTAGCCTCCCAGCACGCTCATGACGAGCCCAGCTCGTCATGAATAATGGGTTTTTGTAAATCCCAGCGCAGCAGCAGAATATGATGAGCTTCCATGGGGTTAAAGCATACTCTCATACTCTCGCTTACTTGCGATCAGTAACTCATCCAAAGATTGGTTTCCCCTGCTGAAAGGGCACCATGGAATCTGCCTGGATGCTCCTTTTTTTTGTCCAGTGTCATTATTACAAATGAAGCTCCTAAGCAGCCTCTTTAATGTGGAGTTTCCACCTCTACATTGTTTGTGAGGCTGAGCTCATCTTCCACTCTTATTTCCGCTTTTTATCTAGAGCGAATATTTAGGCCTTAAAAGGTGTCTTGCTTTGGCTGCTAAGCATATTGCTCACTTTTAGGTGGTCCGGGCCAGGAAAATAACACTGAGCTGAAAAGAGATCACAAAATAGATGTCAGAGTAATATATATTGAAAAATCTGTCAACAACACAAAGGTAAATGTCATACTCCAGACCAATCCGAAGAACGAATAAAAGAGTGCAGAGAACTTTCAAAATTATATATGGGGGCTCCCGTCTCGTAGGACGGAAGAGCTTCAATTTTTAAAATAAAAAATCTCTAGTGACAAGACCCTAAACCTTTGTTTCACTTAGAAATAAGTAGTTTGGTAAATAGAAATCATTTCCATGTCTTTTTCACCCAACTGATAATCCATAGCTGAAAACATTTTGGGGTGATTTATGTTGCTTACTTGTAATCGCGGAGAAAGCTAACCTGAAAAGGTGAAGTTGCTGCAACTATAATATGGACATTTGCTGAACAGGTTATGTAGCTGAGACCAAACACTAAAAACATGCAGAGTGAAAGATTTTTTGAAATCCTTTCCAGGGATGGGGAAACGGAGAGCGAACTTCACATAAGTTAACCCTTACAGTCACAACTGATAGTCTTAACTGCCCTGCATTAAAAAAAAATTTTTCTTTATATTTATAGTCCTATACTTTAAAAGTTTTGATTTTGAACTTCCTTTGGGCAAGGCTCCTAGCCATCTATCATTTGTTAACGGCACTTGATTCCTGAACTTCACCCAAAGCAGTGGTTCCAGGCGCGTGCTCTCCTTAAAACTCACTTGTGCACCAACTACATGGCCTGTCCCTTTGTACCAGACTCTTACTTGTCGCCTGTCATTACTTACGTCTGTGGATCCTGGGGCATGTTTGGGTAGGAAATGCACCCTTTCAGATTTTGATTATTTTATGTAGGATTTCATGTAGTTTTGTATTTTTATTACTTTAGATTTTTATGGTCATTTTAACATTCTCTGTAAAGTTTTCAACCGATTGTGCTGAACCAATGGGTAATATACAGCAAGAAATAAGTGGGGAATGTGCATTGTTCTTTGCATAAAGTGAAGTGGGGAGACCAGGCAGAACACAGGTTGAATTGGAGTGTAAATGTTACACATATGATTATTTGTTTTAAACTATTAATCCTGCATATGTCAGTCATTGATAGGCTACCTGCTGTATGTAGATTGAGATTTTTTTTTATGCCTTTTCAGTACACTTTGGTGATATCTGGAATACCTAGATATCAACTTGTCTTTAATGCCATCTGGTCGATAACTGCAGCTTTATGATTTTTTTGGGGTATTAAAAGTCTCAAATTTCAATAACAGGGTTTAGTTGTCCAATACTCTTTTATGGCTCTAGTGATAACAAAAGCACTTTTAATTCAGTTTATGACTGATAATGCCAGGCCTGAGCATTACACTACTACCATGAATTAAACATGTTCTCTTCTGTTTGACTTGCCTGCACGTTTTGCGAGAGCCTGTGTTCTTTATGATACGGGTGTTGTGTAGTGAACTGCATTTCTGCAATTGTGAGTAGCATAAGTAATGCTTGTATCATTAATAATGAGAAATGTGATGGAGTCAAGTATGCTATTTGTCCATTTGTACTTTCCTAGTTTTGTTTAACTATTCATTTGTTATTGTATTTGTTTTTATCTCTACATTGGTCAAAAAGCTACTTTTTAATCAGACTTCTAGCATTTGCTCGATTAAAGGCTTAGGTTTGGGCAAATAAATTGAAACAATTGTGTGTGATTTGCGTTTGTTTATTTCCTTTTGTTTTTCTGACAAGCCTTTAATGTACCACTTATTTTTAAGGCCAACTTTACGGTAACTCACTTTGCAGTTCGAAATGCTGGGGGACTTCATGGTCCGCACTACTTCCATTAGTGCAAGCCCTACTGATGAGAATGAACACAAATGGGTTCTGCTGAATAGTTTAAAGTCTGCAGCACAAGAGAGTTTCTTTGGGAGCCTCTGAACTTGTGAATTTCTTATTTGATGGATACAACTCTTCTGGAGAGGCAGTCACAAGTCTTGGTGAACATCAATCTTATATTGAAAGAAGAATCTGGAAAGAAATCAAAGGGACGGGTTGGGTTGTTCAGGGGAATGTGCCACCTGTATGTAACTGCTCCATTGAATCTGATTTACAAAGTGCTTGGTTTTTATTTAGGCCTTCACATGAGCAGAAGGGCCCATGTAAAAGTTAATGCATGCTTACTTTGCTTTATGCGAAAGGTTCGTTCTTTGACGTGTCCAGTATTAAAAAATATTGCATCTGATATCGCCATTGGGTGTAGCTATTGTAAAATAAGGATCTTACCTGGCAATAGCTTCCTTTGTAGGAACGTTGTTCCTTGAGGTCAAACACAAGAACATTTGTTACTAGAATATCAAATTAGATTTGTAATTGTGCATTTTCAAAATCTGGTGTGCAGTTTAGATGTTTTTGTTTTCCATATTTCAATGTGTATTCTGTCTAAAGGATACGGTTGACACTATACTTGTGGGATGTTTTTGTAAACAAGAAAACTGAAAGCAATTATGTTTTTTTTATATTGAGGAATTGATTTAGGTTAGAGGTTGTTTCATTGTTGCCTTTTGTTTCGTATGAGCTTCAGGATCAGGTGATAGTTCTGCGGCCTGTTCTTTCATTCGCTTACATTAAGTGCATGCTTCCCATAACCATTCTAACCTGTCTCCTGCTGCTTTAATTGTAATGAAGCAGGTTGCCTCTGTGCCTACTTTGCTGACAAAGATGTGTACATTTGTTGGATTTTTCCTGGATTCAAAGATGCATTCTTAGGTGTCATTTATTACCCAAACCCACCCGGCCACAATTAGATGTCCGCCATCAGGGCCCGATGTTGATTTTATCCTTTTTATTTATTTCTAGTTCAAATTAAAAAGAGCGCTATACATACTGTTTGAGTTCTCTCGTGACTGTCTATTAGCGCAGAGTAATTTCAGAAGCTGGGCGCATAATGATCAGAAATGGGTGGTAGAGGTTTTAAATGCTCTTCTCCCAAATACTTATCTTTTTGTGTCATCTGCAGATACAAAGGTGTGGTGATGACTTGTAGAAGCTATAGTCTCCTAGAGCGTAGTACAGGCCATATTTTGAGCCATTTTAAGGACCACCACTAGGAATACTGTTTCTACTGCAGTGTGTAAGGTCCAACATGCCCGTTTGTTGTTTCCATTTTGTGTGATGAGACCCTTTACGAAGATTTAAATTACTAATTAAAGGAAATTCAAGCGAGGATCTATTTATTGTTTTGACATCTCAAGTATCAGAATTTTGTAGAATATTGATGATCTTTCACCAGGTGGTAGGTGGTAAGCCCAATAGCACAGCTTGAACAAGTTCAGCAACTAATGGTGACAGAACAAGGTCAGTTGTCCTTGTATCTTGTGTGCTTCCAGAGTTTGTCCACATGTGCACTAATTTATTTTACAATTCAAAGCTGATGCCGTTCTCAAAACACTCCGCACGCATTTAAATTTACTTCATAAACCATTTTATGATTATTCCTTGGCTTCTTTTCTTAAAGTTATAAAACAAGTTATAAAGAAACATTATTTTTGAAGAAACTTACATCACTTCCCCCTTTCCAAGTTTCATTTGAGTATGAAAATGTGGACTTTTTCCAGTATCCTTAGATGACAAAGTGTGTTTCTGCGTATTAGTGTCATCATGTTTGACTTGAAGCAGACTAATATTGCAGGATTCAAGATGCTATTCAGCATTGATGACATTTGACCAGTATTGATGTCTTTGCTACTGGATGTTTTTATTATTTTCCGAAGTGAAAAACTTCAGCAATACCTTTAGTAGGTGTTTGCTTTATCAGATAGTATATAAGCCGATGTATTAGGTGGACATTTAAAATGCACATGCATATCTCCAGACTGTTTTTCCTTCTTTTAAATTGGATAGTTTAGGTTTTGATATATGTCTCATATCAGATATTGTAATCTCTCCACATAGCTGTGTGAAGCTAAGACCCTGTCAACTTCATGATAGAAAATTGGCTTCACCTTGGCAGGCACGCTATCCATAGCGGTAATATTGCCTAATTTGCTAGATTTGAAAAATGATGCTTTAATATTATACTGAAAAGCATTAGATCCCAAATGAAAATATTGTGTGAACCATTTTCACTATACCTATTGTAGATGTCGCCCTTTTTAAACTGACATTTTAAGGTGTAGTTTTGATGTACGGGAAGCCAGATCCTGGAGGTACTGCTGTCTCAGCCATAGGAGCTTTTGAAATCTGGTCTCCTGTGAGCTCTGAAGATGGCACAAAATTGAGATTGTATAGTGCGTCACAAACTAAAAGCTCTTTAAGTTCTTATATGTGAAGGAAGACACTGCTAAAGTATTTCTAATTTCCTAACAAAGAGTCTTTTCTCCGCTTTTCCTACTTTTGGCTTCCCTTGGTTCTAGCAGCAATCTGCGTTAATTCAGTGCTTGGGCTTAAATAGGCAATAACATGGAGGTTGTTTATGGCCGTCAACACAAGTTTGTTTGCACCTGTTGAGAAAAAAAAAGGTATGTTTAATTCACTAAAAGTGTGTTGCACAGAGGTTTTATTAGATGTGCACCTTGCAAAGCAATTCAATGGAGCGGCTACAGCACACTCGCCATGTGGAAACGCACAACAGTCTTAGAATGCTGTAGCTCACTATCCTATTGCTAGATTATAACTCCAAACAGTGTTTTTTTTGTAAAGGCAGTAAAAATACACGGGTACAAACAGTGATTCACATTTTGTGTTTTCCCTACGTGGAGGTTTGCAGGCTCCATAATACCGGTGCATTTTTCTCTCAGTTGATCAGGTCTTGAGATACTGTGCAAGTACACACACAGCTGCTGAACCATGTCTCTTTGGAGCAACATAACTGGACCATTCAGACTGTAAATTGGCTCTTCCTACTTGTGTGGCAGAACTTCAGACCTTCCAGTATTTGGACTGTAGCTACTTTATGTAACCGATGAATGTAGAATTGAAGAAATGCATTAACAATACAATCTAACTGGGACCCAGCTCCCTTTCTGTAACTGATTTAATATTATTGAAATTTTATTTGGTTGTTCTCTAGAAGTTTATAAATGTAGAACTGTTTGTTTTCTTCAAACCTGTCTGGAATGTTTCCTCCTGTTTATTTTTGTGATTCATGTTTTGTTTAAAAATAGTTTATGTAAATGTAGAGAAGAACAAAGAAAGCAGATAAATCTTTTGTCATTCCATTCTGGCTGTCATGTCTCATTCTTTTGAGGAACGTTTTAAGAAGCTCAAGATGAAGGATCTGTTCGAGATCTGTAGATTAACAGACCCAGCCCCTTCGGTGATTTCAGGCTTTGCATTGTATTTTGTCCCTACCACATCTTTGGCTCCACAGGATAAATTCTTTTCCAGTGGCACATTGAATCAGTGCTGTGCTCTCATGCTTCTTGGACTCCATTCTCACTCCCTGAAAGCTCCATGCAGCCCCCTGCCACCTATCAGTTCAAACACAACCACGCCATCCCAACCACTGAAGATCTTTGTTGGTTTACCAACAAGCCTGCCTGTACAAATCACTTTGCATCACTTGAAGACTATCCATATTAGAATTATGAATTACTAGCTGGGACAGCTGTTCCTCTGTGGCTGCAGTTAGGCAACAGTGTACAGTACTAAAACTGGGAATCTGAAATGGAAAAATGAGAAAGCAGGCTGTCTTCTATGCTCTTTATATCTAAATCAAACTGGTCATTCATCTGAGCTGGCATTCCTATCTTTCACGAAAGAACTAAAAATACCTCACCAGTGTCGCTCCACCCCCACTCTGTCACTGTTGGTTTGGAAATAAAATTCAATTGAATCTCATATCTTTCTTCTGAATTCCCTTTTATTCAAGGCGGTGGTCTGGAGTCTCTGTACGGTAAGCACAATGGACTATGATCAGAGATAGTCTTACCCCAAATACTCAGCATGCTTAATTTTAAACATTTTGGATCTGATGGCGTAGTGGACTAATGTGTCCACTGCAGGGGTCTGTGTTTGACTTCATGGTCACAGGTTCATATCCCGGCGGGTTCACTCTGCCTTTCATCCTCCTAGGGTCGATAAAATGAGAACCATGGTGTTCGGTAACAAACATCTGTTATTTAGTGCCAAGATGCCCATAAGTGAACGTGCGCTTTACAAATACACTTTTTTTAATGGTACATTTAGGGCTCAGGCAGTTAACCATATCCATAGTTAAGAACCATATCCAGTCAAGTGTATAGATCAAACCTGGATGCAAATTAATATTGCTTCCTGGCATGTGGGTGGGTGGCACTTCCTGCCAACAAGTGGCAAGTCACCCAAGAATTTTTGTAAGTGCTTTGCTGTCCTTTCAGATCCAGCCCTGTTCAGGGGGTTTAGACCTATCTATTACTTCATCAGTCACACAATTACAGTTGCTTCCTATTTGTGCTGTGTAGTCTATCAATATCAAGAGGGGTTAGGATCTCGTGATGCGAATAGTTAGATACATAAACGTTTAGAATTACCTATTGGGTTGGTATTTAAGCATCCTGCTAACAAGCATCTACCAAGAGTCTGTTGTGCTGTAATAGTGTAATTGGGACATCCAATCTGACCCATGTAAGAGTCCCCCTTACGTAAGCTGAATACACTGAGCCCAAGACATGAATTTGTCACTTTTTAGCTAGTTTTCCAAGCTGGAGTTTTGTAATGTCTATTGTCTGTAGTGGTGCAAAATGTGTCCTCCCCAATAGAGATATGCAATGACCCTATGCCTCTTCACTGGGCTGCACATGCCACGTACATTTCAGTTAGGAATGTTTATTCAGGAGGGCTAACCGTGAGCGTGGTTGCCCACTCTGTCCATAAATGTTGTAAAAATGTTGTAAAAATCCTAAATAAGGTGCCACAAGTAACCGATATAGAACCAGGCAAAGTCCAGTAGAACATTAATAATTTTGTTACCAAACTCCGGGTCCCAGGGAATGTCGGGTGGGTGGCGGGGGGTTTAGGGGTAGGGGAATAAGTGATGTAAATGTATGGTCACATAACACTTCTTGCTGCCCCCGGTCATTTAGTGCTTGTGGCATCCTGAGCTCATTATGCACCAGCATGTTACCAAATAGTTCGTTCTACAGAATGCCCATTATGTCGGAGCACCAGACCCACATCAGGTTATTGTATGCTGATCTAAGGGTGATATGAGACAGTTGGGCCACATCAGAGTTTGAGTCTTCAGAGCAAGCTTTATTGCTGGTTGCAGTTACCTGGGAGTCCGATGTAATTGGTGGTTGATGCAGGGGAAACTGCATTAACAACGCAGTCGGAACCCCCTGTACCGTTACAATGCAAGCATTACCACGCATATGTTTTTACCGTGCATATTCTTTTACACGCATGCCTTTACAATGATCTTCGTTGATAAGGCAGTAAAGGCTTATGCGTGGTAAAGGCAGTTTAGACTTGGATCAAATGGGTGGGAGTTGTTGGAGACTTCCTGCCCGCGATTGGTGAGTAGTTTTTTAGGCAGTGTTGGGGTCTGGGTAATTTTCAGGGCTGGGTTTTCAGGCTTATGGTGGGGGGGGAGGGGGGTGGATCGGGATGTTTTTACGGCTCCGGGCTGGGGAGTTTTTAGGGCTTAGGCCGGTTTTAGGGCTTAGGGCAGGTGGCTGAGGTGAAACTTTTACCACATGCATGCCTTTGCAACAAATTTCACTTTAAAGGCATGCTTGTTAAAGGCATGCGTGGTAAAGACTGGATCGGGGTAAAGACCTTGTTACGGCATGCGAAGTGATCGCATGCGTGGTTCCATCATACAATCTTGATGCAGTGCCGATGAGCCTTTGGGACCCTATGTGCCCACTCCACTATAAAAAATTTCAAGAGACCTCACGGTGCCACTGTCTGAGATAGCCAATCTTTCAGAAACAACTCCATAATTTGACCCTCCACTTTCTCTGGCAAACCCACTGTGCTGATTATTTTGCTGCAAGATGTTACTTTGGTGTCCTTTGCTCTGTATTATAAGGTTTGAATCCTTTCAAGTAGTTCCATTACTTGTCCCTGCAACTCTGCCACCTTGGGTTTAATCGCTGTTAGGCTGGCTGACTTCAGTCTCGGAGACATGTCTGCTAATTTAGATTTGTCCATCCCCAGTAATCCCAAGTCATGGAGATCAGGTCTATCTTGTGTTAAAGCATCTTGCTTATATCATGTGTAGCACTTAGGAATATGTCCAGCTTGTTAGCTGGTTGTTTCATATCAAATTTCATTCTGTTATTGACTCAAATTGAAGATAGGAAGGTGCAGCTCAGTTCCTATGAGGTTTCCCCCCAACCTGCAGCAGTGGTGATTTGTGTTGTTTGAGATTACACACGTCGCATTCGGTCATTGTTCAGTTATGGTTTTATGGCGGACAGCCTTGGTGGCCTAATGGTTACTCCAGGCTTCCTCCTGCATTCCACAAGCCTTTAGTCTAAAGGCAGCAGTAGCCCTAAACCTCTAGTGTAGTTTGATTAAATTAAAGCAGACGACCGGTCACACAATTGCAGCAGTCGCTCAATGGAACATATTTGTGCTCCTCAGTCCATTCATGACTGCACCCGGCACTGAGCAGAACCCATGATCACATTTCTACCACAAACGAAGGTGCAGTCTGGCACCCTATCCCACTCCAAGTGGGAAGGCAAGGAACTTGCATCCTTCCTAACTGGATACGTTCACCCTATCGTGCCTGCTCGTATACCAGTATTAATTGGTTGTGGGCTCAGTGCATTGAATCATCACAGCATTGCCCAGCATATTTTTGTTCTGCCACCCATGATGGCGGTTGCTTATCACTTAGATCTCACAGAGGCTGCTGCACTTGCTGAGGCCTGTGGCAAGTTATCCAGTCTGTGGTGCTCAACAGCTGTGGGCTCCAGATGGGGGAACCAGACAACCAGTGACATGCATAATCTCCAGTCTGCAGTTGATGGCTTGCAGGCTCCATTGTGTCTTCCCAGGCAGCATGTTAGCACTGTAGGCCTCACACCAGTCGACTTTCATTCTTGGCTGTTGAGAGATGTTGCAGGGGCCGTCTCAATCCGGTTGCTTCAATGCATCAAGTGTGGTCCATTTTATGCTAGGATGCCATGGGTCCAATCAGGGTTCTCTCCTACAGTGGCTGGCGGCGAAGATAGAGAGAAGTACCTCTCACTTCACACTGATTGTTGCTTGTTATTTTCTTGGCCATTAGCAGAAATATTTTGTGATGTATAGCTTCAGGTAGATACTGGACAACATAGTCTGGATGAGGTGCAGACAGTGATTGAGTCATAATGAAATAGTGTGCGTCGGGAGCATCTTGCTCATAGTAAAGTTGCCTTCAGGAATAGAAGGCTGCTGGGTTCCATGTTCATGGATAAGATTATTTTGTCAAGGTTACCAGTTAATAAATTTGGACATATTTACTAGAGGCAAAATATACTGGGACGAGTCTGAGGTATTTCTGCTAACCACAATAAAACGACACAGCTGCGACTAGATTACTCACTAATATGGCCCAATGCATTCGTTAAATACTTAGGAATTAAGGTCCATAGAGAATACAAAGTCCAACTACAGGCCGATCAGCCTTATAGACGCGGTGCAAAAAATCTCAGCCCGTCTTGTACTCGGCAGGATTCAGGACTGGATGGATGAATTTAATATCCTCACTCCGCTCCAAGCCGGTTTTAGGTCTCATGTGAGTACTTTAGACCAGGCCTTCCGTTTTATACTTCTTTATTGGAAGACGGTGCTCTTAGGGAAAGGCAACCTCTATGCAGCCTTCGTGGATCTTAGGTCTGCCTTTGACCTTGTCCCGAGGGCTGGGCTGTGGAAATGTTTAGTTGAACTGGGCATGCCAGCATCCCTTGTCCGTCTTCTTGTGAGCCTACATGCAAACACCTATTCCCAAGTACGCTGGGGCAAACCAGGGGAGGTCACGGACAGGTTTCCAGTTGCCAAGGGTGTTAGGCAAGGATGCGTATTAGCTCCTACCCTTTTTTCTTTATACATTAATAGGGTTATTAAGTATTTTGATAACAACCCGACCGACGCCCCCTCCCTTGATGGAATGAAAATCCCCTTGCTCATGTTCGCTGACGACACTCTTCTAATCTCACAGACTAGACAGGGTCTCCAACAAGCCCTGACTAGGTTTGAACTGTTTTGCAGCGAACATGAGCTTGAGGTGAATGTGACTAAGACCAAGTTTATGGTTTTAAGAGGAAACAAATCAATTTCAGCTAGGGTTACTATGGGGGGGTACCCCCTTGGAACAAACTAAGTTGTTTACTTATTTGGGAGTAACATTCAGTGAGACTCTAAACTGGACCCACCAGGTTGATATTATGGCCCTTAAGCATACGCAGTTAGGAGGAGCCTTGATTGAAGAGCATAAAGGTTCACACACCCGGCCAATCACCCCGTTAGTGAAAATCTATGGATCTAAGGTTCTTCCCTCTGTTTTATATGGGGCTGAGTTATGGGGCTGAGTTATGGGGCTATAGTAATCTGGACCCACTGAGAATAGCACAAAATTCATTTCTCAGGGTGGTAACGGGTCTTCCACAATCAACACCAAGGATCCCACTCCTGTATGATCTTGGGTTCCAGCCTGTGGAGGACCAGGCCAGGTTTCGCCCACTTGCATTCTGGCGTCGACTATGGATAACGCCGGAACTACACCTATATGCTAGAGCCTGTTTGGATGTCAGAGACCGGCCGAGTGCTTGTAATATAGGCTGGTTTAAGGACTTAAGAACTACCCTGAACTCTATGGGATATGGCAATTTGTGGTTAGACCCTGCAACTGTAACATTCCCCACAAAAAAGGCCTATAAACTACGCTACTGGGAATGGGTGGTTCAAACCAGACACTCGAGACTGGGCTCCAGTACTCTTTCTAGTCAATTTGTGGCCATCAAGGACGCTCCCTTCCTTGAAAAATATTGGGATATTATAACAAAGCCCTTGGACCGCAAACTATTCCATCAATTTAGATGCGGATCCTTGCCCCTAAAAGAATTTACTATAAAGTGGGGCTTAGGTGGGACTGGGTGCTGCCCCAAGTGCCCGGGTCAAAGTGAAAGTATTAACCACTTTGTTTGTCTGCCCCTTATATGTTGTTCCTAGAGCCAGATGGTTGAGTCCGGTTTGTAGAACCCTGGGAACGCGTTCAGCGGTCACTGCTACTAGAATATTAAAATCTAATGTGTCACCATTAATTGTAATAGGTGTAGCAAAATACATAGGTTGGGCCTGGATCCTTAGAACCAGGTTCATCAAAGCTTCTTAGGTGGTTATTTGTATTTAAAGCTCTTGTTACTCTTGGGCAGTCGTATTACTTGTGACACTGTGTTTTTCTTTTAATGAAACCGAAATTTTTATATCTGTTCCCATGAAGTCTGCACAATGTAATTTAATAGGGTTTTAGAAGGTTTTTATTCTGTCATATATTAAATTGTACCTTCTTTTTTATCTATATATTATGTAATGTATGTCTTTTATGATGAATCAATCGAATAAAGACTTCTTGAACTTGAATACAAAGTAACTATTGGATCCAATGGATAGAAGGCTCGCACTACCACTGCCATAGCTGTTAGGCATTCCCAATCTTAATGCTTCCTTAGTTTCTATACCGTTTTGTCAATATCCTAATATCCTTGTCCGGTAATCTCCTTTCCAAGCTGTGCTTAATTATCTGGTTTTGTCTGCACTTGGATTTTCTGAATCTGTCCTATGAAAGGGGGGTGGTTCTCTTTCCCAGTTTTTTTTGTTTAAACCGTTTTATTAGGTTTTCAATTTTTCAAATTACATTCAACATCAACATCTTTGTCAGGTTGCACAGGATAAGGCATATTTTAACTCTGAAGAGTGTCCCTATAGGATTGTGGGTGTGTTAGGGTGGGTTGAATGTTGCAAAGTCTAGATGGAGCTGTAGTGAGTCTGTATACTTCATCCTCGTTTAGGAGGCTTAAGTATCTGTCCCATCTTCGATGGAGTGGATATCATTATCTAACTGGAGGATTAATTGTGGGCGAGTGGTTGGGGGTAGAGATGTGGGGTGGGCATGTGTGCGTGCATCTGTATTGGCCGTTATGTGGAGCATTGGTTTATTTTGTAGTGCTGGATGAGTATGCTTTTTCATGGGGAATCCAATCGGGCATCCGTGTGGGTCGAGTTGTGGGGATGCTCATGTTTAAGGTCGATGGGTCTGGTATCCCATTCATGATAGGTGGTTTTGTGGGCGAGTGGGCTGGTGTCTCATGTTGTCAGAAATTTTGTAGGAGCATTGTCCACTCTGTAGAGATGTGGGGGTGTCTGATCCCCCGTGCCTCCTCCTGTCTAATTGTGCCTTCTTCTGCTGTACCCCATTTTATTAACGCCCCTCTCCAGGCCGCCAGCAGGGTCCTGTGGGGGCCGCCAATGCATTGCTTTGCCAGAAGAGGACGCAAATAGTCTTTGTACTTTACGGTCTTTCCTACGTTAGGATATCCCTAGTGCACTTGCCTCCCATGTGTCAATGTCCATGAGTCATGTGGTCTCTTGTATTGTCTATTACGCCTCAATAGGGTTGTAGGCCAGGGCAATTCCAAAGCATATGTTGAAATGTTGCACCGGGAAGCTGGGTACGTGGGCAGAGAAATTGTGTCTTGGGGTAGAAGCACTGGAGTTTCGCTGGAATTAAATATGCTTGGTGTAATATATTAAATTGTATGTTTTTAAAGCGTGGGTTACGTGACACCTACTTGGGATATTCTAAGGCAATTTGCTGTTACTTGTCATGTAGGGAACACTCAAATTTCTTCTCCTATTTCAACCTGAGTTGTGTGAGTGGTTCGGTTGTGTGTTCCCGGATAGCCGTGGGCGGTTCTCTGTCCCAGTTGAATGTACTTTTATGCTGCATAGGTCTATTTCGCGATCTTTTGGTATTTTATTCTCCTTACACTGCTTCGTTTTTGAGTCAGCCAAGCACAGAGGTACACTGCTAACTATACTAGCGACCCATCTTAGACGTAAACTAGACCTACTGATAAAGTTGAATTTACTAATTGTTCCTGGTATGAGCTGAGTAAGCTAGCAAATTATTCACCTGTATTTCCACTAGTGGATAATCCTCTACTTCCCCTGACGGCAGAAAAATCATTTCATTTGTCCTTGAAGATGTGTTTAATACTGTTGGGACATGTACACAGAGAGAAAAATGAATATCTTCTGTACAGTACTAGAAAGGATGGAATGCCACACCAGTTGACAGGGTCACATACTTCGGACTAAGACGTACCTTGCAAATGAACAGCTCAAGTTATCCGGAGGAAAACTCAGAATTTGTACCTTTTGCGTAATCCACATGTAGCCTGGACTGTAGAAATAGGTATCACACTGTATAACTTGCTGTTCAGTTCGAGGACTGAGCTATCAGTGCCAGTAATGTGGGAGAGGAACTCACTGATAATTGCTGGCCATATAGTTGTGCTCATGCATCACAAGTATCTTTGAATAACGGGCAAAGAGTGCTACATTTGATATTCCTACACTGTATATATTCTGCACTTAAGTAAGAATTTAGGATTTATTCAAGAATAACCCTAATTGTAGACAATATCTTGCAGGACTTTGGAGTTTTTGGGAAAGTTCTTCTGAGTAAATCAGTTTCTGCATTCTGAACACCTGGCGGATATGCAGTTGTAATACGTAGGTTTCTGGTTATGCACTATTTCCATATTGATTAGACTTCCAGGGCCAGAAATCTTGATTGCCTCCTCCCTTGTTTGTTTCAGTATTACATTGTTGTTGTATTGTCCTTTTGAACATACAAGTTCTTAGTGACTGATTACGATCTTGGCGAATGGGATAGTCAATCACAAACGTGACGGATATCCCCATCCACCATATTACAAAATTGAGAATAAGGAGGACTTCTCTCAATTTCAGAAAGTTGACATAATAAGTAACCTCTTTCTTAGACCATTTGCCCTTTAATTGAAGGTAAATCCTTATCCTAATAGAATGCAGCTGTCAAATTTTTGGGGACAGAATTTCTTTATTGAAAGGCTATTCTTTAAGAGGATTATATTATAGCACCAATAGAGGAATGACTGAATTGCAGACTGGGAAAGAGTGAGTCTGTAGTCCAAACGTCTAGAATACTGGCATTACTAGGCCTCTAGACGTTGCCGAAGAGGTCTCATGTGAAGGTGAGCATGAGGTACTAGAAAAACACAGGATGACTCTCGGCCCCGCATTAAAAATGCTACGATCCCCGCTAGCTGCAGATGTCTTACACTACAGACAGACTTCACTGACATTAAAGCGTTGCTGCTGTTTGTGGGATGCGTCATGTCGATGACATGAATGAAGGGGGCATCGCCCAAATTGGGTGACTGGTTTAAAGACATTGCTACCTTCAATTAAGATGCCTCTTTAAGAGCGAAAGATAGTTGAGACCCACTGTGGACTTGTGGAACGTGGAGGCTGGGTCGATGTAGCATATTGACACCTTGTGTGAGCAATGTATGTGCAGTTTCTTCTTTTACACTTGTGTGTGTGTTTGATCTCTTATGTCCGTGTTACTGGAACATTACTTTGTTGAGATCGTTTTGGCTAGTGGCTAGGATAGGTGTGCATAAGTGGTGACCAAGATATTACTGCTCTAGCACAATGTTGAGACCGTGCTGTCTTAAGTTGTTGCTTCTGCTGCTTCCAAGAAGGGTGCAATAGAGATTCCTCCTATTCTGCTGTTTTGTCCTAGAACCTGAGAATGACAACAGACTTCTCTTTCTGGTAAAAGTGTTCTCTGTGCTAATGGTAACTATCGTCCTCTCAAACTCTGAGACACCAGTAGTCATAGCCACTGATGGAAACCAGGGAAAACCAAATGTTTAGACAAATCTCACTTTAAGATGCAGTGTTTCTAATGGATAGAAGTCCCACAGACTACTCACTTGAACTTCTTCTGAGATGTCAAAGTGAATCTAGAATGTTATTCTCACAGCACTTACAATCACCTCAATCCCTGGATTCATCGAAACTGTGTGGCCAACTCGAAGGCAAATATACTATTCTATGTCTGGTTCTAGTTTATTGGGAAAAAGTTCACTGTCCCCCAAAAAATCCATAAGGTTAGAAAAAGTATTACAAAGTTGTAATTTTGCATGGCCTGGAACTGCTGCCCTGAGGGTGCAGTGCAAAGTAAAAGAAGAGAAATATCCACCTTGATGCAATTGGAGAGAGGAAATCCAAATTAGTTTAGCCTTGATGTAAATATCTCAGCGAGGTTCAATGATCAAATTGAGGTCGAGGATCAAGCTCTGGACAAGGCCATGGTTTCTGTCTTGCTGGTACAAGAAGCATAGGAAAGCAAGAATCATGCTAAAAAAGAGCTCTTGGCTGTTCTGCTTCCTCTTCTGAGCCATTGCCTACTATTCAGTCAGTTCTTCGGGTAAATATCTCAGAGTTGAATTTTCCAATTGTGGGTGCATCTGCTCAGCAAATTGAGGAGGAATTTAAGGAGGCAATGGTGATGAAAATGTTCTCCTCTCCTCCCTCTGGGATGCCATCATCGGCACCAAGGACATTCAGGAGGCCAACTTCTATATTCTGATTGTCCAATATTGTAGGCAGTTTGAGAGGTTCACAGTGGAAGATGAACATTATCAGTTCAAGAAGGTGCCTTTAGGGCTGTCCTCAGCATTTCTGAAAGTCATAGTGGTACTAGCTCTGCTCAGCAATCCAAATGCCTATTAGTCACAACCACCCTTGTTCAGATGTTTGAGGTTTTTGGTCCGCTGGAAGAAATCTTCCTTAGCTTTATTTCGGTCCGCCTATTACATAGTAAGTAAGTAGGTAAAGTAGTTTTGTAGCACGCACGGCTGCCCCAGCAAAGGTGCGTCCCGGCGCTAAAAGCAACGGAAGGGCAGCAAACGGCAGAAGGGGACAGAAATAAAGAACGAGAAACTAAGCAAAAACAAAAGCAAATGTGGCAGACAAAAAGAAAGTGAACAATAGAAAGAGGCCTATAGTGAAGGAAAGAGGTGGGTCTCGATATCCTTGCGAAAAGCCAAATAATTATCAATACTCTGGATGTGTACAGGGAGAGAGTTCCAGAGTTTAGCTGCCAATGTGCGGAAGGAGCGCCCTCCGGCATGTACCCTCCTGACCTGGGGAACGACCGCCAGGTGATGGCCAATCGAGCGGAGTTGGCGAGTGGTGGTGTATGTTGAAAGCAGGTTGGCCAAGATGCCAGGAGCGGAAGAGTTCAGGATCTTGAAGGCAATACAGAGGGACTTTAACTCCACTCGTCTAGCCACCGGCAGCCAATGCAGCGGACTAATCGCACTAGAGATGGAACAGATTCTGAGAAGGCCCAGGAGAGTTCTGGCGGCTGCATTTTGAGCCTCTGCAGTCTCATTATCTCCTTATTAGCCCACAGGTAGAGCGAGCTGGCATAGTCTAGTCTCAACAGAATGGAGGCCTGGACGATCACCTGCCTGATGGATGGATCGGAAAAACCCGGAAGCGGTTTGAGCCCCCGTAATAAACCGAAACACATCGCTGCCACTTTCTTTCAGTTTGGGTCTGAAAACTGAGAGCCGAATCGACCCAGACACCTAGGTTTTTCACCACCTGATTGGGGGCAGGTGCACAGCCCATAGTAGCAGGCCACCAGTGTTCACACCACAGCTCAGGATTTTCCCTACCAGCAAGACCTCAGACTTCAGGCATTGAGCTGGATACAGTTGGCAGTCATCCACTCTGCGACTTATGAGCGTCATGCAAACAGTCGTCGAGAGGGCGACTACCAACTACGTATCATCTGCATACAACACTATTGTGAGCCCTCTACTGACACTGCTGCCAGTGGCTGGTCATACAGATTAAAGAGCGTAGGGCTCAAAGCTGACCCCTGCGGTACACCCTGCTTGATAATATGAACCCTGGAGATGAAAGGGGGGTTGTTACCTGGAAGGTCCTCTCCGCGAGAAAGGAGACGAACCAATCAAGTGTAGGGCCCACAATGCCTACCTCTTCCAACCTTTGCAGCAGGATCTGGTAAGAGACTGTATCAAATGCGGCACTGAGATCCAGTAGGATCAGTGCCGAGGTACATCCCTCATGCAGCTCTAACCACAGATGTTCAGCCACTGCTAGGAGGGCAGACTCCTTACTGAGACCTGACCTGAAGCCGCACGGGGAGGGGTCAAGTATGTTATTCTCTTCCAGGAAACATGAACGGATGGAATTTATATAAGCTTCAGAGATCTTGGAAGCACACAGCAGTAGAGAAATAGGACGGAAGGTCTCTGGTTTAGCAGCGTCAAAAGAAGGTTTTTAAATAGTGGAACAACCCATGTCTGCTTCCAGGTCCTAAGGACAACTGCCATGGACAAGGACATGTTAATCACCTGGCCCAGCGGTGTAAGAAGCACAGGTAGAAGTCTCATAAATTGATCAGGCTTTATGGCATCGGCAGAGGAGCTGGATTTGACCTTGCTGCATAATAAGCGCAGCATATCCTCGGAGATCGGCGGGAAAGCGGTTAGCGTGTGAGTGGGAGGAGGGCTGCCCCCCAAATCCGAATACAGCCCCACCTTAGGAAAGGTCTTCTAGATATTTTCCACCTTATTGACAAAGAAAGTGGCAAGAGCCTCACAGTGCTCATCAGACGTGATAGAGGGAGCAGCGGATGCCCCAACCGATTTGAGATCTTTAAGTATGGAAAAAATACACTTGGTAGGGTTATAGCTGTCCTAATCTTGTCTGCGAAATAGGCTGCTTGTGCTTTCTGGATAGCCCTATGGTATATCTTGTTGGCATATTGGTGGTGTAGGTCATGTATCTTATGACAGTGATTATTCCTCCATAGAGGATTATCACCTTGGATGGGACATGATTATTTTGTTAGAAGACAACCCAATTTGGCCAGCTGGGTTGGTGTTGTACCGGTTTAGTCTGATGGCTTGTTGCCTGTTCATTTTTCCAGAGGCTTGTTGTAAATGTAGGCACTTCCATGGACTCTGCACGATCAGTGAAATCAGTTATATCGGAGTGTGAAGAACAATATATTCATCGGTACTCAAATGCTAAAATAGATGCAGAAGTAGAAGTTTGCGGATCATCTTCTGAATTAAGAGGTTTTTTAGCCCATGTTGCAGAAGAATACTCTGATAATGGATCGCCTTGCTCATGAGGTTTTGTTACTGACACATATACGTGAGTTGCATATTCTGGTTGATAGTCATTTTGCGTTTGGTGTAGATTGTTCTATTGATTCTACGCAGACGCTGACTCTTCATTTTACGGAGTTTGCCTTGCATAAAATGGTCTTATTGTGAATGCAGTTAAGAGTTATTTAGTTGTGATATTGGCTTGTTTATTCTCACCCAAAAAGGGCTTATTGTTTGAGCTTCCTGTAGTGTTTAGGTTTCTTATAAGCTTACACAACAGCTGTTTCTAAAATAATTTACTGTCTCATTCAGGGTTTATATTTATTGTGGATTTATATCATGGCTTCAAATGCTGAGGCATTGCATTCATGTTACATTTCTTTCAGAAATGTAGTCTCTTGGTTGCAATGACTTTGGCCAGAAAACTAGTACGTTGCAAGCCGTGTTTGGTTCTTGACCCTGTACTCTTTCTCAAAAAGATACAGTGGTTTTGCAAGCTACGCCTTATTAGTTTGTTTTTTTTGCCTAAGGCTGTGTTTGGATTCCACAAGGCTGTTCTGTTGGGTTATTTATTTGAATTATTTAATCCTCCCCATATGCGAAAGAATGACAAAGGACTGCAGGGTCTCGACCCTAGGAAAGCCCTGAATTCTTAAACTGAATTTTGCATTTCAGAAGAATAACTATTGGTTTCTTTTCTAGGGTACAGGATGGGCTCTGTGGTTAGGAAGTAGACTATTTCTTGATGGATCTTGGTAATGTTGAAGAAATCCTATAAGCTACCGGGGAAATCGCTGCCTCTTAATGGGTTGCAGGCTCATTCCATGAGGGATGTGGCTGTGACTTTGCCACTGTTTAGTGATGCCCATTGGTAATGCTGCTACTTGATCTTTTAATGTTTTCTCAAACTGTTGTCTGTAGATAGACAGTCGATCTCATTCCGAGTTTGGTGAGGACGTTTTGTAGTTCTTTTTGGTGTAACGTTAAACTGTTCTCATCCCTTCTCCTCTGCATTAGGGAGTATGAGTTTGAGAGGGTTCAAGTGAGTATCCTGTACAAGTTAACAATTACACACACACTGCCACCCTCCTCATGAGGCATTTAGTATTACCTTATTTTTTGTGGTTTCATTTTATGTCCTTGATGTTTAAGTTGTGGCGAACTGGTGTATCTGGTATTACAGATGCAGGTAGCGCCTTATATAGCAATTGGCATGTCATTTTGGGTCACAAGATACCATCAACGATACTAGTGCTAAATCCAGTATTCTGGTGATGGTAAGTGTTATGAATAAAAAAAAAATCCAGCCCCAGTCTGGTGCTGGAGAAGAAGTTCAAGTGAATTGGCTGCGGTTGTAATCATAGCCATCAAAAACAACAGAACTAAAGGCAAGTGTGAGAAGTTAGCCTGGCATATGATGTCTACTAGTTCTAGTGGGCGCCTTGCACTAGTCTAATCGACCCTTATAGATTGTAGTTGTAAAGTCAATCTTATAGAAAGCTATCCTAGTGGTAGCATGGACCAGCAGTCATCAGGCTAAGACTTCAGAGAGTGTATTAAGCAAGTTGTTTTACCAATTATAATCCCTTGAGTACCAAATGAAAGGACACCACACAAGGTATATATCAAATATATAGGTATTTATCCTAAACACAACCCCTCTGCACTCTTTGAGGTCAGAGGTAAAAATACAATACAAGTCACTGAGTTAATATACGATAAGTCGCACATTATACATTATGCCCTAGGGGGCCTCACAAATCATATACTAAAATAGTGGTATAAGAACCACGAGAGAATTAGAAAGCAGGCCTGGGGCCTGTGGAATCGCTGGGGTTACTCTAATTAATCAAAGATTAGGAAGTAGGAGGCCCACGGGAGACGCGTGCAGTGTCTAAACACAGGCGCGGGTTACCATTGACTTTCTATGGGAAACGTAAAAGTTACAAATATACAATTTAAGGACACTTCCGGATGGACTAGGATGGAACCCTTTTAAACTAGGACACTTCGAGAGTCAAGACCCACAGGAGCACCGGCGTACTTGTGTTACCTCACCCAGGGAAGCCGGGTACATATGTGTCTTTTTGTGTCGGGTTTCGTCGTCGTTTTCAATGGAGAGCTACAAAGAAGTGCTGCAGGCGACCAGAGGAAAAGTGTCCGGGTGGATCGAAGATCTGAAGAACCTGAAAGCAGAAGGGACAGATTCTGGGTCACTAGCCAGTGACCAGGAAGGAACCAGGCGATGTTGGGTGATTTCAGGTGAAGAAGTCGAGTTTGTCTCTTCAGCCACGAGGTCCAGGAGGCATCGACGATGACCAGGAGCTGGATTCGAGCTGTCCCACGAAGGATCTAGTTGAGTACGGTGTCGGTATCCGGATTGGATTCAACAAGCCTTGGCAATCGCAACCCGCGCAGGATGTCGATATTGGCTCTGTTGCAGACCAGCAAGGTCTGTGGCGCTTCTCCTTTGCAGGGAAGCAGGAGCAAGCCTGGAGCAACCAGGAAAGCAAGTTAAGTTCAAAGAAAAGTCTTCAGGGGGCTCACTAGCCAACGGGCAAGGAACCTGAAAGACGAGTCGAGCTCAAATGCAAATGCGGGGCCCACGGGATACTCTCGGAGTGTGGGGGGCCTGGGCTTCGATGCAAATGGTGTTCGGGGCTGGGGCTTTAAGCTCCCCAATGCACAACTTCGAGATACCTCGTAGAAGGAGTGCAGCTTGCAAAATGCAGGATGTCCAGGAGTTCTGGTCCCACGTCTCTCGTGTCCGCCAGGTGTCTCAGCTTTGGTGTGGGCCGGGTTCAGAGATGTCTGGAAGTCCGTGTCCTGTGTCGCAGATTCTACGGGATCCGGCGGGAGCCTCAAAAATGCAGACAGGCAAAGTTGCTGTTGGTGCCTGTTTAAACAGGGTGGTCACTCCTTGACCACAGGGAGAGGTGTTCCGTCTTCCAGTCGAAATGGAATGTCGGAGGTCCAGGATTTATGTTTCAGAGTTTTGTCCAGAGTAATCTAAAGTCCTTGGGACACAGCTCCCATACTTATACTAAGGTTGTGGGCTGGACTACCTGGAAAAGTCCCTCCTATGAGTGAACCTGGTCAGGGGGTGGTTACACCCCCTTCCCTTTGTCCAGTTTCGCGCCAGAGCTGGGGCTGATTCCCCCTGCATATGGTTTGAACCGGGCTATGCATGGAGCACCTTGTGTGCCCCAGGCAGTGTCTGGAAAGCATTCACTCAATGCAGCCCTCCCTGCCCCAATACACTACAAGCCTGTGTAGCACCTCCCTGGACAGGAAACCTATTGTCCAAGCCTCCCCTGCTGGAGTTTCGTCCAGCAGCAGGAGGTCAGACTCGTGTCTGTGGCAGCAGCATCCATTTTGTGATGGTGGGGCTCTGTTTAACTTTAACCGGGTTTAACAGTAACTACATGTCTTCTCCCTCTAGAAGGGTGGAATGCTACCCCCGCCGCCAGGACTGGCGGGGGGGGGGGGGGGTAGTATTCCAAAATGTTTGACACCTTACACGACATGTTTTGATAAAACCAAACCAAAGTTAGCATTAACTGCGAGGATTATAATGCACTTAAGAGTATATGGTATGGCTATATCATAGAACAGCTATAAGGAGATGGTTCCTAAGCTGCAGAGGGGCTCAGCTCATACTAGGGCACCCTCTCGCATAAAACCAAGCACTCTGCTTCCAGGATTGTTCAGGCCTGCCATAGGAGTGACTCATAGGTGTATATGTGTCTATATCTATATATAGGTATACTATACCTAAGTAAGGGGTGATTACACCACCTTACCTAGGCTGTGTGAACAGACCTGTGGTGTCAGTTTGGAAGGCAAACCAGGGGTGGCACAATACATGCTGCAGCTCCTGGTAGGCCTAGGGTGCACCTATGTCCTGAGTACCTATGGTACACTATACAGGGTCTCACAAGGGTGACAGTAACCAATCTGGTAGGTACCTAAAGTACATGGAGTCCATTTTATAGAGAAAACAGATAGACTGGGGCCCTGAATAGCAGGGTCCCAGGCCAACTAAGTCGAAAACCAGCAAAACACCAGGAAAAAAATGGGGGTAACCATATAGTCAGATTCCACCTTCCTACAGCAAGTAACTTGTTCATTTGATAGTCTTATCCATCTTTTCCATCTGGTATGCAGGGAAGGGTTGGTTCCAATTGCTCATGGTTGGTTTTGGGCTGTTCCTATACATTCTCAAGCAAGGGTCTTGGGTTGTCAAGCATCTCCTAACAAAGCACAGGGAATGGTAATTTCAGGTTCAATGAAAACACAATGATTTAGCAAAGAAGGATATGCAAGTTTTGCTAGTCCACCACAAACTCTAGAATTGTTTGGAAAGGAAAAAGGACTTGCAGGCATGTCCACAGAAGACCTGGGCAAGTTAGACGCCAACACAGGCATCCATCTTCCCGCTTCCACCAGAGAAAGCTTCACTCACTTCAAGCGTGTCTCCAACAGCAGCTATTCCACAGTCCTTCCTTTCATAAAAACTAATCGTCCCTCAGTCTGCTTTCTAAGTCACCTCAGTCTTGCTCTAGGCTTCAGTGCTCCCTCCCAACACTTCTTTCACAGGCACCCATTTTCCCCACTATGCAACAGCAACCTTGACCTCCACATGGCTCCTTTCTTGCTTGATACAGCAGAACTCCTGCTATTCCTCCATTCAGCAGCCTCCTCTTTACCAGCACCTTTCAGTCTGCTCCAGTAGCACTTGCTTCTTCAGTTTTTCCATAGTTTTATGCAGTCCCTCTCCTGAAATATTTGTAAGTTCAGTGCTATGCCTGACGAAGCCTCATGCTTTGTGGATCTGCACTGGAGCAAATGAGGGATACATGTGGCCTCCTCCCACAGTTGGCTTGAGGCAGGTATAACTTAGGGGGCCAGGAAACTAATATGTCCTGATTAGTCAAATGAGGGCTCATTTCCTAAGTGACATCTCTTTGGTTTCACCCAAGAGAATAGTTCCTTTTGTAAAAGAACTCTCGCCAAGTAGTGTTTTATAGTGGCATGCTTAATCGTTGAGTTCTCTGCAATACATGTAGTATCAGGGCATGCTTTTAACCTCAACCCTCGATGGAGCACTGATATGGTGGCCTTCTATGGATTAAAATTGCCTATATGGCAAGGTTAAATGCAGAAGACAATGCACAAAGTTCAAATTGCTCAAGCGTCTCTATGGTCTATATGTTTCAGCCACTTCAGGTGCTAGAAATCTGGTCTTGTGGCTTTCATCAAGACCAGACCTAGTTCCCCAAATGTGTAAGTCGTAATCTATTTCTCAGAGCGCATTTTGCCTACTTATGCAATAGGTACTCCTACAAACCGGTCCGAGAGGACTTCTGTGGGTAAAAAAGGGGGAGTAAAATCAATAAATCCATATTTAGGTCCTAGAACTGTTGCACACATATCCCACTCCCCTCTTCGGTCTGTAGGAGTATTTCATGAGTATGATTGGGTGAAATGTGCTGTGACAAACAGACTGTGACTTAAAAATTTGGGAAGTTATGAGTTCTAGGACTGGTCCTGAGGTTTGCCACAAGACCATCTTTATGGCACCTCATATGACAAACATGTAGACCATAGTTGCGAGAGTGGTTTGAACTTGTGAGCATCAGATTCTGATTTTTACCTTGCCAAACAGGCCCTCATTAAAGTCACAGACCTGGGATACTACATGGGTAATTTTAACCCTTATTACCATCTCCCCACCCCATATTACTGCTCACTTGAGGGTCTAAGATAGAAGCACACCAAATACAGCATGTATTGGGGAGAACTCTATGATGAACAATGTCACTAGAAACACTAGTGTTTGAGAGTTCATTTATCAAAGGAACTTTACACCTTTTTTTAAATTATTTTTTATTGAATGTTTACAGATACTTAATATTGTACAGTGGGACAAGATAATTGATCCATCATTGGTGCACAAAAGACGTTAACCAAACTCAGAGGTGGTACAGTAAATAGCACACTTACTTATCGAATGAGAGGCTCTTGTTGCACAAATTCTGCTAATAAAGCAGAACTGTATGTAAGGATGCCAGGACGTCAGAATGTAGGGACTGAGTCCCTCTACGTCAGTACCTGTTGGTCCAAATCCTGACTAGCTCACAGTGCCTCACGTGAACGCCTAACCTTCTCAGAGTAGCATGTGATTTCGAGAATCTCAAACATGACCCTCTAGTCCCCAAGAAACCGTGGAAACTGACTTGGTTATTCGCTCACTCATGCATGCCCATGGTAGATACTAGATAGACACCAAGAATGTTTAGAATACATTTATTGAAACTTATAGTAGCCCATTAAGAAGCAAATGTGCTGGAATCATTAGGCAGAAGCAATTAAATAAATAATCAGCATTACTAACAGGGTGTATAGGACAAACATCCAAACCATGCCAAAATATCTATCTGGCTACATTTACTCCTACTGTGTGAGCACAGGGATGTATTTGTGATCTCTGGGGTTGGCCTAAGACCTCATACCTGGTGTATGTAGCTAGATGGTCTTCATCATAAGTGTAAATCTATATCTGAAAGAAACAGTTAGTTATAAATTCCTTACCGTAGAATTACCCCCAGGCGTCAGACTGGATCCGGAAAGTTTATCGTCCGCAGCACCCCTGTGCGTCGAAAGGTGGAGTCGGTCGGTTTAGTGTTCGTTGTCTGCATCGTGGTTGCCGGGATGATGTCGCAGCGCTGATGTCAGTTCTTTCTTTTTCCGCGCCAGCAAGCGCAGATTCAGGGCAAGTGGCATATCCAGCCACTTTTTGACTGACTTTTTCTCGACTTTTGTCAACTTTGTTTTTTTAGTCCATCAACTCATGGTGAACGAGGGATGCCTGGCTTCAAGACCTGTGGTTCTTGTAACCGACTGATGTCGGTGACTGATCCGCACCGCGTGTGCCTCTACTGCCTGGAGCGCGACCATGACCCCAAGTCGTGCCCCGACTGCTGAACCATGGCCCCGAAGTCTTTGCGGGAGCGGTCTCGAAAGCTACTCGAGGCCTGGCAGTCGGCTCGAGGTCCCGGTCGCGAGGGAGGTTGAGGGACCGATCGCAGAGCCATCATCACTCCTCTTCTAAGTCTTCGCACTTGGGGTCCGGTAAGTCGAAGCATAAGAAGAAGTCAAAGAAGTATTAATCACTCTTCAACTTCTCCTCGTCCATCGGGACGAAGGGTGCGGGTGATGCCACTCCTGCGGCTCTGCATTTGAAGCCTACAGAGTCTATTCCAGCCTTCCCTCCCTTCCTGGGAGTGACCCCTGCCCAGCTTTGTCCGTTCTACGAAGCGATGTGTGCCATCTTTGGACAGCCTGAATCTGCCGGCGTGCCTTCCGGCCCCACGGACTCGGCTTGGGGCCCTAGGCCTTCAATGCTGGCGGCTTCGGCCTCACCACCACAGGGTTTCTTGGATCCAGGCTTGAATAACGGATTGGCGTCGGTGGACCTCATTACACCTCCGCCGGCACCACCTCGGCAGCCCACTTCGACCCCGGCTTCCGCCCCGATGTGGACACTGAGCTGGGCCAGTGTCGACCGGTGCCAATGGGTACTTTTGTGCCTGTGTTCCATCCTGGCCCTTTTCATCCAGATTGGCAGCCAGAGCGGGGTGAGGAAGACTGGGAGGGGTCTGGAGACCCTTTAACCGACCAGTTGGATTATGATCTGGACTGGAGAGAGGAACTGGCAGTGATCTAGATACCTCTTCAGACCTTGGCATGTTGTCTCCTCCTATCCTGGCTACAGAGGAGGGAGCGTAGTACGCAGTAGTGTTGCGTAGGGTGGCCAAGGCTCTCCACCTCGAGCTACCTACTGTGGCGGTTAGGACTAACCTCCTGACAGAGGTGCTTCAGCCGGCAGCAAGCTCTTCGGAGCCCCTGCTGCCGTTCAATGAATACCTAACAGACATCCTTTTGGGCACCTGGTCCAGGCCCAACACAGGGGCTTCTGTGGATAGGATGATTGCCCAATGTCACTGTCCGGCCCCGGGTGACCCTACTTTCCTCTCTCAATACCCTACCCCTGAGAGCTTGGTGGCCAAGCCTCGACATCCAAAGGTGCATTCCCCAACGCTCCACCTGATAGGGAATCCAAAAAGCTGGACCAACTTGGGTAGAAGATGTTTACTTCCTCCTGCTTGGGACTGCGGTCGGTAAACACAGCATGTCTGTTGGGCTGTTATCCCCACTCTGTGTGGGATACGGTGGCGCAAGTGCTGCCCCAGTGCCCGGAGGAGGCCCAGGCCGTGTTCTCCTGTGCTGTTACCAGGGGGAGAGACACAACGAAGCTTACCATCGCTGTGGACTAGACACCGCCGACTCGCTGAGTAGGACGAGTTTAACATCGGTAGCTCTTCGACGCCATGCCTGGCTGAGTTCGACTGGCTTTTCTGGGGATGTCCAAAGCACTCTAATGCTAATGGACATGCCCTTTGATGGCCGTCGCCTGTTTGGCGACAAAGCAGACCGTGCGCAAGAGCGCTTCAAGGATTCTCTGGCTACGGCCAAGTCCTTGGGCCTCTCCACCACACACCCTGCACTGTCTGCTTTTTGCCCCTTTTGTGGCTACGGAATGGCTGCCGCGACATCATCCCGGCGACCACGACGCTGATGACTAACAAGGAGCAGATCACATTTCGACGCGCAGGGGTACTGCTGACAAAAAACTTTCTGGATCCAGTCTGGCGCCTGGGGTAATTCTAAGGTAAGGAATCTATAAGTAACCTACGTTTCTTACATATATATTGTTACCGAATTTGTTCTTTACGCAGGGCTGCATGCCAGACACTGCTGTTGCTCCAGAACAGTCTTCTCTGCCAGAATCCTCTTTAGCACCCAAGGGGATGTTACACAGTTTATTTGATAAAACAACTGTGTTGTGTCTAACGTTAGGAGCTACTGTTGAACAAGCAGAAAAAATTAGAACAGTATGTCATGTATTTGAAGCAACTTTTAACAAGATGTTCTGACTAAATCCCAGGAAGAGTGCCCGAATAACACGCAACATGCACAGCAAATCCTCAGAACAATCTTGCAAAAACAAGTGTATTCTATGTAGCCATGCAGAGCAAAGGCCAGAAACACCAAACTAAGGAAGAAACCAAGTGGGCCAAAAAGGCAACTCCCTACACCATCAATAAATGGAAAAGAATTCACAATGAGTCCCCCATCCCCCTTTAATAGCTCTTTGATGAAAAAGGAAGTTATCACTTGAGTAAAATCAGGGAGATTTCAAATAGGAAATAAGTGACTTCTGATATCCTATAGGCACTGGGAAGGTGGACCAACCCTCCTCCCCTTTTTGATTTAGAGTATCCAAACTGACACACGGGGAAGAAACCGGACTCCTAAGTGTATGCTCATAAGGAGAAGCAGCTCTGTGGCCGTGATCTAGAGTTGTGCAAAATGTTCAATCATTCCTACCACTAGGTTTAGGAGAAACACTTTTTTTTAGAAGGACATCCAAAGTATATGAGATATTTGTGAAATTGCATTGGACCCTGTCTAGCAATCACTCAAATATTTGTTTTCAATCTTTGAAGCACTGATTCCTGAGCATGCTTACATAGCTGCCAGTAAGTAAAACCGCTCATACATCCCACTTGATGATAATAAAAAATCATCTTCAAATGTTTGGCTTGAATATAATAAAAATCATACAGTCTCTGCTCCAACTCAGCACAGATCTCTGCAAAATGCTATAAAACAAGCAGAAATGTTCACCTTGTTATAAAAACTAATTGTTAGATCACTGGTATTCTGTAAATACGGACCATCTCTAACCTAACCTTCATTAGCAAAATTGTGAAATGTGAATGCACTGGTCACAAGAAAGTGTAAACTCAAACAGTACTATAACCAAAGAAGAATATGTTTGCTACTATTATACTAATGTTCCAAAGACCAATTTCTCATAATCTTCAAGGCTGATGTGCCTTGGAACCCACAAGGTGTTTTAATAGAACACTCACTCACCTACATAGTAGGTGAGATGCTTCATCGTTGGGTTCCCAGCCTGG
Source organism: Lissotriton helveticus (assembly GCF_964261635.1). Classification (NCBI taxonomy): domain Eukaryota; kingdom Metazoa; phylum Chordata; class Amphibia; order Caudata; family Salamandridae; genus Lissotriton; species Lissotriton helveticus. Next base: position 135,932,959 of record NC_136063.1, on the reverse strand, counting down.
TCACTGAATGCTTCCCGGGTGTGCTACAACATCCAATTACAGCAGATCTGGTCTTTTTTTTTTTTGTGATCTGTGGCTGTGTGTTAGTGAAAGGTGGTGTTCTAATTGGCTCAAGCTCTCCTATCCCAATTTGGGAGTTTTAGTAGTGGTAGTCTCTGCCAATGTTCAAAACAGTGGTGGATAGATGTGGGATTTTAGTTGATCACACTTATCTTAAAAGTGTGGTCAAGCTCTCCCGTGGGACTACCAAGGATGTGCAAGTACAATGGAGGGTGCGACACCTTGAGGAAAGTGTGACAACAGGGTCTACCCCCTCGGAGCAACTCAGTAGCAGAAAACAACTACATTAAAAGATGAATTGCAAGAGGTGATTATCTCCACAACTACTTGGGTTTGTAAGTACAAACCACGCACATCTTTTTGCTTGCCATAGATCGCATGCATAATTTTGATCCTGGTGAAAGCCACACTGACCCTTAGAGGCATGAAAAAAGATGACTGGAACATGTTGACCCCACTTAGGATAAGTGGGATCAACTAAAATCCCACAGCTATCCACTATTGTTTTTAACATTGACTGAGACGTCCACTATTAAAAACTGACGAATTGTGATAGTGAAAGGTGATGTTAAAATTGGCTCAATATTTAGTAACATACAATCAAAGATCACAAAAAAACCTGCTCTGCTGTAATCGGGTGTTGTAGCACACCCTGGAAGCATTCGGCGACCAGGATGGGAACCCAATGATGAAGCATGTCACCAACTAGGCAAGTAAGTGAGGGTTCTTTTAAAACACCCTGTGGGTTGCAAGTCACAGCAGCATTGAAGATTATGAGAAATTGGTCTTTGGAACATTAGCAAAATAGATAGCAAACGTGTTCTTCTTTGGTTATAGTATGGATTGGTTGAGAAGGCGAACAGGTCTTTACTCCTGCTTCTCTCTCACTTTTGTTTGTATTGGTAAACTCAAACAGAACAGATAATTATGTTTCAGACTAGGAGAGGCAAAGAAACAGTAATAACCAATATTCGAAAGAAAAGAAACTGGATTTCTTGACCTGACAATGTGCGAACTGAAATCCTAATAGTTCCTGAACTGTTGGCGGCATGATATTATAAATCTTAAAATGCTAATAGAATGCTCAAAATTGGATGTGTTAATTCACTTGCACCAGTCTTTTGTATCTACCATTAGCCAGAAATTTAGAATGGATTGTGCTTATTCAAAAATGTAATGCTCATTTGCGGGGCGTCCTACTGAGATGTCTGAACAATGCACACATCTAGATGAAGGGGAGTTACATTTGCCTGAATGTTTTAGAGACGTAAATGCTAAAACTAAGAATCATTAGATGATAGTGCACTGTTTAACTGGCTGGAAGAAACGAACCACTGTCAATCAAGCTGAATTAGTTAAGAATCTTAGAGTGTGGGTTAATGCAATCTCTTGTTGGGCCATCAAATTATTACTGTAGTTCTACAAACTAGTTTTTACATTATGTTGCTGAGAACAGTCCATTGTTGTCACTATTATCACATTGTCCCAAGTAGACCAAGGCTTTGGTGATGTTGAAAATGCATAACTGCAACAGTGTCTACGCAGGTGATCAAAAGAAAGAGATTGTGAAATTACAAACCAGGCAGACGAGCTTTGCCTCCACCCAAAGGTGTTGACGCACATCACCCAGCTCTCGTGGGCCTTCACTGTCAAACCCAGGCCCACATAATATAGTCCAAACTTCTCTAAACCATTTTAAAGTATGGGAAGCCTATGGCCCAAAATGCTTAAATAGATGTTTCAAACCATCCACCCAACCATATGCTGAGGAATGCAAATCCGATCAATCTAACGTAGCACAGAGGCAGGCGAATCCAAGTAATATGGGTTCGAATGGAGGACCTGAGGTCCCAACCAAATATGACTGACTTCAAGAAGATCTGAAAATGTACGGGTTCAGCCTGGGGAATAGTCTGCTCAAACTCCTGCATGTCCTCTTCTAATAAAAAAAAAAAAACATGGAGTTGAGTGAATAATTTATAGCCGCACAGCCCAGTTATCATGAACTTAGCTTTAACCCAACCTGCAATCTATCACTACATCACCAGTGCTACAAAGGGGCAAATGTCTCAAACTTGAGGCTAACAAAACAATTGACTAAAGAAGTGGATGAAAGAAATGCTGTGTGGTTATGTCGAATGTGTACAATCATTAACTGACGACGGGTGAGTTCTAACTAAAAATAACTAGAGGAAACACTTCTTGAATACACATTAACATTCTTAGTGCAAAGACCAGATGGCTTAAGTCACGACACAGTATGATACACTATGAACATGTTGATCTAACAATTTTATTCCAGATGCTGTCTTTGCATTCTCTTGCAGATTGGCACTGAACATTATCTTTGCCAGGCTATAGGTGAGTGCAAAGACTGTTTATCTAGGATAAAACTTTTGGATAAGCATTAACGCTATACCTGAAGTTTGCAAAATCACAACACGTTTCTGATTCCATATAAAGTTCTGCATGTATGTTCTTGTGTAAATCTGCATCACGCTGTTGAATATACTTTAGGTTTCCATTGTGTGTTGTTGTTATGGTATATTTCCTTGTTCCTTGCCTGCTCATCGCTCTTGGTTTCGAATTATTACACTAAATTCGGCGAAACCAAGGGAGAGCAAGAGGTCAGGAACAGGACATGGGTAAAATAATACTATGACAAAAACACATACAATGGAAACCAAGTATACATAACACACCATCTAGAATGTCACTTTAATGCAGAGGTCTTGAATTTGTGGGGCGCGACCCCCAGGGGGGCCGTGGAGGCACGAAAAGGTGGTCACGCACTTCATTTGTTAAAAGAAAAACGACCCAGACGATTAGTTAAAATGCTTTCCTGTGCTGGGAAATCGAGGCCAGGCAAAATGCTAAACAGGACTGTCTGCCAGAGTGTTGCTGGCCTGAAGAAATGCAAATGTGGACAATGAGTTAATCTGCAAATGTAAAGAATTTGCAGATTAACTTGTTGTGCACATTTGCATTTCTTTCAGACCAGCATCACACTGGCAGAAAAGTGTGTTTAGCTTCTTGCCTGGCTTTGATTTATCAGGAGAGTGCTGTTGCAATTAATTGATCCTATCACTTGAAACGTTTTGAGTTGTTGAGCTGTGAAGGGCTTGCTTTTAATTGTCTTTGTATTTATATAGTGCTTACTATCCCTGAGAATGTGTTGAAGGGACAGTTATGTAAAAAAATTGCATTACATAGGGTCTGGATATTACTAAAATCTATGGGCGTTATTTACAATGAAATGATGTAGGGCAGCTCTGCAAGTATTTTTGCTCTGCTGCCCTAAGCCAATTCAAAAGAGCAGGAATGGACTGTATTTATAAGATACAGTGAACTTCTGTACTTTCTGCCGGTGCACAATTTGGTGCATAGCACCAACGCAAGCACCTTTGTTGTTGTGCAAGAAGGCACACCTTCCTGTGCAAAAACACATGGAGGCTTTATCCTCTTTCTATGTGTGCTACACGTAGAAAAAGGAAACAATTGAGGTGAAATAAAGATATTTCTCCTCGTTATGCATCCCTGGGGCAGCTTACAGTTTTGATGCATCCTTAGGTTTACAGATCCTTGTAAATCTGGGAATGTATCAAAACCCAAGGGAAAACCCACCACAATGCCTATGGAACACCCCCCCCCCCCCCCGGATGCAGTGTAAGGCTACACATCGAGTTAGTGCTGCGTTGCTGTACACCATATCTAGGAGGCCATGAAAAGCAACACAAAGTGACTTTGCCTGGCCTCATAGGACTGGGTCTGCACTCTGCGCAACCAGAGGGTCATAGAAAATGACTCACTGGCAGGGCAAGGGGCTTATAAATAAGCCCCTATATTTTGGAAGCACCATTTATTAGTAAAACATTTTGCGCATTTTGTAGCGGTCTATCTTGTACTGTGTGTAATGGGAGTATAAAATAAAGGCTTACATATTCACAGTGCTTTCTGTCATGGGCTGTGACCTCATAGAAATAAAAATATACAGGTCACTATTCTCCACTGCACTGGTTTCGCACAGACTTCTGCACTACATTAACTAATAGAGGCTTCATAATTTATTATAGTGCATTTCCCACAGAGTAACAACTTTTTAAAATGTATTTATTATTCATGGAAGCTGCCCGTTATTTTATATGTAGCTACCTGACGGTGAAAGACCTAAAAAACATATGTATGTTTTAATTATGATGAATGATGTTAAGCTACCTCCAGCTGTATGTTGCTGTAAATGCCAAGCTGTCTGCATCCCATGAAATATAGTATGGTTTTCCTTTAATGCCATGCAATAAAGTTCCAGACAATGCATTACAGCTGTTATACTTCGAGCAACTGGAATTATGTGATTGTGCGGCTGCAGCGATTTTAGCATAATTATAGATTTGCCGCATCATTTTTCATCTGCCGCATAATTAGCTGATTTTAAGAAAAAAAATTATTTACTCAAAAGATTCAAATGTTACTAAAAAGGAGCAACAGGTGTTGTCGCTCTGTAGAAGGCCTTTTGTGAAGCTGTACTGGTCACCTTTTTGTTGCTTATTGCAATACTTGGGTGTTAAACCGGTACTAATGAGGTGCAACCACAGATTGACCGTTTCTCTGGAGAACATTGATTCTTTATCTGACACCTGGGGACAGGACTCGCCCCTCAGAACCCTTGCTCTCCCTATTGTTTCCCTGAACATTTATGGTTGTCAATGATAAGAAGTACCAGGTTCTAGAAATTTTTGTTGAGGGGGGGGGGGGGGTACTTACATCGAAAACATTTTGATGGGGGGGTGGTTTCAGCACCAAAAAGTTTGACGACCACTGCTTTAATGGGATAGCAGGCATTTTAAGAGACAACAGGTTTATTTTTATCCGTTATCTATGGCGCGAACGGTCCGCATGCCATTAGAGCGCTCTACAGTGGCGCAAAAAATTGAGAACCATGTACTGATGAACAAAAACTAGTAGCCTATCAAACAGGTGTGTGTGGTGTAAAGCGCATCAACGTCTCGTCAGGAGTAGTTAACGCTAGATAAATACATTTACAGATACAGCGCTTTAGAGGTGAACAGAAAATAAGTACCACATACTGATAAACAAGTAGCCTACCAAACACAGAGAATTTTGAGAGATAGATGTACTGTATGGGAGTTGGAGATAAGACATTGGTCGGTGTCAACAGGGTAAACATCAGCCCCCAGCCAGTGGACGGATGAAGAAAAGGTAACCAACTAGATAGCATTGACAATAGCAGAAATAGGGAAATGAAGAAAAGCAAGTAATTTAACGTCGTTTCAAGGGTAGTAAGCGATATATAGACAGCCCTGCCAAGTATCACGCATCAGGCGTGATACTAACGCATTTTTCTGCAGTGATCCGCATCCCCGCACGAAAATGCAAAGTCACGCATTTGTCTTGCCTCCTTGACACCACCTCTGGTGTAAAGGAAGTCGATGCCCTGGCCAAACAGTGCACTCCTGATGAGCACGCAGCGCAGACCGCATGCTGCTCTGGCAGTGTGTGTGATTGTAGTAGACACTGTACTGTGTCAAGTCTACTCATTAATGGCAGGTCAGGAGCGTCGCGCCCGCGCCGATCTGGTGGCTCATTGCTGCTCTGGCTGTAGCAATGAGTGTTCATAATTATCCCAGCTGCTACGGCCAGCTGGGGTGGGGGGGGTACTCACGGCAATTACGTGACATGGTGAGGTCATGTGATTGCAACCAGCACTGTATCCGTAACTCTCGGAGACCGCGGCAAGGCGAGCTGCGCAGCAGTTTATTTCTTTTGTTTGCAACCACCTGCCAAGCCGCATTCTTTATTTTGATGCCCCCTTAATAGTGTGCACTGGCATTTACTCAATGGATCAGCCATGACAAGAGGCAGCAGATTATTATTATAAAAGGTCCGAGGCAGCTGAGGTGATGAGCATGCCACCGCTCGCACCATCACCACCACGGGCCTGCCTCGGCCACTCTGAAGCTCACCCGACCCCTCCAGTGTTGGCTGCTACTGACTCGCCGTTGGGAGCCTGCTGCCGCCCAGAAGCACTGCAGAGAATACTGGTCGCCAGTGCACTTTTGGCCTGCTGCTCTGTGCAGAATGCGTAGTGGTATATTCATGATACCGCCGTATTAGGGGTCAGTGATTCGGGCTGGGCTGCTGCCTGCAGCTCTGAGATCATGTACCAGCCTGCCTCAAATCCAAATAAGTAAATGCAACTTTAAACATTTATAACATGTGAACTCGTAAAACTATCAGTGCTCTTAAGAAAATGTAACGTTTGTGAGAGCAGAATAAATTACAGAGGAACACTTGCTCAAAATTTCGGTAGTGGAGTCTGCACCTCAGATACATTCAGTACCCCAGCTACCGATAATGTGTGCTTTCAAGTGATGAGACCCAATCTGGAAAACAGTCCCTATCGCCTTTATTTCTGTTCATCTTTATCCCCCTCTGTAGCAGTAATTTTGTTATTCTGTACTTGAGGTGAGCAAGTGGCAGGCACATGACGCTGGTTTCGCAATAGATAATCTGACCCTACTACAATAACTCCCTTTGCTGAAATTTACAGAAACCTTCTTTTGTTTGTAGTGGCGCAGCACGCACTGTCAATGAGTGGTGCAGATCTGGGTCCAACAGTATAGTCACCTAAAATGGCCACTAGGTGCTTCAGTTTCTGGTTATTTCCAACAGTTTTAACATCTTCTGAGAGAGTCTCGTTGCTTAAATGGGTGCAATTGCTGATATTTATATGTTTGCCCCGTCTTTAATGCTTGATTTTGCTTGCGAGAAATTGTCACTCACAGTCATCGAAATGTCACTCATAATTTCACTGGAATTATGAAAATGTCACACACAGCAATCTGAAACCTTGGCAGCTATGTATAGATGGAACTAGGATAATGGGAGCAGCAAGGTGACGCTACTGGATAGAGGGGAGGTTTGAAAGGATCAGAACGGAGAGACCTCAAAGTGGCATCCTCGTGTTCTGACATTTTAAATTTTCCGCATTTGGATTTTCACCTTTTTTAGCGGATGTGCCTTCTGTTTCTAACGCGTTCATAGCGACTGCTGCTAGGAGAGGAGCAAACTGCTTCCGTTTCCGTGTACGTCATTAACCCTCACTAATGACACCCACATATAGTGGCTGCTTGCGACCAATCACTGCGGTAGTTAGCCAAAATGACCCTATTTGCAGAGTGCGCATGCGATCTTTTTTGCTGCCCTACCAATAAGAACGCCGTTTGCTCATTTTTCGTGTACAACGAGCGTATGGTCTCATAGGCAAAAAAATGCTCTTGTCAAAGGCCGTGTCCAATAGAACAGCCAGAAATGCGTCCACTGTTTTTTTTCCCCAACCAATGGATGTGCAGTGTGGGCGGGGTGTATACAAACGACGAGCGGGATGGAGTAGTTGGCTCTTCGCGGGAGTTTTGACAGCGAAGCAGGCAGCGGTGGTGACCTGATCTAGGGTAGCGTGCCCCGATCGTGGCGGCAGAGATCGTGGGGTGAAGATGAGCGGGCCGAACAGGGAGATTCGCCGTGAGTACTGAGATCCGAGCGGCGTGACTTACTGTTATTGATCCCGGGGACCGAGGTGCATGTAACAAAGCGTGCGCATGCGCCGTAGGCAGAGCCTTTGCCTGAAAGTTCCATAGTCCGCCAATAAATGTTCTACGCATGCGCGGTTAAAGCAGATGTTTGAAGGGGGGAAACAGCTGATAGAAGAAATCTTAAAAGTGACAAAAAGATAATTTGATAAAACAGCAGATCGGAGGTTGGAACCAAGCAATAAGAGTGACAGCTGGAAAAGCAACATAGACAAGATCCACACACGCATAAAAAGATGGTGAACAGAATGCCAACCCAGGAGGGAAAAGGAAACCAGAACCCCTTGACAAGAACAACAAAAATAGAACTGGTCTCGTGTCATGTGTGAAACTGCAGCTCGTCTGATTTTTAAGTTTAGCTTGACAGAGCAGCTCTTACTAGACATTGTGGAATAAACCTGAAAAACGTTTTAAGAAGCAGCGCCATCAGATGGGCTTTGGCTCTAACCACATGTTGGAAGTCCGGATTGAGTGGTTTGACTGGGTAGAAGTTGTGTGCTCCCACCAAAAAAAGTGCTTACCCTCCATGCAGCTGTGATCATTTTGTATATTTATCCAGTTGCCTAAGCTTGAACTTTCAGACACATGGCAATGCTATTAAAGTGTCCCATATAACAACCTAGTTTACGTTTTTTTTGTTTTGCTCTGGCAGCAGCACTGATGGGAGAAGAGCAGTCGTTAGCTTTATACTTCAGTGTGGAGTTTTTTTTGAGCGCACAGGGCTACAGTAATCTACATACATTTTTAGATCTGGCTTGACAGTGCAGGTGTCGCCTGATCTTATGTGATCAATAAAATAATACTTCAAAAGAGTCCTTCAGAGAAAGATACTTCACCAATATGTTTGTTTTCCTGAGTACAGGATTTGATTGTGCCACATTTGTGTGTTTCCACTAAAAAGACTGCATGGTTTGCATTTGTTGGCTTGTGGCAAAGTTTATATTTGATAAAGCAGGACTGAGTTGGTAATGCCGCTAAGCCAGTGATAATGTCTGTAGGTCTGGTTTGTTTATTATGAAATGTCAGGATAAAGAAAGTAGGCCTGACACGCTTATTGTGAAAAGTATATACTAAAATTTATAGGCAGTTGTGTGGATTGCTATTACTATGTTTTACAGCCTATAGATGGGTATTTTGTTACATGGAATATCACAAATTATGGTAGTAGATAGTGGTTTTGATTCTAGTCAGCCAGTGTGACTAACTGCGGTGGCAGAAGGTTTGCTCTGTGAGAATCCTTGTTAGGCCATCTAAAAAGAGATAGTATTTTGCTTAGTCAACTGTAATTTTGTAATATTATGATTGTGTGTCTGATGGTTGCTTTGTGGAAAAGCTTAAGCTTAAAACTAGATGCTTGAGTTAGTTATGGTGACCAGCATGGTTCCCTGTAGCGTGCGCGTCCCCATTGTGCACACAATCTTGCACAGTGCGCACACCATTGCTTCATGTAAAATTAATAGACAGTTTGTTTCCAGCCCACAGCCTTGAAAATACGAGTGCTCTGAAAAAAACAGTCTCTTCTTGTTGCTAAAGTGCAGGGAGAAATTCTGCTGCATTTACAAGGTGGGATGAAGGTTAGATGCAACAAGATTTTGAGAACGGTAGTCCCTCTCTGCCATGGGCTTGTGGGAATGTCAAAACAGAGCCCGGAGCAGGCGGCAGTTAAACATGCTGTTAATCTCTGCATATCTGCCCAAGGTTTGAAGCTTTTTAAGGGTGACCACAAATAAAGTGTAGTGTGATACCACACAAATACTTTATTTCACCGAATTCGAGCTTCCTGTTTTTTCTTTATCCCACATGAGAGCATTTTAAATGATTGCATTCAGAAAGTGCGCTCAGTGCTTTTAATTGTCATTAGTTTTAACAAAATTGCCAAGCAACATGCATTTTCTGCAGCCAGTAACAATGCTGGACGCACAGATGCTCAAGAAAAATCAATACGTGGCCATCCATTAATATTGACTTGGCAGTGTAGGTGCATATTACAATTTCTACTGGCATGCCCTACTAACATGTCAGTCGCGCTGTAAAGCCTGAACTATTGGAGTGCTAAGCTTGACACAGGCACCTCTGCCATGGCCTGTTGAGTACACTGAGGAACGCTTACCACCTCATCCTGCTGTTACCTACACCATGAAATCCTTCCCAGTCTCTGAGTCCCTTATAAGTGTCAAGTAACCCCTCTCGGGTGAATTGCGCTCATTTCCTCAACAGCTTGTCAAGGTGCAGATGGCTTCATGTGTAAGCAGCAGAGGAAGAGTTGTTGGTAGTGGTGGAGGAGGGTAGAATGTGAGCAAGGTGGTTTTGTGTTTGATTAGTGGCTCAGGTCACTGCATTGGGTGCAGATCTGTACTCTCCCTTTGTTCCTTTCTTGAACATTATGGAGCTTGGGCTTGCGTGACAATCCTGCAGTAGCTTATGCACATAAAATTATTAGAGTGTACTGTGAGCAGCACTTGCGTTTTCAGAACTGCCTGTCAGTCTGCCAGTAACACAATCCTGTGATTCTAGGTAAATGAGTTTTTTTTAGCCAGAACTTAACGCAAAGGTATTGGAGCTCTTTACATGAGAACCATTTAAGTTACACAAGGACACATTCATGTTTTTGTTACGCACAGGGAGATTAAGCGATTGGTCTAGAATCACAGCTTTGCATGTCCACTTAGAAGAGGGGTAGCTGGAAATGCGTACTGAACTGTAACTACGAAATGTCATGTACAGCACTCCCCACCTCTCTCCTTGTTAGCAAAGGCACTGGGCCGAAACAACTGTAGAGCCCTTCAAAGATACAGGCCACGGACAAGTCTGCTGGGCTAGGAACAAAACCTGTCAAGTCTAAGACTGACCCTTTCCCATTCTAATTATCTTTCAGACCAACAGGCCTAACGGTCCCTATCTTGTGACATATGTGGAGGTCAGTCCATAAGAGACAAGATAGGACAAGTTAAGATAGGAGGAAAGATGAGCGCATAAGGTGTGAAGGGAAAGAAAGAAAAATAAGGAAGAACAAGAGTGTGTAGTAGCTTAGAAGCTATTACATAGAAGGGTAGAGAGAAATGAGCAAACTATTGACAAGAAGAAAAGGAAGGGAAACGAGGAGCTAGGGAAAGAGCTTGAGTTGGAATCATCCATATTGTATTTAGCTATGTATGTATCTGTTAACAAGAACAATGAACCCCCGACTCCAACATCCCGCATGATTGACTATCAGTTAATCCCTTGAATTATTTTACCTGGGGAGACAGATGACCAATATACATCTGATTCATCAGTGATGCCAATATTATAAGACCATACAGCAGTAAGCGCCATTAGAAAAGTAGGAGACACCTCACATAGGCAACCACTGTTTTCCTGTTGGCTAGCTATTCCAAGTGGCAGGGTTTCTCATCATCCACATACTCCTATGCGTGCAGGAATGCGTTACACTGTATTAGGAGCCATGCGACAGGGAAACCTAATGTGTGTTTCTGTATTTATCCTTACAGCTTATTATGTCTAGTCCTCAGTGTCGGAGTGTTGCTGTCCATTCACTAGGTCTCATGACCACCAAACTAAAAATGTGTCAAAGGGACTATTATCATTCTTTATTTATAAAGACCTAAGGTAAGGGATTAAAATCAGAGTTATACCCACTGACTAGTGTGTTACATATGAGCAACCAACCTGTTTCATTGACAGAATTTTGTGGTAATTTCGTCAGGGCAACAGGACCACTCTATCAACCATTATTAGTTCACCACACCTGCACAGAGCGAAAGAAAGGATAAGGGGGTTGAAGAGGGTAGAAGAGGACTAGAAGAACGTAAATAGGGATAAAGTAACAAGGGTTATGGAAGATGTAGGCATCGAGACAAGGGAAAACAACCAAGGACAAAGCAATGGAGAAATGAGACGAAAGAGAAGCAAAGAGTGAAGAGAGACATGGACAAAGGGAAAGCTGAACGTGTTAAGAGAGACAAGGGAACATTAAAGGGGCGGAGGAACAGAGTGGAGAGAAATATGAGCAGGGGCAAAATGCAAAAAAGGGAAAAGGAAAAATGTAAACCTGGGAGATAAAGGAGTAGCTAAGGGGAATGGCATAATGAGTGTGGACAATAATAATGTATCCGATTATAAAATGATTAGAAGAGGAGGACTGAGAAAGAAGAGTCATTAAATGATTGTCTCTTAGCCACACCCTTAGACCTGTCCCAGGCTCCACCTCTAGTCCACTGGTCAGTGGGTTGAGTACCTGCACTTATTTTTCTCCATTTAAAGCACTGCGTGGGATGTAAAAATGTCTTGTATTAGACTAGTCTCTGGTCTCCACAGTACAGGCTATATTCTCTTTCTCCCTCCCTATTTTCCTTCCCACTCCACCAAGTCAGGTACGGAATGGACCTCTGGGCAAGACAGCTAAAAATAAAATTATGCTTTACGACTGGGAAGTGGGTTCGATAGTGGGCCTATTTTCTCTTTTATTTCACTTCCTCCTGAGTATATGCAAAGCTGTTCCCTATGGTAAGCTCTGAACTCCAGGTAATAGCAACATAATCACAATTTTTTCTTTGGGACTGAGAATGTACAGAGACTTGTGTAAATGTGTAAGTATACATTAGTCCTGGGTGATCAGCAGTGGAAGAAGGGCAAGGACCGGTGAAAGAAGTAGACATGTCGCACATCTCGTGACCGCACTTGACTTGTCTGAGCCACCCTTTCCTACAGTCTGTTTGGCCTGGATGTGCACGTTTTACAGACTGCCTCTTAGCAGGGAAACACATTTTTAGGTGGTACATCAACATGCAATGTGATTGTCAACTTGCTAAATGTATATACCCTTGTATAGTCTCATAACATTCCCCTGCCAAATGAGCAACGCTCCAATTGAGACTATTCATTGAAATCTTATTATGGTGCTACCTTCTGAGGCCTGTTCTTTTCTAAACATGGGGTGTTGGTGCCACTAGAGTAAACAAATCATGTCATGGTGATCTGTATCTAGATTGCAAAACTGTCGCAAAACCATTAAATGGAGCTGTATGTGTGAAAGACAACTGTTTTTGCTCTCATTGTAAACAAAGTTTTTGAGTGGTAATTGCCAGAGATTTATATATTCGCATGTTGTGCTCGCATGCTTGGTGCACAAAGCCTTGGCTGCAGCGCGCAGAGATCTTTTACTGCAGCACACTTAGGAAATAAATTAGAGAGAGCATTTGTGACAAGCTACTTGCCTATTTGGTGCACTTGAAATGTTATGTCCGATGCAATAGGTCTGTTCTGCTTATTGTTGTAATGATATTGCTAAGGCAGTTGGTCTAGCTTATTTATTGTGGATAGCACTAGCTTATTTATTGTGGATAGCACAAGTTAAAGCCAGTAAGATTTTACATTTGGTTATTATAACATTGTTTTACAGGATATAGGCCAGTATTCTGTTAGATGTGATCCGACAGATTATCGTGGTAGGTAAGAGTTTTGGCGTTGGTCACCCACTCTGACTAACCCGGGGGAGGGGGGGTGTTTCACTGTGATGACTCTTGTTAGGCCCTTTTGAGGGGTTACATATTTCTTTGCAAGCTATTTTTTCTACATATTTGTACACTTAAAAAAAACAGGTGTTACATGCACTGCAGTGACCACAGCACAGTATTCAACATGGTAAACCCAAATTAACTATGGGAGAAACACTCAAGTAAGGGGACTGATCAAGCACTATCAGATCTCATAATAGCCTTACATAAAGAAACCGGGGTAAAAATCAAACTCCCAAATAACATAGGGCTCTCCCACAGGTTGTACACTGAAAATGGTGTCAAACAAGGGTGTGCACTTGCACCACTTCTCTTCTCCTTATACATTTCAGTCCTGCCGAATTACATACACGCCTCAGTTGGCTTTCTTCCTAAATGTAATAACCAAAATATTAGTCATCTAGTTTATGATGATGATTTGGAAATTTTCTCGCAGACACCACCCGGCTTGGAAAAACAACCTTGAGACTGAACTAATTTAAGTTTGAGACAAACACGTGCAAGAACTCAACACCACCTACATATAAAATATTACAGCACTGCTCAATTTATGGTCTTGAACACCTCAGGTTAAAGTTCGTCTGGAACTCAACCTAAAAATTGGTTAAATACTACACAACTCATCCATGATCAGTCATGTTTATGATGGTAGCAGGGTGGGTGAGTAGACCTTGAAATAGTTAATTTTTGATGCATTGAAGTAAAATGCCAGAAATAACCTTGACTTCAATCTACCTGCTGGGAAAATAAAATTATCTTTGAAAACTAATTTGCTACAGCTAGACACACTGATAATGATGACACGACTCAAATCAAATCAAAATATCTTTATTCGGTTTTCCATTGTTTTGAAATACCATAAAAGTTCATAAAATACATCAGTTTCATATTCATATAAAAAGAAAACCATGTTTAAAAACATTTTTAAGTTTCAAATATTAAAAACTATTTTTTTGCCAGTATTCATTTTAGTCATAAAAACCATTTGAGCCAGTCATCATAAATTGGTACGATGTCTGATCCAAAATTTAAGAAAGTGCACTATGGACTTTGTCATAAGTTCGGTTTCCAGAAACTGTAAAGCCAAATAGGCTGGGCGACATTGACGCAGCTTCAAGATCCGCAAAAGTGGTACTATCCACCGCCTGCGTGGTGAAACATAAAATTTACAGAAAAAAAGTACATGTATAGTTGATTGTGAAGAAATAAGATCACAGGGACAGGGGGGGAGATTTGTGGACCAATCATTTTGGGAAGGAAAAGAAATCATACGATGAAACACATTAAACCTAAAACGGGTCAACAAAAATTTACCATATTGATTTAAATTATACTGCAGGTATGGTTGGATAGTAGGGACAAGTTGTATTAGCACACATTGCTTTACAGAAGGTTTTCCTATTTCAGTTAGCAGACGCAATTGGGACAGATGCGACAAACATACTGTTTTTAGTTCTTTTTTTGAGAGGTTCAGTACTGATGGAGGATCATCGAAGAATCTTGCTAATCCAATGTCAGTAAGGAATGATTTAACATAGACCAGCCAGCTGATCTTCCTCATATTATCGAGTTTCATGCAGTCTTGGAGAATTGTTCTCGTGAGGTGACATTGTTCCGTTGCCCAGATCCTTCGCCACAGCATGACTGGTTGGATTTTAATGATGTCCGAAATGTAGTCCAAACCAAGTTCAAGATGACAGCCATATGTTGTGGTACTTTTTGGGACTGCCAACAAAAACCTTAAAAAAGAGTTTTAAATTTTTTGGATCTGGTCTACGTTCGCCCCGCCCCAGACCCCTGCTCCATAAATCGCAGTACTAAGACATTTTGCATTATATATTTTGAGCATTTCAGTCGGGGGTCTCTTGCCCAACCAGTTTGCAAAAGCCTTCAGTGCACCAACAGCCCTTAAAAAAGCCAATTTACGGGAATTAGCGGCTTCCCTCCATTTGAAAGCCTCATCGATTAAAATCCCTAGGTAGGGATAGGTTTCCGTTCTTTCTAGGGGGGATTTGTCCACATAAATTGTCTTGGGTTTTTTGCGCTTTATGCCAGCGTGCATCACATACGTCTTTTTTATATTTACTCTAAGATTCAAGCTGGCCATAAACGAGCAATATTTGTTCAAAACCCGTTGGAGCTGGATTGGGGTTCTGGCGAGGATCACCGCGTCGTCGGCGTATAGTAAGGCTGGTATCTGCCGACGACCGGCTGTTGGAAGATCTTCTGCACCCTCTAGCATAGTAGCCTCTAGGCCATTAGTGTAAAGGGTGAATAAGAAAGGGACCAGCACACACCCTTGTCTGACCCCCTTCTCAATCTGAAATGTATCAGTTAGTTGGCCTCCTGTCCCGAATCTCACTCTTCCTGTTGCTCCTGAATACAGTTCTCGAAGGAAATTTACTATTGAAAGGTCAATTCCCATTTGCAGCATAATTGTCCAGAGCCTTGAGTGGAAAACGCAGTCAAAGGCCGCTGTTAAATCCACATATACCATATGTAGAGAAGTGCCTTTTGCCTCTACGTACTTTCCGGCCAATAGTGTCAAATTTAAAGCCTGGTCCACCGTACTCAATCCTGCCCTGAACCCGTATTGCAAGTCAGAGATTGTCCCATGATCATTCGTCCACTCCTGGAGACGGTCGAGAAGAATGCGCCCAGCCATCTTCCCGAGCGAATCCAGGAGTGAAATGGGACGGTAACAGGCAGGACTGTCTCTGTCTCCCTTTTTAAAGATGGGGACCAGTATAGAGGACGACCAAGAATCGATCAGGCCAACCTCTTTGGGCGCGTTCAATACGTTAGTGAGTAACGGGGACCACAGGTCTGGATTATGTTTAAAAAGGTCCACAGGGACCGAATCCGGTCCTGGTGCCTTCCCGGATTTAGCAGTTTTTATTGCCTTCTCTATCTCATTTAGTGTAAAGTGAAGGGCTAGTGGATATTTTACTGGAATCAGAGATTCTAGATGTTCTGTTTCAGGGAGTTCTTGCCCTCTAAACACCTCAGAGAAGTGTTGCACCCATTTTCCTGAATCGATAGCGACATCTAGGCATGGCTCATCTACATTGTCTGTTAGGAAAGGAGATTTAACTATCTGCCAGAAGGCTGCGCTATCCTTTAGGGTACTGCTTTTCTGTAGTTGGGCCCATAAGTTTGCTCGTAGTTCCTTTTTCCTGTTTCGCAGTGCGAGCGCATAGACCTTCCTTAATTCTATGATCTCCACTTTATCGCTCTCTGTTTTGGCTAAAGCCTTCTTTAAATTGGTGTGAGATTTCGTACATTCTGTACTAAACCATCCCTTTCTAGTGCTCTTATTTTGCTTACAGTCTCTAGTTAGTTCTTTTCCAATGTTTTCAACAATGTCACTGTAACTGGTCAGAATCTCAATTGAGGTTGTAGAGGGAGCTAGGCATCTTTCCATAGCGCTTCTACTTGATTTTACTATTTTGGTGGTTATGGCTTCCTGGTCTAGTTTGGCCCATTTTAATGTGAAACCATTTAGTCTGTCCAATGTCAATGTCTGTTGATATAGCAAGCTTAAATGGGCCTTATCTCCTCTATTCTGTGTTTTCGATTCCTGAAGTGTCATACTAATGGGGGAATGGTCGCTAAGTGCATTGTTAAGGACTTCAAAGGTCTTGATATTTGCAGCTTTGTTAGTAGAGACTAGAACATAGTCTATCAGGGTTTTAAGGCTCCTGCCATGGAAGATTGGCGTAAATTCAGTTACATGTGTTTTTAGTTTATTGGCGAACCCCATATCCAGATCGACCATCATCGTCTGCAAGTTGTTACCCTCGGGTGTATGTGTAAAATGGGTTAGACAATTTCCATCTTCATCAATGATCCCACAGTTAGGGGTATGGCTCTTGTCACATAAGTGCAAGTTAAAATCTCCTCCCCAGACTACTGTGTGGGATTCTTTTGCATATTTTGTTGCAAGATCATGTACCAGGTGGGAAATCTCACTTAGGACCATGGTTAAGTCAGATGAAGTCAAGTTGTTATAAAAATTGATGATCGTATAGACCACTTGGTTACTTCTACGGAGAATAATAAGCTGGTAGCTCTGATCTAGCTTTAAGGGGATTATTTCGCAACAGGGCCAGAGATTTGAAACATATGTTACTAGCCCTCCCTTACTCCTACCTGCATGACACGACTCAAGTGCAAAAAATTACTAAAACTGTGATGGACCCGCGAAAAAGAGGTAATAACTTTATTGTATTATAAATTCTCGGAACCTTTCTTAGATTCTTAACTCTTAATAAACAGCCATAAATTGATTCCAAACTGGAGGCAGTGAAAAATAAGAAATTTTTACGCTTTCGCCTATTATGTATATATTTCAATATGTCAGATTGAAGGATCATGGAAAACACAAAATTGCTCTTCAAGAACATGTAGATTGTGTGAATACAAAACTTAATCCCTAGAGCACATAATAAATATGTCTCTGACAAAAAGTTCAAGGCTTACAAAGAAAATATTTGCGATTATCATTTGTCTTTTATTAGTAAATTATTAAAGTTTCTCGACTTTGCATATCAGATGCTAGACCGAACAGAAAAAGTGCTCCGAAATTATACGTGAATTAAAATTTCTTGTTATGGGCAGACTACAAGGAGCAAGGTCGTACGAGAACAGAAAATAGGCCCGGGCATAAAAATTAAATTGGTCCCATTAGCGAATTAGATAGCTAAAAAAATGTCCCATGTTACTAAATGGGAGTTGTTTTGAACTTGCAAACACAAGTGGTATAAGTAAACTTGAAACTTGAAGAAAAAAAAAAAAGTGGTATAAGTGTTTATTTTCAAGCTATGGGAGACTGCTTGGATTTGAGCGTGCTGCAGGCTGTGTTTGCTTTTAATATCAGGGAAACCAACAGTAATAAAAACCAATGAAGCACACCACAAAACAGGCCTACAGACAGCCAGAAAATGTCCGACACTCTGACCTGTCAGACAGGCCCGTCGGGCACTGCCTGATGGCCCTGTTGGCCAATCAAACTCTGGAGCTTTTTAGACCCATTTTCTGTCGCATCAATTGATGTATTCTAGTGAATGGTTATATCGTTTTTACATTTTTTTCCTATTTATAGTAATCGATTAATTTTATTTACAATAAAATTACACAGCCAACCATTCAACCTTTATCTATGCAACTTTCTAACTATGTGCATGAAGGTTGCCAGTTTGTGTTTTTGAATGGGTTGTGTTAGCTAATCTGTAAAGCCAATGTTAAAGTGTAAAGACGCTATTTGCTTTTTCAGCCGAATGCAATTAATTTGAACCTTCTAGGCCTACATTTCCATCTCATTGGCTGCACGGTCCACATGCCCCAGAGTTCTACTGGGGTCTGATTAAAAAGCAATTTTATGATTATGATCAGGCAGTCCAGTGTTCCTATCCTGTTAGAACTGCCTTCTATGTGCACAACATGCCTTTCTCCAGTTTCTATCCCCACTCTGATACCAACCCTAAATTTTACAAAAATATACTTATTATTCACCATTTTAATGCAGCGTGGTGCAGTTGTAGTTTTGCTTTGGCAGTGCTGGATGTTGATTGGTGGGTGGGGGCCTCCTTCATCAAACGCTAAATCATTTACTTGTAGGTCGCTGGAGACACTAATACTGGTAGCCTCTTTTACACTGTCCTTTATCCCTGGCAATACTGAGATTCTGGCACTGATATTGAGGTCCTTGAATGTAATGCTGGGACAGATGGTTCTTCTGAAACCTGTACAGTTACCATTTAGAAGGCAAGCTTAATCTGCACAAATCCATCAAACCTATTCACTGTGTTTGTATCCTTTCACCTTGCCTAGCCCCTGCTGATGCTTTCACAAATCAGTGTAAAGTGCTGATGCGCAGAGTAGGACCGTGTGAGTCCAGAGGACGAGGCCCCATGAACAACTAAAAACTTTGCAGGAAAAATCTAAAGTAAAAACCATGAGGATTATTCAAAATGTAAGAATATTTACAAAAGACAAAAATCAGTTAATCAGATTTCAAATCTGCACCAATAATGCATAAAAATAAAGCAAGGTGTGAGAGATCATAAGATAAGGAAATTAGCCCTAACCAAATATAGTTCAGTAATGAGCAACACAAATCTACTCAGTTCATAAGTTAAGGGAGAGCAATCAACAAGAGGACCTACATGTATTCAGCCTCTAGGAAAAACTATAAACAGTATTTTAAATGGGAAAAAATAAATGCAGGTACTCCTCAATTTAAGCAGTGAATGAAGAAGGGGGCAGTCGTGGGCGGGGCTGGAGGCGGGGCTTGGAGGCAGACATTTAATGGGAGCCACATTTTCTTGGTGCCAATTGTGTTTGAGAATACAGAAATATTTCTGCTATCTGTAGAGTATTTGTTTTTTTTCTCCCATGTGCCAAAGGTTACGTTTATTATTTTGGTAATGTCATACCAATGCAGATTGTCTCTGAGCCTATGCACTTGAGACATACAAGTCATGAATTTTCTCATTGTGCACAACAGCTATTGTAGGCAATTTCACTAAGAAACCTGGCTAACGATAGGCCTATTCCTTTTGCCACCCATTCTTTAGGGTACACCTTGCATCTTTACATCATTTCCCTCTCTGTTGCCTTCTCCACTTTTCATACAGTAAACATCAAAACTGAAGTCACAGAATCAACCCAAAGGAAAGGAAACATTTTCAATCTGGTCTTTAACACAATACAGACTACAATACGGTGTCAGCCATCATCTATCATACAGCCGGCACCCACTATGGTCAATCAAAACCATCCACAGCTCCTTCAATGGGAACACGAGGTACCTAATGTGAGCAGGGGGCAAGTGAATTGATTACATGGAACTAGAGTGGTGATGCATGTGATGAATGGCTTATATATAAATGGTTAAGATGAACGCAATGGGATGAGTTGAACTAGCATATGTCAACATAAAATGAATGAAATGAACAACGAGAGGCACTAGGGTTAGCAAAGCAAGCAGAGGGCAAATGCGCCTTGAACTGTCTGGGTCAGGTGAGAATTGTGAGGAGAGAAAGGATGGGTCTGTTAAGGCAGGTTGAGTAAATCAAACATGGTGGGTCAATACAAAGTGGAAGAGTCAAGCACATCTTGCATGATGTAGGCAAGGGTTGGCAAGGAAAATACAGGATGGGTGAGTCAAGCACAGGTGAGCACATGGTGGTCTAGATGATAACCGGTTGAGTAAAGCAAGTAATCTGGGTCTGTGGGAGAGGCAAGTACAGCTTGCATAAAGCGAGCAGAAGATATGCAAGGCATCTAAAGGCTGGATAAATCCAGCACATTGAAGGTACAATGGGCCCCTAAAGGTCAGGAGACCATGGGATTTTAAAGTAGTTTGTGTAGCATGGACCAGGCCTCTTGGGTAATTTCAGAGGTGCAAAAGAGATGTTAGTACAATTTTCTAGCATTTGGGTGTTCCCTACAACTTCCCTCCAGATAGTACAAGCGTAGGCATTGGGAAAAAACATTTTGGTTTCAGAAAAGAGCTTTATGTGGAAGTTGCAAAAAACAAAGAAGAGTTCTACCCCTGCTTCTCTTCTTTACAAAATAATGGATCACCAACAAAATACTTAATGCGCGGTCTGGACTTTATGCGCAGTCTGACAACAGGGACTCTGGCTGTAATACTGGCCCGGAATTCAAAGGCTGTGTTGCTTTTTACTAAGTGTAATAAAGCTTTGCTTTACTGCAATATGACACACTGGCAAACTCACCTCTGTTTCTTGATACCTCGCATTGAAAAACATGCAAACAAATTAAAGAGGCCATCTAGTGAATTCTGTCAAACTAGATCTCAAAAACCCGTCTGACATCATCAAACATTCTACAGTCTTTTTTTTTTTTTTTTTAGAGAGATGCTGGCCTGGTATAAGAGAATTGCCTTTTTTCTTAGACCGGAGAGTCCTTTAAGGGGTATGAGTTCATCAGCTTTTTAAAAATAGGACAACACCCGCTTAATGCATAATCACAACTGTTCAAGATCACCTATGGTGTGAGAGGCTCAGTAAAGCCAAAATGTATTTAAAAAAGGATTTGAGAAAGTGCCTGAACAAGAAGACAGAATGTGAGGAGGCTACATCTGGACACAATCACACTAGTCATAAAGATTAAAGTCAGTACGTATTATGAGAGTGTGCGTTATTTTGAAGACCATTCTTTTTCAAGTCACTCATTTCCCTTTGTTTGTCTTGCTCATCTCCTTCTGCGTCTCAAAATCCATTAGATTTTATTCAACACCACTTTTTCAGTGCCAAGAAAACCTGTTTATTATCCACAGTCTCTTGAAACCTAGCATCCATGCTTGAACAACCCTCCAAACTCTTGCTTTCTCACCTGCAGTATTCATGGACTGCCTGCTCACCTATGCCTGGGGGGTCTTTATATGGTGTTCTGCGGGCCATCTGCCTTTCACCCTCATTATGGCAAACCCTGCAGTATGGACTTATGATGCCTCTGGTTCACACAGACCTGGCTGGACTCCATTAGGTTGCTGTGAGTTCGTCTTCCCAGACTAAACACGCTTATTCACACATACTCACCGATCACATAAAAAAACTCACACACATTCAGGACCACTCACACAGATAATTAGCTTGCACATTTAACTCATGTTAATAGCCAGAAAACCTGAACTCGAACTGGCCCTTCTGGACACCCCTTGCCTACAATAATCTCTCAAAAGTCAGAAAAAGTAATATTCATTCACACAATTGAAGGCATTCAAACATGAGACGAGGTTGCAGACTACAAAACTGATGATGGAGTTCATTTTTTAATGGGCAACTAAACTAAAGACATTCAACCCTGATCTTAAGTGCAGGGGAATTTAATTAATTGTTGGTAGGTGGATATCACTGATGTTTGTAGAGTACTCGCTGCCCAGCGGGCACCTTTTGGTATTTTCAAATCTTTTGATCATAAAAAGAATTAAACCCACAACTGTAGAATCAGTTTTTCCTCCGAACCTCAAGTCTGTCTAAATTACTCAGTCCCAAAGTTCTGTTACAGAAATATGTAGTGGATTGCCAGTTTTCTTTTTTTAGCGTACTCTGCCCCTTGACAAGTCAATGGAACAATTGGAGCTTGCATGTCACTTAATCAGATTAATACTGCAATTTGGATGAGTATGTGAAACTTGTCAAATGGACACAGGTGGGCTGGGACGGGTAGAGACAGTTGTGTGCATGCTGATGGACTGTCTGCCTGACCTACAATGGAGTGCCCAGCTGAATGATAATCGCCCAATATATGGTAGCGGCTAGGTCGAATTGGCATCACAATTCGGGCCGCGCACCAACAAAAAAGTGGCCCACATTCCCGGATCACGCCTGTTCCTGAAACAGCAAATCTCATTGGGTTCATTTTTAAACACATGTTTGATAAATTATGTATTTGAAAGCTCATAGAGCCAGAAATATCGGCGAAAATTAGAAGCACTACATTTTGACCAGGCGTGCGGGGTGAAATAAAGTGGCCCACAGGCCACAACTCCTGATCTGGCTATGGTTCACACCTGGCTGTTTTTTTCACCGGCATTACCAGTATTCGAATGTCCTTGCCAGTAAACAAATGAAGAAAATCACCTAAAGCTGGTAATTTCTCCTCGTTCGTTATGCACTTTCACGTTTAAGCAGTAAACATAAGGTGAAAGTAGTTTAAAATGTGGTGTATAGCTGCTTAACTGACACATGACTGATGGTTAAAACTAATAAAAAGGAAAAATAGCCATGTTGAAGAAATACAAACTTTTGTATTATTGTATAAGTAATCTGCTTTCATTTTTATGTTGCAGCCTTTGCAGATTCTGTAGCCATGAGCAAACAGAAGATTCTTTTTTTATTGTACTTTTATTTATGTAGGGTGAACTAGGCCCAAGAGCAGAGATTACATGAGCACCAGTAACATTACAAAACATCAAATTTATTTTTAGTTTAGAACTTGGACAATTACGTCATTTGCCCAGAATCACAGGATGGTGAGCTGAAGCTGGAACTCAAACATATTTCCATAGTTCCTTATTCGGCAGCTCTGACCCTAACATTACAGCCTCTCAATGTTCCTATTTGGAAAAGGTGCCTCACAGCGAAGCCTAGGCACACCTATACCCCCCAATACCCAACCCCACCAAGGCGTGAAAGACACTTGGGCCTAGGTGCTAACAACAGGCCCTCAGCGAGGCCAATTCACTTACTCTCCTCCTTTCACAGCCAGCTATAGCCTCAGGGCGCTAGCCTGGATGGGGAGCAGTGAAGAAAAGCCGAGGTTTGCTATGGCTCCATGGGAGCTGCGGTGATGATGGCCTAACGGTCACATCACCTGCACCCACCTGCACTCTCAACGCCTCACCTCAGTTTAACAGCATGGCAGGGGTGTAGAGACCCGCTTCTGGGCTGAGGGAGCGGGCAGGATAAAGAATTGAGTGGCCAGAACAATACTGGCCTAGAGACGCTGCTGCAAACTTGATGGGGCCACATTAGGGTGACCTGGCAGTAAGGCTCTGGCCGGTTGACAAAAACCAGCCTACAAGAGACTCTTGGGCACCGGCTCATCGTTCAATGCCTGACTTCTCAATCCGATGCTGGGTAGCGTGTCTTACACTCCTCCCCACCTGCTTCAGACAGGTGCTGAGAGGTGCAGTCATCTCTGGAATCAGGGTGCAAAAGTAAATTACATTTGTGGGGTAGGGGATAGGCCCAGTGTCACTCAGACCTACAGTCTGATCGACTGGGCAGGGTCTGACGGCCGCAGGGCATCAAAGACCCTAAACGGGCCCTTATGTGATGCAAATGAGCCGCTGAGAGATTGCTCAGCAGCGGCTCCATTCAGAGGTGTAACACTGCCCCTCCCTCCATCCTGCCTTCTCTTTTTCGGCAGCAGTTCAGCAGAGCACTTTCTGTGCAGCTGCACTGTCCACAGTGCCATCTAGTTTGCCCTGCCTGACTTTCCCTTAAGAGTACCAGTACTCTCCTTGGCCAAGGAAAAGTTCCGGTACTCAAAGGGAGAAAATTAAAAAGTGCTGGTACTCCGTACCGGTGAGTACCGGCCCATTTAAAGCACTGGCAATAAATCAGCAGACAGTTCAACGTCGAGATCCTTTGTTCAAAAGCGAGGAAAGGGCTAATTGTAATGTCAGATACCAATCAAGCATAGGGACTGCTTGGTATGAAAGCAAGGATGGGGCCTCTAAGCATTAACAAAATAAGCAAGCAAAAAGTCTTGAGAAAGTCACTGGCCAGTGTGGCACACATCCCAGAAAAGTCACAACACACTCGACATAGCGTGCAGTGGTATCACATGGCTGTACTTATAAAGATGCATGACATTAAGCAAGCCACATTGTAGAAATTGTGCCATATAAAATACCATGTTCTAGTAAACACCTACTTCATAAAAAAATTGTTGACACGCTGTACCGTACTAACAAGGAACATGGGAGTGCCCTATTTAGGCAAACTAGACCATAAGTCATTTTTACATTTTTGTAATTTTTTTTATAAACTTTCTTTTTCATGTTTATGACATTGGAACATCACAGCATACAGCAAAATGTAAGCCCTATCAAAATGGAGTTGTAATGCTGGGGTCCACACGACGTCTCTTGAATTCCACAGAGGTGCTGGTTTACATTACAGTATCCTGTAGGGCTGCAGTTTAGATTAGTTCAGCTTGGGGCGTGCACTTGTAACAGCTAGACTCCCAGTCCTTCACTCTCTTGGTGATCCTCCCCGCCCCTATCACTCCCCCCTCTCTCAGATGTATTTTGCTCTGACCCTTCCTCTCCCTCTGATAGCCCTGCACTGCATAGTTCTCTCCATTCCATTAGGTCTGCCTGTAGGCCTTCATCCTTACGTGTGAGCTTCATGTGCGATTGCTCAGCCCGCGCCCTGATATCTCTGTGCCACACCGTTACCTCTGGGCCTCTCTGCCCCGTCCACGTTATGGCCACCCTCTGTCTGGCCAAAACTAACATCAGTTGCAGTAATTTATAGAGCAGTGTCCGTTTTTTGGCCTGCGTATATGGGCCATTAAGCATTGCAATGGTTCCTCCCTTAGTGGAAGACCCGTGTCTGCGCGTACCCTGTCAACCACCCCTGTCCAGAACTGTCTCACCACAGGGCATTCCCACGCCAGGTGGAATAAGTCTGGATCCTCCGCGGCGCACCTAGGGCATTTACCATCCTTGTTGTGGGAGATTCGTCTCAGCTTCACCGGTGTACGGTGTAAAAAATAGTAATGAGTCAGTTTCAACCTAGCGTTACAGGAGACTGTGTGTGTGAGATAGCTCATGGTCGCCCAGGCCCTCTCATCTAGTTGTGTGGCGGTCTCTCTCCCAGGCCGCTTTTGACGGTGTGATGGTGCAGTAGAGTCCCACTTCGTGGCGTTGTAAAGGAGGAATATCATCCTGCGACTTGTTCCGCATGTGAGCAGTACATTTAAGGTATGTGTCGGTTGTGGGATATCTGGATATTGTGGCCAGGTGAGCTTGGCTACTTCCCGGAGTCCCCTATATTGTAAATAGTGACCCTGCCCAAGGGCAAAACCCTCGCTTGCCTGTTCCTATGTTAAAAAAGTCTAATTCGGGTATAGGTCTGCGAGGACCTCACGTCCACCATCCCTCCAGATCTGTATGAGTGTTCCCATCTCTCTGATGGGGACGAGAATCCAGATCTGCAGCTCTATGAAATGGTGCTCTGCTAAGCACCTTCTCCACAATCTGCTGCCAAATGATCGGCGTGTGTCGCACGCGGTTCACTGTACAATGTTTGGACCCACCTGCAGAATTTAGGTCCCATCCCCACAGCTCTGAGGACCTCCAAGAGATACCCCCAGTCTACTGTGTCAAAGGCCTTATCCAGGTCTATAGAAACGAGTACCAGCTCTTCCGCTCGGTCTCTCGCTTCATGCATAACGTGATTTAGTCGACGTAGGTTCATTGCTGTATTACATCCTGGTATGACGCCCCATTGGTCCTCTTGTACGAGGTGCGGCATGTGTGGACCCAGGCGGGAAGCTAACAGTTTACACAGTATTTTTGTGTCTGTATTTACCATGGTGATTGGGCGATATGATGAGGGTTCGCGACTGTCCCCTCCCAACTTCAGGATCATGCATATTTCACCCTGCGTCATACTAGGTGGGAGGATACCCTTCTCAGAGGCCTCCTCATACACTTGCAGGAGTGCTCGGGACAACGTGCCCGCAAAAGCCCAATAAAACTCTGGAGGGAAAACGTCGCCACCCGGGAACTTCGCTGCTGTAGTGCTGGTTGTACTTCCTCGATTGATAGCGGAACATCCAAGTCCTTCCTTACCTGCTTGGGGAGTGTCTTCAGGGTTACGGTCTGTAGGTAGGGAAGATAAGCTCGCTAACTCACCGTTGGGTCCGCCATATAGACTAACTGAAGGTGTGACCGGGGGGTCTGCAGTATCTCTGCCTCGGAGTGGACCATTATGCCTGCAGGCGTGCGCAGCACCACTATTGTGTCTGGGATTTGTTCTCTTCTGAGGATCCATGCTAGTAAAGAGCCTGATTTGTCCCATTCCCTGTGTATGCCCTGTTGGTATTGGCCACAGGGGTGTGGACTTTATTAAAATATCTACTTGTCCATGGGGCAGATTGCTTCATAAATCTACTTGTCCTGTAACAAAATCCACTTGTCCCTTTGGTGCCATGTAGTGCTGCCACAAATTATGGCAGCGATCTCATTATATAAGAGCTCTTATATAGCCTCTCTGATTATGCCAGGGCATATCCCATAGTAGTGTTTGAATACTAGTAATCATTTTATGTTGCCACGTTTCCGCAGCTCCACATACTGGGACTGAATATGATGGTAAGCAGTAGTTCCAGGCTTGGAATGCCCTATTGAGTCTGTGCAAATGTACTAACTTGCATGTTTTAGGGTTTTCAACAAATCTTCTCTAATCTTTCCCATACTGAGAAATGTTGGAAATGTACTCCTGAGAGTGGCATACGTAAACCTTCTTTCAGAGTTGGCGAAAAAAGTAGTTGGAGGGAAAATGAACTTTCAAACATCCAAGTTTTCACATGAGCAAATCTACATCTACATATGCATATTTGCTCATGCTAAAATGCAGTTCACAAACATTTTGTAGAAGTAAAATTTCTCTCTTTCTCTCTCTCTCTCCATTCTGCTCTTTCACAAGGAGCATATCGGGACACAAAGTAGTTTTGTTCAGTGCCAGTAACTAATGTGGCAGTGTGTGCTTTTTTGAGACCAAAAACAATGTTTGCGTTTGCCAATGTTTGTTATACTGGTGAGGGCCCCGCAGCTCTCACATCAATAAGGTTTTACAAAAGCCATGCCAAAACAAGTCACGTATTGCAGAAACTAAAAAGCTGGCCACCAATGTCAGACCTACTGGCTTTGCCAAGGCTTGTTTATTTTTGTTTCCCATAATCTTATTGAAACTGGTTACACACATTTCCCAATATGAACATTTTTGGGAAATACTAGCATGCATCAATACATTTTACCAGATGATGCTGCAAAGAAATGGTACCTGAAATTTTGCAGTAGTTTAGCAAAATGTTATTTCCCAACTTTCATTTTTTAGGAACATCTTATTTTGAAAGCAAAAAAACATTAATCTTGCTTTCAAGCTTAATCAAAGAGCATTCTGTGAGCATCATGCATAGCCTCATGTTGCTAAACTTTGAAACCATATGTACACATTTTCATACTGGAACCATTGTCTGTAGTGCAGTCAGAACTTATATTTACTTGGAACGCTCTCCCTAATAACAAGCATTGGAAATGCGATAGGTCTCGCATTAGGAAAGTTTGAGCTATTGGTCTTATAAATTACATTTTTTTTTATTTATGTATTTGTTAAAATAGCTAAATTAATAGCTCTGTCATTTACAATGCCAATAGTTATAACTTTCGCAAATGTGACACCTATAGCATTTGTAATGCAACATGTTTTTTATTTACGTGACTTAGATGTATTAATATTACAAATAACAATGGCTTTTATTTTTTTTGTTAAATTGTTAAATACTGTATTTAATTTGTAATGGCAATAGCTTAAACTTTTGTAAATAACTTTTGTGAAGATTATATTCAGTGTTTTTTATTGTGACGAAAATCCAAGAACAGAAGTGAAATATTAACATCTTTTTTGTGATTTGTAATAAGGCTTGAAAGCTTGAAAACAGCTTGAAACAGTGTCGCCTGTCGTGAACTGAGGGCTATAACTCACTGTGTAATGCACTATGTAAAGGCGACCACAAAATACAGAAACTGTGAATTGAACTTTACAGGTTTGAAATTTAAATGATTCCTTTCTGAGGCCGTACATAAATAATTCATATGTGGGAAAGAAGGGTGGTGGTTGGTGTGGTGTGCATGTATAATAGAGATTGTTTGGAATGAATACCGGGAACGCAGCAATTAATTTGAACCGGTGGTTTCCAGGGCTCAGTACGGGCACTTTATTCTCAGTGTCGGCGCTAATGACAGTTCACACATGGTGGCGCTGTCTGTTTAATTATAAGATGAGAGCAACAACAGTATTTAATAATTCAAAATACATTGAAAATGGCAATTGAGACTATTCCATGCCATTCGTATTGGGAGTCCTGGAATAGTTTGAATTGTTACACTTGTAACATTGCAATGTGTTGTAGTTGTACTGGTACTTTTATTGGCAGTGCAGGCTGCAGTGGCATCCAAAGAAGGGCCCTGACACGTACTTTTTTTCCAAATATAAATTACGCACTAGTTTCAATAACAATATAGAATTATGCAGAAAAGGAGGCATCTGTGTAAATTTAAGATGATACAGGGGAAGCAGCGAGGAGAGTGCTCTGATTGTGGAAAACAAGCAGCAAGGAGAGAGAGAGAGAGAGAGAAAGAGAGGGAGTGGGGGAGAGAGAAAGAGAGAGTGGGAAAGAAAGAGAGAGAGAAAGTGGGAGAAAGAGAGAGAGTGTGAGAGAGAGCCGGTGGGAGAGTGGGAAAGAGAAAAAGAGAGAGAGAGTGGGAGAGAGAGAGAGAGAAAGACAGAGTGGGAGAAAGAGAGTGAGAGAGGGAGAGTGGGAGAGAAAGAAAGAGAGTTTGGGAGACAGGGAGAGAAAGAGAGAGAGAGAGAAAGAGAGAGAGTGGGAGAAAGAGAGAGTGGGAGAAAGAGAGAGAGTGAGAGAAAGAGAGACAGTGGGAGGGAGAAAGAGAGAGAGAGTGGGAGAAAGAGAAAGACAGAGAGTGGGAGAAAGAGAGGGAGAGTGGGTCAGAGAGAAAGAAAGAGAGAGGTTGGAAGGGAGAGAAAATGAGAGAGTGGGAGAGAGAGAGAGAGGGTGGGAGGGAGAGATCGAGGAAGAGAGAGTGAGAGAGAGAGAAAGAGAGAGAGTGGGAGAGAGAGTGTGAGAAAGAGAGAGAGTGGGAGAGAGAGTGGGAGAAAGAGAGAGTGAGAGAGAGAGAGAAAGAGAGAGGGTGGGAGGGAGAGAGCGAGGAAGTGAGAGAGAAAGAGAGAGTGGGAGAGAGGAAGAGTGAGAGAGATAGAGAAAGAGAGAGAAAGAATGAAAGTAAAATAGAAAGGAGAGAGGAGAGACGCAATGAGGGACAGAGAGAACCAAAGGGACAACGAATTTGCGTGAGATAGAGGTAGAAGAGAGAGAGACAGAGTGAGAGATAGAATAGAGAGTACAGAGGAAGATGTTGTTGCTTCTTTGCGCCTGTCTATCACAAAGCATGGGGCCAGATCAGGCCTCAGGAATGGAGTGGCAGTTTTTGCAGTCTGGATGAAATAGCTACGCCTGCACCCTTTGAACGCTGGTGCACGGGAGTATCAGATCTGAGCTGAGACTTTACTCTGGAATATATTTGTTCATTTTGTTCCGGTTTTTAGATCCCGATCTTTACATTCAGATATAATTACAGCAATATTTCATGCACTTTGTCTCCGCACTTCAAGGATAGCAGTGGTGATTTGATGCATCTGATATTTGATGGCACTTTTTATTCAGATGGTTCCAGGAGACGACGTTGGTATTATGTGTGATTTCTTCTAATTATGAACAGGGGTCGCATCGCACTAATCCCGGTCTCAGAGATGAGGAGAACCTCAGGTATCTGACCGGTGACAAGATCATTCATGAGTGAACTATCGGTTCTGAGACATAGAACAGAAGGAGAGCCAAGATAGCGCTGTTGGTCAGAGTGCACGGGTGCATTTGAACGGCGCTATGCGCAGGGCATGGCCGTGCTTGTGAAAGATGACAAACAGGTGACAAGATCATTCATGAGTGAACTATCGGTTCTGAGACATAGAACAGAAGGAGAGCCAAGATAGCGCTGTTGGTCAGAGTGCACGGGTGCATTTGAACGGCGCTATGCGCAGGGCATGGCCGTGCCTGTGAAAGATGACAAACAAGCAGATCATAGATGGAATCGAAGCTGTACCGAGGTGGGGGCTAAAGGAAACCAAAAGAAGTGAACAGTTGCAAAGGGACAACAAATACAGTCAGATGAAGGGCAGGGCGACAAACAAGAAAGGAAACAAGACGGAGGGCATTGCTGTGGGGAGGGGGGGGAGGAGAAATGCACACGGCGGGCAGGGGAGGGGGCGGAGCGGGGAGAGCGGCATGAGGGTGTGAAGCAGCCGGGGCCTTTGAAGTGAAGCTAAGCTTCACTTCAAAGGTGTGGGAGGAGTGTGGCTTTGGGAACAGATAGCGATTTGATGATGTGCACGCGCATTTTAGGTCAATTCGCTTGCGCATTGACCTAAAAGCGCACGGGCACAGCACCAAATCGCCACAGTTAGTTAAACTTTGTTTAAAGCCCTATAGTCTCGCTTCTCTCAATGCGCATGCGCATTGATAGGTCACGAGACCTAATAAAGGCTTTCAATTAATGAACCATAAATACAAGTTTGAACAGCATTAACACATGCACACAAATATTAACTAAACTACAGGCAGTACCATTCCCTGATCATTAATGTGGTACTGCAAACTTGCAGCCAAAGTGTTTGTATTGCAGGGGACAAAATACACATTAAAACTTGTTGCCCTTGACCCCAAACAATATGTCCTGGGCGTCGGGCTATAGGAATTCCACATCCCTGTGGCTAAGAGTATATTTGTCGAGCCTGTCCCAGATATCACATACGCGTGTCCGTACTTTCCATTCCCTAGTCCCCACTAAAGGATCCGAGTGGTCCCGGGTCTGTGCTTCTAGCAAGGCAGCCGCCTCTTCCCTCAGCTCCCGCTGGAGTTGCTTGCGAATCCCACACGTCAAGCTAATGCAGCCTCCTCTCACTACAGCTTTTAGGGCCTCCCATTTTGTGGCCGTAGACAAAGCCGCCCCTGCCCAGTTCAGTGTGATGTAATCACTCAGCGCTCCCTCTATGTGTTGCTTACCCAGCGGATCATCCAGTATCTCTGACCGCAGCCTCCAGGCCCTTGGGCGTTGGACGGGACCCCCAACTGACCGTGCAAACGATCGGGGAGTGGTCTGAGAAGAACCAGGCCTGATGAGTCACCTCATTGAACATATCAGGATCTGGGTTCGCTATCAGCACCCTGTCCAGTCTGCTGTGGGTGTTGTGTGTAGGGGAGTAGCAAGTATATAACTTGTGGGTAGGGTGTGTCTGTTGCCAAATGTCCTGTGCCCCTAAGTTCCCCATGACCTCTCTAAGTTTCTCTGTCATCCTTGGCTTTGTTCCTCTATAAGGGGGGTACCTATCAATGCAGGGGTCCAACACACAGTTGAAATCACCCACCCATATAAGAGGCACCTCGAATTCTGACACCAAGATTTCTTGAAGGGCCTGAAACACATCTGGATCATCCACACTTCCCTCCCATCTATGTTGGCTCTTAGGAGAATGTATCTTCCAGTAATGTCTGCCTCTATGTATTGCAAGTCGAGCGGAGTCCCCGGTGCCACCCAGATCAGCACCCCCCTGGCGTAAGTACAGTATGATGAGTGAAAAAACTGTCCCCTCCGTTTTTTCGCCAGCCTCTGGGCTCCTGCCTCCTCAAGGTGGGTTTCCTGAAGACATGCCACTGATACGTTGTGCCTCCGGAGGAACGAAAAAACCCTATAACACTTGGTGCATGTGCCCAAACCTCTCACATTCCAGCTCATAATCTTAGTCCCCATTGTCCCTGTGATGTATTGTGTTGGTGTGTCCCTGCTCCCTGTCACACGTGATCGGCCTACCTACTGTCTGCTGTTTCACTAACATATAAACACATGATTCAAACAACCCCCAATAACACCCTCCAACCCCCCATTCACGAGCAAATGAGCTACAACAGTGCATGGGTGTATGCCCTCCCCATGCTTGTGCCAGGACGTGCACAGCCTCCTCATCAGCCCAATAGTGGCCGTAGAACTCCTACCCCCTCCCCTCCCCCCAACAATTTCAGGCTCCCAGCCTTGCCCAACCGCTAGTATCAGTATGCGGATTGCACGGCCTCCACCCCGGGATAGGCACAGCCACCCTATGTCTGCGGCTTCCCCGTGTGCCCCTCTGTACCCACAGGATACCTGCTGACCCCCTGAACCTCTACCCCTCCCTGAGGTGCCCCCCCACAGCTTGTGCAGCTGAGTATGCCTTAGGTATGCTTTACATGTTTGCCTACCAGCAGGAAGTCTCAGTGTCATGACAATCAACCCAGTTCCGGGGGAGAAAGTGTTGAGTCCATGACAGTCTCTGGAATCACTTCGTTCGTTTAGAGTAGGGTATCGGGTACCAGTGCGGTTAAGGATTCCCCGTCGATGACGCTGGTGTGGAGTCAACCGAGCCTGGGGTCTCCACCTGCACCATCGTCACCCACAGTAATTCTCTGTCGCTCTGGCGGGTCGCTGTCTGTTGAGCGATTTCTACGAGACCTTGGGTCCTGGATCCCCATTCAGTTCAAGGTCCACTCTGCTCCCTGGGGAAGGGGAGAGCGCCCCTTCGGATTTCCAACCACTCCCACACTTTCTCAAAGGATTCGAAGATGTGGGCTTTCCTCTGCGAGATCACCTTCAGTTTGGCGAGTTAAAGCAACATTTATTGCAGGTGCAACTCCCGAAGCTTTTGTTTCACTCCAAGAAACAATTTCCTCTGCTCCTTCACCTGTCTGGTGTAATCGGGTTGTAGGGAAACTTTGGGGTTGTCGTAGGTCAAGTCCAAGGCCTCCCGGGCAGCCCGAAGGATGCAATCTCTATCCCGGTAGTTTAGGATTTGAGCAATTATGGACCTGGGAGGGATCCCGGGGGCGGCGGGGTGAACAACACACTGTGAGCCCTTTCCACCACAAACCCCTCCGAGAGCCCCCTGGGGCATAGCTGGGTTCGTATCCAGTGTTCTAGGAAGTGCCCTCCTCAGCACGACTGATGTTGCTGCAGCGGGCCCAACCCTCCGCCTCCTTGGCTCGACGTTCCAGTGCCCTTGTGGAACCATCATTTTTAAAGGAGCAAAATACAGTGTCAGGCCTTGAATATTACAATGTACCAGAACATCTCCACATGGCTTGCGCTCTGATGTATTCCCAGGTGTCTTTTGCATCAAAGCACATGATACACCTTTGGGTTTGACGGCAACTACAGGCAAGTAAGTGTGTTCGTGTCAACAGGTTTATGTGCAATACACAGGCAGGCACTAGAAATGTAATTAATCCAGGAGCGGTTGCAGTTAAGAAAGGTGTGTAATGGATCCTCCTATCTAATAGTTGGGACAAAAGTTAGTGGCATGTTTTAGGATAGCCTCATCATCGGGGTCTTCGCAAACCTCTACGGAATGCGGCGTGCTACGACTCACGACTACGTAGGAGCACTGAAGGTGAACTATGTGTTGGTGTGTGTGGAGTAATTGTGTGTGAGTGGTGAGGTGGAAAAGTGTTGGTTAAAAGATACCTGGCTCGTAGGGAAAAAACTAAAACTCTTTATTAAGTCCTCGGCTGGTATCATTAAAAAAGTGCAGGTGAGGTTGTTTACTTACTGATTACGGTATGTCAACCTCAAAAGTGCGTCGACATGTTTCGGAGTCGAAGACTCCATCTTCAGGACGAGGATATGCACTGGTTATCCTCACCTTACTCACATGTATAAGTAGATGTCAAAGTGTGCTCTACAAAAAATAAATAATTGTGAAATGTACCAATCTGTTTTATAAGAAAAGTCCGTTGCGCCCAATTGGCGTTAATCAGAACCTGTGAATGAACAAAAAGTCACATAAAACATAATATCTAATTAGGACAAATGTTTAGAAAAACTGTGTTAATACACAGAAGGGTAACGGCGAACCAAAAATAAGGTCCAGGAACCCTGTAAAAAATGAGAAAAAGAAAACATGGACAAACATATAGACTAGGACACACATTAATTATTACTGAAGGTCGCCATTGGATTCCATAGGGTGAAAGAATTGGAATGAGAATCACACATTTTTCAACATATATACATTGCTTACTTATAGATAAAGACTAAGTAGCCTCATGAGCCAAAAGCGTGGTATTGGGGATTCTTTTTTCTGCTCAATGTAGCAACCTGTGGGGTGTTAAAGGAACTGAGTTTTAGGATCTCAGATATTAATTCGCAGTAAAGATACAAATAGTCAAACTCTGCACCACCACACTCACGGTTACAGCACGGCCAGGTAGGCTTTTCTCCCCTCAACGCGGCTCCGACGAAGTGTCGGTTCGTTCAAAAACAAACATCTTTTATAGTACCTGGGGATGTTCTAATTACCACCTAATTGAAAGCGGAATCGGCCCAAAGAAGGACATAGTCCTTAAGTTAGGATCCGGTTCTGCGTGCGCTTGGTGGGTGTGTCTGTTTTAGAGAGGGCATGCGCGGAGAAATGACATTATCCGCGAGCGCATGCGCGAAGCGGTAGTGTCTGCAACTCGCATAAGCGTTCTAATAGAGCCTGCAGACGCTCGCGCATGCGTCGGTGAGAGGACCGGGCTATTCCTCTATATAACAGAAGTATATATAAAGCCATGAGACCTCTATAATATACGGGGATACTAGTTACTCAGACAAAGATTGAAAAAAATTTGTTTGGAGTAGGAAAAGTCACTATTAATCTGACTCAGTAGGATTGGTAATTTT
This sequence comes from Lissotriton helveticus, assembly GCF_964261635.1. Taxonomy (NCBI): domain Eukaryota; kingdom Metazoa; phylum Chordata; class Amphibia; order Caudata; family Salamandridae; genus Lissotriton; species Lissotriton helveticus. Next base: position 135,897,677 of record NC_136063.1, on the reverse strand, counting down.
AAGATGAAAGGAGAGGGGTAAGTCAAGGTCGAATTGAATATTCTCAGGGTAGAGCCATGATGCTGTTTATCAAGGATGGTGTGACAGTAATTATGAGCTATCATCGCAGTTGGCTCCATGGAATGGAGTCATTTAATCCGGTGGTGTCTGTGCCCAAACGGAACACCCACCTTTGTTCCTTCTCAAAAAGGCCCATATCTGAAGGCAGTTGCTCAATCACAGTCCAGTGTATTTCATTTACACAGTGTTGTGCCTCCAAAAAATGTGCTGGCATTTTTGTAGTTAGTTTCTTACAACTTACATTGCTTTTATGCTCGTTTATTCTCGTTTTTACAGCACGTGTTGTCATACCCACGTATTCCTTGCCACATGGGCAAGTGATGAGGTAGACAACATTCCTGCTGTTGCAATTTGTAAATGCTCGTTGTTCCGATTTGGTGCCGTTTTGAAATGTGAGAGTCAGGCTCTTCTCAGTCAGGTGGCAACTATTACAATTACCACATGGATGGTGTCCATGAAGCCCTCGTAATCTGGTTTGTTGAATCACATTGGTACGAGGTCTAGTATGTACCAGGATGTCTTTCAAATTTCTTCCTCTCCTGTGAGCGAATAAAGGTTTCTCTAGATCTAGAGTACCACTCGTCAGAATCCGCCAATGTTTGTTTACCAGCTTTGAGATCTGGTTGGAAACTGAACTGTATGTTGTTACACAGACTGTTCTGTTTTCTGTCTTTTCTTTCTGAGTGTTGTCTTCTAGGATTGCTTCCCGGTTGTTATTACGAGCCCTTTTCATTGCTTGCTTTATGACTCTATCCTGGTGCCTTCTCGGTTTCAGTTTTTCACTCAGATTTTGGGTTTGGGATTTATATTTCCCCACGTCGCTACAATTGCGGCGTAAGCGTAGGAACTGACCGTATGGTAGATTTTCTCTTAGGTGACGTGGATGGAAACTGTCGTACCTAAGGAGGCAGTTCCTAGCTGTGGGTTTAAAATGGGTTTCAGTTTTTAGGTACCCTGCCTCATGGTAGATGTTCGAATCCAGAAACACCATTGATTCATTGGACATTTGGTGGGTAAATTTCAGAAAGGCATTCTGGTTGTTGATCCAATGCATGAAATCTGTAACCGATTGATCATTCCCTTCCCAGATGACCAAGACGTCATCAATATAACTCCGCCAGGTATGGATTTTGGTCCTGAATGGATTGCTGGGATGGAGGATCTTGGTAGCTTCCAGGTGGTGTACATATAGACCCGCTAAGCTCGGTGCGAATGTGCTTCCCATACTCGTTCCGTGACGTTGTAGGTACAGGGTGCCTTCATACTCAAAAAAGTTCTTAGTGAGTGCTATGGAAATACATTCCATTACTACTCCTCGTGGAGTGTGATAATTCCATTGGTTGGTATGCAGCACCTCCTCAATGATTAGGAGGGTTTCATCATGTGGGAGACTGGTGTAAAGGCTCTCAACATCGAGGCTCAGCAGTATTTGAGAGTCTGGGTTGAACGGTTGATTTTGTAATAGCTGGAGAACTGCTTTTGTGTCCCTAAGGTATGTGTCCGTTGCCTGAACCAAAGGCCTTAGGAAGGCATCAGCGAATTTTGATAATGGTTCTAGTATGGACGAAATACCGGACACAATGGGGCGACCAGGTGGACTTTGTAGGTTTTTATGAACCTTAGGTATTGTGTAAAAGTAAGGTTTTCGCGGGTTTTTTTGTGTCAAAAAATCAGACTCCTTTTTTGAGAGCCAGTTATGGGCAAGAGCTTCTTCAATCATCGCACCTATTTGTATGTGTAAGGACTCTGTGGGGTCCTCTTCAAGAATCTGGTAGTTTCTCCTATCCGAAAGGAGTCTTCTACATTCCTGGTCATATGCAGTGGTTGTCTGAATTACCACTGCACCGCCTTTGTCTGCTGGTTTTATAATGATTTGTTTGTTTAGTGAGAGTTCTCTTATTGCCTCGTTTTCCTGTCTGCTCATATTCTGAAATACTCTTTGGTTGGTGTTCATTTTACCTAGTTCGAGCATAACGGCCTTCTCAAAAGCCAGGACTTCAACTGGTAGTTGGTTGTCCAGTGGCGTGAAAGACGACTTAGGTCTTAAGCCCGTGTCAGATGGTTCCTGGGTAGGTTCCTGATTGTAAAAAAATGCTTTCAACTTGATAGTCCTTACAAAGTAATAATTAATTAATTAATTAATGTGTGTCCTAGTCTATATGTTTGTCCATGTTTTCTTTTTCTCATTTTTTACAGGGTTCCTGGACCTTATTTTTGGTTTGCCGGTACCCTTCTGTGTATTAACACAGTTTTTCTAAACATTTGCCCAAATTAGATATTATATTTTACGTGACTTTTTGTTCATTCACAGGTTCTGATTAACTCCAATTGGGCGCAACGGACTTTTCTTATAAAACAGATAGGTACATTTCACCATTATTTATTTTTTGTAGAGCACACTTTGACATCTACTTATACATGTGAGTAAGGTGAGGATAACCAGTGCATATCCTCGTCCTGAAGAGGGAGTCTTCGACTCCGAAACATGTCGACACACTTTTGAGGTTGACATACCATAATCAGTAAGTAAACAACCTCACCTGCATCACCAGATCATCACTCAGCACCACCACATTATCACTCAGCACCACCACAGCACCACTCAGCACCACCACAGCATCACTCAGCACCACCACAACATCACTCAGCACCACCACAGCACCACTCAGCACCACCACAGCACCACTCAGCACCACCACAGCATCACTCAGCACCACCACAGCATCACTCAGCACCACCACAGCACCACTCAGCGCCACCACAGCATCACTCAGCGCCACCACAGCATCACTCAGCGCCACCACATTATCACTCAGCACCACCACAGCACCACTCAGCACCACCACAGCATCACTCAGCACCACCACAGCACCAATCAGCACCACCACAGCACCACTCAGCGCCACCACAGCATCACTCAGCGCCACCACAGCATCACTCAGCACCACCACATTATCACTCAGCACCACCACAGCACCACTCAGCACCACCACAGCACCACTCAGCACCACCACAGCACCACTCAGCACCACCCCAGCATCACTCAGCACCATCCCAGTATTACTCAGCACCACCACAGCACCACTCATCATTACCACAGCACCACTCAGCACCACCACAGCACCACTCAGCGCCACCCCAGCATCAATCTGCGCAACCATTCAACAACAACTGGTTCAAATATGTTCTCTCAATGTTTCAAACTTTATTACAAATGTCACAAAAAGATGTTAATATTTCACTTCTGTTCTTGGATTTTGTCACAATAAAATACACTGAACATAATCTTCACAAAAGTTATTTACAAAAGTTTAAGCTATTGCCATTATAAATTAAAATCACTTTTATTTAAGTATTAATTATTAAAAAAATTAAAAGGCATTGTAATTTGTAATATCGATACAGCTAAGTCATGTAAATACAAAACATGTTGCATTACAAATGCTATAGGTGTCACATTTGCGAAAGTTATAACTATCGGCATTGTAAATGACAAAGCTATTAATTTAGCTATTTTCAAAACCAAACATAAATAAAAAAAATTGTCATTTACAAGACCAATAGCTCTAACTTTCCTAATGCGAGACCTATTGCATTGCAAATGCTTGTTTATCGTGGGGCCCAGGACCCGGCAGAGGCAGGAACAGGAGAGGGAACAATGTCACCTGGCAACCGGTGGTCGAGGCAGACCCCAGGGTTCACACCAGGAGTATGACAGCGAATCGAGCGTCAACGAGCAAGAGAGGAACCTAGTCATCAACATATCTCCTTGGCCTTTAACAGATATGCAGAACCAAGTACTCAACAAAGGTTTAGGATATGTCCCCACAAACAACCCGGACACCTTTCGCTTACACAAAGAGGTTCAGGACTTTGTAAGGACTATCAAGTTGAAAGCATTTTTTTACAATCAGAAACCTACCCAGGAACCATCTGACACGGGCTTAAGACCTAAGTCGTCTTTCACGCCACTGGACAACCAACTTCCAGTTGAAGTCCTGGCTTTTGAGAAGGCCGTTATGCTCGAACTAGGTAAAATGAACACCAACCAAAGAGTATTTCAGAATATGAGCAGACAGGAAAACGAGGCAATAAGAGAACTCTCACTAAACAAACAAATCATTATAAAACCAGCAGACAAAGGCGGTGCAGTGGTAATTCAGACAACCACTGCATACGACCAGGAATGTAGAAGACTCCTTTCGGATAGGAGAAACTACCAGATTCTTGAAGAGGACCCCACAGAGTCCTTACACATACAAATAGGTGCGATGATTGAAGAAGCTCTTGCCCATAACTGGCTCTCAAAAAAGGAGTCTAATTTTTTGACACAAAAAAACCCGCGAAAACCTTACTTTTACACAATACCTAAGGTTCATAAAAACCTACAAAGTCCACCTGGTCGCCCCATTGTGTCCGGTATTTCGTCCATACTAGAACCATTATCAAAATCGCTGATGCCTTCCTAAGGCCTTTGGTTCAGGCAACGGACACATACCTTAGGGACACAAAAGCAGTTCTCCAGCTATTACAAAATCAACCGTTCAACCCAGACTCTCAAATACTGCTGAGCCTCGATGTTGAGAGCCTTTACACCAGTCTCCCACATGATGAAACCCTCCTAATCATTGAGGAGGTGCTGCATACCAACCAATGGAATTATCACACTCCACGAGGAGTAGTAATGGAATGTATTTCCATAGCACTCACCAAGAACTTTTTTGAGTATGAAGGCACCCTGTACCTACAACGTCACGGAACGAGTATGGGAAGCACATTCGCGCCGAGCTTAGCGGGTCTATATGTACACCACCTGGAAGCTACCAAGATCCTTCATCCCAGCAATCCATTCAGGACCAAAATCCATACCTGGCGGCGTTATATTGATGACGTCTTGGTCATCTGGGAAGGGAATGATCAATCGGTTACAGATTTCATGCATTGGATCAACAACCAGAATGCCTTTCTGAAATTTACCCACCAAATGTCCAATGAATCGATGGTGTTTCTGGATTTGAACATCTACCACTAAAAACTGAAACACATTTTAAACCCACAGCTAGGAACTGCCTCCTTAGGTACGACAGTTTCCATCCACGTCACCTAAGAGAAAATCTACCATACGGTCAGTTTCTACGCTTACGCCGCAATTGTAGCGACGTGGGGAAATATAAATCCAAGCCCAAGATCTGAGTGAAAAACTGAAACAGAGAAGGTACCCGGATAGAGTCATAAAGCAAGCAATGAAAAGGGCTCGTAATAACAACCGGGAAGCACTCCTAGAAGACAACACTCAGAAAGAAAAGACAGAAAACAGAACAGTCTGTGTAACAACATACAGTTCAGTTTCCAACCAGATCTCAAAGCTGGTAAACAAACATTGGCGGATTCTGACGAGTGGTACTCTGGATCTAGAGAAACCTTTATTCGCTCACAGGAGAGGAAGAAATTTGAAAGACATCCTGGTACATACTAGACCTCGTACCAATGTGATTCAACAAACCAGATTACGAGGGCTTCATGGACACCATCCATGTGGTAATTGTAATAGTTGCCACCTGACTGAGAAGAGCCTGACTCTCACATTTCAAAACGGCACCAAATGGGAACAACGAGCATTTACAAATTGCAACAGCAGGAATGTTGTCTACCTCATCACTTGCCCATGTGGCAAGGAATACGTGGGTATGACAACACGTGCTGTAAAAACGAGAATAAACGAGCATAAAAGCAATGTAAGGTGTAAGAAACTAACTACAAAAATGGCAGCACATTTTTTGGAGGCACAACACTGTGTAAATGAAATACACTGGACTGTGATTGAGCAACTGCCTTCAGATATGGGCCTTTTTGAGAAGGAACAAAGGTGGGTGTTCCGTTTGGGCAAAGACACCACCGGATTAAATGACTCCATTCCATGGAGCCAACTGCGATGATAGCTCATAATTACTGTCACACCATCCTTGATAAACAGCATCATGGCTCTACCCTGAGAATATTCAATTCGACCTTGACTTATCCCTCTCCTTTCATCTTAAAATTACCAATCCTACTGAGTCAGATTAATAGTGACTTTTCCTACTCCAAACAAATTTTTTCCAATCTTTATTTGTCTGAGTAACTAGTATCCCCGTATATTATAGAGGTCTCATGGCTTTATATATACTTCTGTTATATAGAGGAATAGCCCGGTCCTCTCACCGACGCATGCGCGAGCGTCTGCAGGCTCTATTAGAACGCTTACGCGAGTTGCAGACACTACCGCTTCGCGCATGCGCTCGCGGATAATGTCATTTCTCCGCGCATGCCCTCTCTAAAACAGACACACCCACCAAGCGCACGCAGAACCGGATCCTAACTTAAGGACTATGTCCTTCTTTGGGACGATTCCACTTTCAATTAGGTGGTTATTAGAACATCCCCAGGTACTATAAAAGATGTTTGTTTTTGAACGAACCGACACTTCGTCGGAGCCGCGTTGAGGGGAGAAAAGCCTACCTGGCCGTGCTGTAACCGTGAGTGTGGTGGTGCAGAGTTTGACTATTTGTATCTTTACTGCGAATTAATATCTGAGATCCTAAAACTCAGTTCCTTTAACACCCCACAGGTTGCTACATTGAGCAGAAAAAAGAACCCCCAATACCACGCTTTTGGCTCATGAGGCTACTTGGTCTTTATCTATAAGTAAGCAATGTATATATGTTGAAAAATGTGTGATTCTCATTCCAATTCTTTCACCCTATGGAATCCAATGGCGACCTTCAGTAATCATTAATGTGTGTCCTAGTCTATATGTTTGTCCATGTTTTCTTTTTCTCATTTTTTACAGGGTTCCTGGACCTTATTTTTGGTTCGCCGTTACCCTTCTGTGTATTACCACAGTTTTTCTAAACATTTGTCCTAATTAGATATTATGTTTTATGTGACTTTTTGTTCATTCACAAGTTCTGATTAACGCCAATTGGGCGCAACGGACTTTTCTTATAAAACAGATAGGTACATTTCACCATTATTTATTTTTTGTAGAGCACACTTTGACATCTACTTATAGATGTAAGTAAGGTGAGGATAACCAGTGCATATCCTCCTCCTGAAGAAGGAGCCTTTGACTCCGAAACATGTCGACGCTCTTTTGAGGTTGACATACCATAATCAGTAAGTAAACAACCTCACCTGCACTTTTTTAATGATACCAGCCGAGGACTTAATCAAGAGTTTTAGTTTTTTCCCTACGAGCCAGGTATCTTTTAACCAACACTTTTCCACCTCACCACTCACACACAATTACTACACACACACCAACACATAGTTCACCTTCAGTGCTCCTACGTAGTCGTGAGTCGTAGCACGCCGCATTCCGTAGAGGTTTGTGAAGACCCCGATGATGAAGCATGACACCAAGGGGCCTTTTGGTGTGTGTGAGGGGTATTTAAATAACACTGGTTGCTCCCCACCACTGTAGGGAACACCGACACCATCCTAGTGGATTCTCTTTGTTTATACATATTGCTAGGGGAGACAGAATCCACTTCTTCCTCTCCCTCCCCCTTTTGTTAATTATATGTTTAGGATAACCATTGTTTTATGTCTTGCATTCTTATTTCCCTCGTACCCTATTGGAAAATGACTTTTTGGCTCTGGAATGTCATGCATTGAACTGACCGTTATCAGCTGTAGATGGTCGCTGCTTGCTGCAGTCAATAAAGTTTCTTCAGTCTCGCTTGGGTTCCATGTCCCTCACTAAATATTTGGGTCCTGGTGAGCCACACTGTACCCCGGTGGTACCATGACTCAGGCTTCATTCAGTCTCTGCTGTCATCTATCTCTCACCAAGGATGAGCAATCAAATTGGGTTGCCCAGTACTTTGGAGCGACCAATCGAGTGGAGGATTCTCGAAGCAGGCCCAGGACATTTTAGGTCTTGAGGAGCTTTTATCATCATAATTAATATTGTGGCCACTGAGAAGCTGGCGGATCCGACGTGCATGACCGGTGTTGCAGCCTGCACACTGTGTAACGTTCCATAGTGTGGAGGTCAGGCATCTAGGACTGCTCTTACACCTAGGTGAGGCTGAGACACTGCAGCCTCACACAGTGAGCTGGTAATGCTGGGGCAATGAGTCTGGCCTATGAACAACATCAGATACAGAAGTCAAATATCTAGACTTCAGCATATGTGTTGGAGCTGGTGCAGATATTAGACATAAGGCTTGCATGCCTTGAGTGAAGCATCTGATCTGAAGGCTTTCATTTTGAAGTCGTAGCAACATGCTTTTGAAGCACATGGTTGCATTTTGACATGTCCTTAGATAGGTCAATTTAATGTTAGACGTGAATATCCAGGAAAGTTAATGATGCCGCTAAGTGTTCTGTGTTGAAAGAGAGTTTAACAATTTATTTATGAAGCTCAACTTTCCTTTGGCAAACTGTACTTTATTTAGGTCATTTTATTAACTTAAAAAGTGAAACTTGTGAATATAATTCCACTTTAATTTTAGGATTTGGGGAACCACCCATTAAATGGGTGAATTTGTTTAGAACTTTATCTATTGGGGGCCAGTTGATGGCTACAAATTCAAAGCAGACAGGAAGAGCTGTATCCTGGAGTATTTTTTGGGGTTGGAAGGGCATGAAATCTTATTACATATACCCATAGTTGTTCCCCAGATTTGGAAAAACTCGATAAATGCAATCAATCAATCAATCAATCAGGACATGTGTTAAGCGCACTACATACCTGTGAGGGTCTCAAGGCGCTGGGGGTGAGGGGGTGCTGCTGCTACTGGTCGAAAAGCCAGTTCTTGAGAAGTCTTCTGAAGGCCAGGAGGTCTTGGGTCTGCCATAAGTTGGTGGGGAGGGAGTTCCATGTCTTGGCCGCGAGGTGGGAGAAGGACCTGCTGCCGGCGGTTGTTCTTCAGATGCGCGGGACTGTGGCAAGGGCGAGGCCGGCGGAGCGGAGCTTGCGGGAGGGGCGTAGATGCTGAGTCGTCTGTTGAGGTACGCTGGGCCGGCGTTGTGGATGGCCTTGTGTGCGTGGATGAGGAGCTTGAAGGTTATCCTCTTGTTGACGGGGAGCCAGTGTAGGTCGCTCAGTGGGGTGTGATGTGATTGCGGCGGGGGATGTCGAGGATCAGTCGTGCCGAGGCGTTCCGGATGCGTTGCAGCCGTCTCAGGAGCTTGTTTGTTGTTCCTGCATAGAGGGCGTTTCCGTAGTCCAGCCTACTGGAGACGAGGGCCTGGGTGACTGTTCTTCTCATTTCGGTGGGGATCCACTTGAAGATCCTGCGGAGCATTAGTAGGGTGTTGAAGCAGGATGAGGAGACGGCATTGACCTGTTTAGTCATGGAGAGGGTGGAGTCGAGGATGACCCCCAGGTTGCGTGCGTGGTCAGTGGGTGTCCGGGCTGTTCCCAGTGATGTCGGCCACCAGGAGTTGTCCCAGGCTGAAGGGGTGGAGCCGAGGATGAGGACCTCTGTCTTGTCCGAGTTCAGCTTCAGTCGGCTGTTCCTCATCCATTCGTCGACGGCCTTCATTCCTTCGTGGAGGTTGGTTTTGGCAGTGTGAGGGTTTTTGGTGAGGGAGATGATCAGCTGAGTGTCGTCGGCGTAGGAGATGATGTTCAGGTTGTGCTGTCGGGCGACGTAGTCGAGGGGTGCCATGTAGATGTTGAACAGCGTTGGGCTGAGGGAAGAGCTCTGGGGTATGCCGCAGATGATCTTGGTGGCGGTGGAGCGGAAGGGTGGGGTTCTGCCGGAGAGGAAGGATGTGGTCCAGTCCAGGGCCTTCTCTTGGATCCCGGCGTCGTGTAGGCGTGTTCGTAGTGTGCGGTGGCAGAGACTGTTATGCAACATTTTGCATCCTGCTTATTTGGCTGATAGTGAATAGAAGCTTTTTCAATAGCATAACACTCAAGTAGGGGGAAATGTTGATATGCTTGTTGTCTCCCTACATGTTGTAACTGTGGAGGAGCAATTAGAGACCGATTGGAAACAAAATGAGATATATGAAGATCGAGGACCCACACCCATATCCAGCAGTCACCCAGGAAACTAAATAACATCATAAACAGCAAGCTGGACATCCAGCGCACAAGTCAACACTGTCAAAGCATTCGGCTTCCACACCCTGAAAATGCTGAGTAAGATCTTCAAAAGACTCTCAAGCAACACCAGAAAAACCGTCACTCATACTCTTGTCACCAGCAAGCTGGATTACGGGAACACCCTATGCCGTGATCACTAAACAACTCCCCAGAAGATTACAAACCATCCAGAACTCAGCAGCCAGGCTCATCCTCAACCTCCTACACAAATCTCACATCACACGACACCTCCGGGAGCTCTACTGACTCCCAGTTTACAAACGTGCACAGTTCAAACTTATCGTTCACACATTCAAGGCACTACACAACTTAGACCCCCCGCCTACCTAACCAGTCGCATCTTCCACTAACAATCTGCTCTGCCAGACACCTACTCTCACACATACCACACATACAGAACCAGATCCAGAATCAAGCTTTCCAGTATATATATCTCCTATAGCATAGAACAACCGCCCTCCCCACATCAGAGCCACTTCTCCTCTCAAGTGGTGTCATTGGTGAGATTATTTTCGCTGGCTTTTGTAGATCAGGTGAATGGAATGCATTGTTGTACCCTTATCGTGGCATGTAACATGTGGCTCAGGTGGTGAACACCCTGGGGCTCACACTGTGCTTACGCTTTCTTTATCTGACAACCTCAACTGGACCTGGCTAATTTCCAGGGAGATATTTTAGCTGTCGCAAAGTGGATGACTGGCAACTGCCTGCAGCTGAATGAGAGTAGAATAGAAAATGTACATTTTGGTAAAGATACCCACACTTAGGGTGACCACTGGTGGCCTCCTTCCCCGTCCCAAGTTGGTGGTTAAAAACATAGGTGTATGGGTGGGCTTTTGAAGCCAGGTGAAATCTGTGGTAGTCTTCCGCTTCAGGCTTTTACTTGGGCTCAAACCCATTCTGTTTTTTGTTTTTTTTTCCCCACTCATGGCAATTCATCATGCAGGCAGCAATCCTCTCCAGGGTGGACTATTGTAACATCTTGTACCTGGGAACTAACAAGCCTTGATCAGTAGACTCCAGCTGGCCCAAAAACCTGCGACTAGGCTGTTGTTTTCTCTCCCGAAGCACTGCATGGTCGCTGGCCTTTTTCGCAGATTGCGTTGGCTCCCTGTGGATAAGCATGTCCATTTTAAGAACTTGTGCCTGGCTCACAAGACCTTCTTCCCCCAGGCGGCTCCCATTTTGTTGAATCTGCTAACTCTGTATTTTCCCTCTCGGCCATTACGCTCAGCTGATCTATACTTGGCCTCTGCTTCTTGTGTTAATAGAGTAAAAGAAGGAGGCCGCTCTTTTTGTCAGATTTTTGGAATTCCTACAGTCCGACGCCCGGGACATATTGTTTGAGGTCAAGGGCATCAAATTTTCATGTATATTTTATCCTTTGGACAAGTAGGCCCAACCCACCCTACGGCCCAAACCCTTTTGGCTGCCAGTTTACAGTACCACATTATGGATCGGGGAAAGATATTGTCTGCAGTTAAGGTAATATTTTTGTCCATATGCTAATGCTGTTCAAACTTGTATTTATGGTTCATTAATGCGAAGCCTTTATTATTAGGGTTCGCGTCCTAAGTAAATGTTGTAAGCTCTGAATGCACTACTGACAGTGGATCCAGTATAGAAATGTGTACACACGTTTTCAATGTTTAGCAATATGAGGCAATGTATACTGCTCCCAGAAAGCTCTCTGATTAGATGCAAATATTTGAAGAAGCTTGAAAGCACGATTGATGATTCTTTGCTTTCAAAATAAAATATTCACAAACAAATGCAAAAACATTTTGCTGAACTACTGTAACATTTTAGGTACAATTTCTTTGCAGCATCATTTGATAAAATGTGTTGATGTATGCTAGTATTTTCCAAAAATATTCATAATGGAAAGTCACTGTATCCAGTCTTAATAAGATTATGGGTAAAATAAACAATCATTGGTGTAACGCCAGTAGGTTGAAATTGTTGGTCACCCTTTTTTTGGTTTTATCAGTGTGTGTGACTTGTTTGGCATTGTTTTTGTAAAACCTTACTGGTCTGGGAGCTGCTGGGCCCTCTCCATTATAACAAACATTAGCAAAAGCAAAAACTGTTTTGGTCTCCGAAAGCACACATTGCCACAGTAGTTCCTGGCACTGAACAAAACGATTGTGTGTCGGTATGCTCCTTATGAAAGAACAGAATGCTGTCACTCACAGTGAAGCTGGCCAATAGATCGAGAGAGACAGAACTTTAATAAACACAAAGGGTCATGGTTAACGCCAGACCTAATTAGGAGCCCAATTATTAAATAAAGTCTCAAAAGTGCACCCATGTCCTTGCATTAAGTGCAGATATGGGACTTTTGTGAATTCACAAGACTTTACAGACGTAAGCCAAGAAATAGTACTCCTATAAAATATTTGTGAACTGCATTTTAGCATGAGCAAATATACAGGAGTATATTTGCAAGTTCACTTTACCTCCAACCACTTTTTTTCCCAACCCTGGAAGAAGTTTTATGTCTTCCATTGTCAGGAGTAAATTTCCAACCGATCTCAGTATGGGAAAAGGTTTGAGTTTGTGCAAACCTTCTAACTTGCATTCTGTGAGGGTTTTTCACCGACTTAAAAGGGCATCCAACCCTGGAACTGTTGCTTGTCATTACCCTCAGCCCCAGCATGCATATCTGCGTAAACGTGGCAACATAAGGTAATTGCTAGTATTCAAACACTAATATTTAAAGAGCCCTGGCTTAATCAGAGAGGCTATTTCAGAGCTCCTATATAATGAGATTGCTGCCATAATTTGTTGCCATATTACATGACATAAAAGGGACAATTGGATTTTGTTACAGGACAAGTAGATTTATGAAGCAACCTGCCCCATGGACAAGTAGATATTTTATTCACTTCCACACCCCTGTTCGTGCTAAAGCACATGCCCTCTGGAACGCACTACTCATGTCAATTTGGAGTTTTCAGAAGCACTGGTCTTTTAGGAAGGTCTTGAAGACCTGGTTGTTTTCCTCTTGAGTTTCCCATGCAGCACGTTTTTGTTAGTTCGTTATGTACAGCTTGTTCTTTGTAAGACTAGCGCTGAGAAGGCCCATTGCTAGGGCAGTCGTGTGCTCTACAAAATTTTAACCTAACATAACATTGGTGATTGAAGGACCTCACGGTTGATGGATTTGTCAAGAAATGTTGCTGTCAAATGGACAATGTTGGAATTTGGAATAATTCATGATTCCGGTGCCAGTGTCTGCAAATCAATCTTACCTGGAAAGTTTAAAGAGTTTATGTATTTTCTTTTTGTTTTAAAACCAAGTTATGTATTTAACGTTCATATTATTTCTTTTTGTGGATATTTTTTTATTTAGTTGTGAAGGAGGTTTAGTTTTGGTAATGCTAAGTCTTACGGTCTTATTCCATACTGCCTTTATTCCGGTCTGTCTGTGCTATCTGGAATAAGAAGTTTTTTGTTCTATAATGTAATGTTGTCAATCAACATTTACTAGCGATTACATTGTTGTGGGAACCCGACCACAATTCCCCCATATTCAGATAATTCTCAAAATGTACGTCTGGCGATTCAGCTCCAACCACCTTGCGCTAGCGATAAGACACCCCCCTACGACATCAGGCCCAACAATTTAGCAGAGTAAATCAAAATAGTGACTGGAACCACTCAAGCACTGAGTTCTAGATAAATAAAACAATTTAAAGGTTTCCTACAGAATAAGCATTACATGCCATGAGGACTCTGATGCAGAATACAAAGGGAGGAGTCCAAAATCAATATGAAATATTCTCAAAGACTACTATTCTAATGTGCCAGCAAACCTGCATCGGAACTTCCCGCGAAAGTGTCCTTTAAAAAGTTACATCAGGTGATCCAGTTGAGCCAACCGCTGTAAGATGCTTTAGAAGTGTCCTTCCAGTTCGTTAGTACTGACTTGGCTGCAGCGGTTAGGAGGAGATCGAGGAGCTCCCTTTCTCCCTCTGTGGGGAGTTCCGTTCGTTACACATATTGTGGGACGCCCTAAAAGCCACAATCAGGGGGAAATTAATAGACATATCAGCTAGACTACACAAGAAGGCGAACCTAAAGTTAATAGAACTCGAGGAAGAAATAAAAAAACTAGAGTTTGAGTTCCTAAAAGACAAGCGAAACGATACAACACTGCATAGGTTAACGACACGGAAATACGAATACAACAAAATCATTCGTGAAAGAGCTGGCCTCTGGTTCAATCGATCCAAAGCCCTAAACCTGTGCGAAGCCAACAAGGCAGGGAAACTCCTGGCATCATACCTGAAATATTAAAACAATCAGAGGGCAATCACATCAATCACAGACGCGGACAACAAAACACACACCAATCACAAAGGAACCTTCAGACAATTCTACGCAGACCTATATAGGAATGACAAGAAATTAGACCTAGAAGGATGCCAAAAGTACTTAGCGAGACTTGGCCTGCCGAGACTTGACAGCACGGACAGCACCAGTCTGGGATCAGACATCAATGGTGCAGAGATAGAAAGGGCAGTCAAGTCCCTAATAAAAGAACAAAGCCCCCGGCCCAGACGGGTACACGGCAGACTTTTACAAATCCTTCCTCACACAACTGGCCCAACTCATGAAAAGAGTCTAACCACACAGCGGCCACCAGGAGAATGCCAGCATCCATGGCAGGAGCAACCATAACAGTAATCCCTAAAGAAAACAAGGACCACCAGTTACCAAAGAACTATAGGCCAATCTCCCTCATAAACGTAGATTGCAAAATCTATAGAAAGATCCTTGCGGCTAGACTGAACAAGATACTGCCCAAACTGATAAACAACACATAGGTGGGCTTCATGAAAGGCAGAACGGCCAGTGACAAAACACGCCTCCTATGCCATGTCCTAGAACAAGCCTCAAGGAGCCCGCTCCAAGCGGTTAGCATTGCACTAGACGCGGAGAAGGCCTTCGATAAAGTCTCATGGTCCTTCCTAGAACAATGCATGCAAAATGCTAACCTAGGAGAAGGATATATTAAAATGACAATGGCCCTGTACCATTTTCCAACTGCGTGCATCACAATAAACTGCTCTCTGTCGGAGCCGTTCACGCTCCAACAAGGTACGCGACAGGGATGCCCACTCTCGCCCGCACTTTTCCTCTTAGCCCTAGAACCCCTAATCCAAGATATAAAATTTAATGAGGAAATAAAGGGTGTGTGCCTCGGACAGACTACGGTAAAAGTAGCAGCGTACGCAGATGATATATTAATGACGCATCAACCAGGGACATCGATACAGGCTCTCATGTCTACAATCAACGAATACGCTGAGCTGTCAGGGTATACGCTCAATAACGCTAAGTTAGAATGCAAATTTCTCTGGCGGGGCAAAAAGGCTAGCATAAGCATGAAAAAACTGAGCAGGCCCAGAAAATCAAGGAGGGGTAAACATAGCGGACTTCAGAACTTTTCAACTTGCATTCCTAGCCAAGCAGGGCACACACTAGATAGAGAAGTTGACAGATTACTCTCAAGTGTGGCTACAGCTAGAACAGGGAATCCTAAATCATCTAAACCCACTTGCCCTTCTCACGGCCAACACACACCCCCTGGCGAGCAACACAATACTGAAACACACAAAGATAGCACTCCTAAAGCTAGACAAAAAGATGGAGGTCAGCATTAAGGGGTCCAAAGCCGAGTCCCTATGGGCAAATAGTGCCATAAAATACAAAGGTAAAATGCTCTACTTTGAAAACTGGATAGATAAGGGTATCACACACCCATACCAGCTGGAGGCGGACTCCGCCCGCTGACTTTCGCCAGCCTAAAAAACTCCCACCAACTCCAAGACTCAGACCTCTACAGATCCCTAAAGATCAAAACAGCCATTACAAAATCCAAAATAATAAATACAAAGCCATCGATATACCAATTTGTTTCTAACATAAACAAGTTAGGCCATCAAGCCTCACGCCTATATAAAACCCTCAGCGTGCAAAAATCGAATGTCCACGATAAAACTGAAAAATACTGGAACGACCGCATACACCCACCACTGGACGGCCGGGAGTGGAACACTCTATGGTCATCAGCCACACGGACTAAGATTACCCCATTCCTCGTGCAGACCAAACTGGCTTGTGCATAAAACATTTTGGAACCCAGACCGCCTACAGAAACTAGGGCTCAGACAACCCCACCTCCTCCCTCTTTGGCAGAGGACCCTCCACTGCTATGAATGGGTAGTTATTTACATGAGTAACTAAAGACTTTGTATTCCAACTATTCATGTCTGAAACTCAAATTTTAATGTGTTTGATTTTCATTTTGGAACGAGTTAAGACCTCTTGTTTGCATGTCTGAACACTGAAAAGTACTCGGGCAAATCAAACAGCGGCTTTGTAGATTTTGACCCAAGGGGGCCTTTATTATACACTGATTTTCGTTTTTTAAAATTTCTTGCATCCTTTTATTTCTCCGACATCCTGGTGTCCTGTCTTCGGTTTGTACAGAGAGCTTGTAATGAGAGTGATAGTGAGGGGAGTGTGTATGTTCTCCTGAATCTTCACAGTCCTGCACTGGTTACCACCTTTAAAAGATGCCCGGTGAGGTTTTATGATGCTATATACATAACTAAACGATAGCTAAGTCTTCGTGCTGTATCTCTGACTGGTCAGAGTTCTCAAAACCGATGGCTAGATATTTACCTCGTTTCTGGCCCGGCCTCCGGTTTGGTTGAAGTAAGTTAGAATTGTTCATCTGGTAATATCGGACTCCACCCAGACTGAACCAAAAATACATTGTGGCATCTACCTCTGCTCCGCTATGACGGTAAATGTGTGTCTTGCGTCATTCTTCTTTAAGTCGTCTACAACTGCACCAAGGCTGGGTTCATCCCTTTCAAATTGAACTTTGAGTGTTCCAGATCTTGCGTAAAGTTGAGCTTTATTGTCTCTTACCCTCTCTTGCTGATTTCAGGGTGGTGTTCGCTCATACACCCATAGCAAATGGATATTGTGGCTTTTCATGTAAGGTAACACTCCCCTAAAAACATAAAGCACTCTGGATGTGTCATCATCTCCTATTTTGTTTTTTGAGATTTCTGCACATACAACTCCTTTTTGCTGTTATCACTGCTTACAACGCGCCCTTGTTAATATACTTCAGCGATGTAAAATAATCACCACCAAAGGTCATATCTGGATGTGCTTTTGAAAGATCTCAGTAAGTTTGTTTGGAGATGTTCTCACATGTAAGTAGATCCACTTGCAATTCAAAATCAATGCTTAGAGAATAAAACACCCGACCTTACAGTCATGAATCGAGGTGTTCGCACACCTAACTTCAGCTTAGATTTCCAAGCAATGATACTGCGGAACCTCCTAGCCGTTGGATAGGAGCAAGCACAATGGCATTGTCAGTGGTGTCAAGTGGGGTTAAAGACGAAGATGCAGTAGTGCAGTAGATTGAATGTGCAAAGCTGTAGGTGCTATAATATCTGCCTGGGGACTACACTGTGATCTGGTATAATTTAAAAGGCCGTAACTACATTAATGTATTTGTTTTTCCTGTTTCCTCTCCCCCATCGCAGAGCTGGAAAAAGCCAAAATCAAAGCTCAGAAGGCCCATAACCTTCAGGAAGAGGCAACTGTGTGCAACCAGTTAGGAGAACTCCTAGCCAAGAATGGTGAGTGACGCCTGCGGTTCGCGTTTTTCCTTATGTTGCACCTGCATATAACATTGCGTCGCTTTTTATTAACTTAATTCTGTAGACAGCAGCCCTAACATCTTAATAATGGGGGGAAAAAGAAAACAATATTAAACCAAGGTATCGAGGTTACCTGACTAGGAATTTGGACATCAGAGATCAATTTGTTTATTGTGATATTTTCCTTGAAGCTTGGGTTTATGAACTCTATTGAACCATTAGAATTTAAAATATCCAAGGTCTGTTTGTGCAGTTCTCAAAATCTTGCACATCCAACAGCAATGTACCAAAAAATCCGTTTTATTGTAAGAAAATTAATTTTGTAAGTGAAGCTTTGGGAATTAAGTTATAAAAAAATTGCACTGTATTAAATATTACCAATGGTTTTATTTAGAAGATGCATGTTGATAAAGACTGACATCCGTATTTTTAGGGGGTTGAATATGTAAAATGAATTTACATTTTCGAAATAATATAATTTTACTTTACATCTTTAAGAATGTTAAATAGAGATGTTAAAGTGGTTTCATAAAAATGGGTAACATTTGATTTCACTTTTTGTCAATCCTTCATTGAATTTCAGATGTGTAAAATGTGTTTTCACCATTTTCTTTTTAACTTCTTACTCTCCCAAAACTTTTGTTTTTTAGCAATGGTATAGACGTGTTTTGGAACTTTTACGTTTGTCTGTGTTTTTTCCTTTCAAGTTGAAGTGACACTAGATGGTGGGCTTTTTCCCCTTAACTTCTGGGAATGTTTTTTGCTTTGGTGGCAAAGTTGCCCATGGAAATGACAGCGGATTTAAAGATGTCTTTAGACGTTTCCACTTCAAATCTGGATGGAATTGTGCACTTTCTGAGTATTCTGAAGAATTTCAACTTCCTTACCTGCAGGGACCTTTAGAAAGTGTAGTACCAAATTTAAAGGTGTAGACTTATTATGCTACAGACCATGATTTATTTTCAACTGCCTTTTCAGGTCGAGCATACAGTGCTTGCATTGCAGGATGATCTGTTGTATGTACTTTTTGGGGTTTCACTCATGCCATCCCTGCTAATTGTTTATGGAGATTGTCAGTGTAAAAGCTTGCTTTTTAGTGGGTTATTTTGCTTCTGTGTCCCACCTTCTAGTGTCTTACTTCTCCCCTGGAGTATTGGTCTAGTGATGCTTTTGGTTGGCCATCCCAAAGTTTTCTTTGTTTCTTGCTAAAGCCATGCCTCCTGGCTGCTCCCGCTGTGTGTGCCAAGGATCTCTTGTTTAGCATAGCAGAAAAGAAAACAGTGCATCTGCATGCTAGGGCAACTACAACGAAGCAAACATTTTTTTGTAGGTGCATTATGATTAAAAATGTGCTCGTAACCCATGCAAGTGTTTGAAGTAGAGCACATTTGTGTTGGCCCACCCACACAAGTGAGGTACCATTTTTATCGGAAGACCTAGAGGAACGCTGGGTGGAAGGAAAGTTGTGGCGGCCCGGTGATCCTACAACTTTCCCACATAGAAAAGTGAGAAAACCATGATTTGTTTCAGCTATATTTGAGGTTTTGCAGGAGCTTCGGGGTTGGAAAATTATGGGATATCCTTGCAAGACGCACATCCCTGGACTCCATTAGGTGTCTAGTTTTCAGAAATGTTTGAGTTTGGTAGGTTTCCCTAAATGCCCACTGAGCCCGGGACCAAAAACGCGAATGACTACCTAGCAAAACCAAAAAGTTTTGTGATCGATAATTTTGAAGTCTCCACAATACATTTTGGGCCATTTCCTGTCATGGGCACTAGGCCTACCCACACAAGTGAGGTACCATTTTTATCAGGAGACCTGGGGAAACGATGGGTGGTAGGAAATTTGTGGGGGCCCGGTGATCCTACAACTTTCCCACACAGAAAAGTGAGGAAAACGTGAATTTTTTTTTAGCTAAATTTGAGGTTTGCAGGGGATTCTGGGTAGGAAAATATTGGGAGATCCATACAACCCGCAACTTCCTGTCTAGATTTAGGGAATGTTTGGCTTTGGTAGGTTTCCCTAGATGGCCACTGAGCCTGGGACCAAAAACGGCTGTAGTATTGCAATCAATAATTCTGAAGTCTCCACAGCGGACGCGAGGGGTAAGAGCACGTACATCTCTGCTCCCATTCTGTTTACACTGCCTCCTGTATTTTAAAATTGCTCTGTTTTTAACTTTTTAGAAACCTATTGCTGCTAGTTATTTTACCCACTTGACTTACTTGTATTTTGCACATGTCTTTTCCCCTCTGACGCCCTTTGATTGCCTCGCGCTCCCCGGTCCACCAAGGGTTTTACCCGATTGATGTGGAGAGAGCGCCAGGCGTGTTCTACTTCCGGGCAAAAGGGGGGATGGGCCACATAAATAATGGCAATGGTAGTTTCGCGCAGTGGACGCGAGGGGTAAGAGCACGTACATCTCTGCTCCCATTCTGTTTACGCTGCCTCCTGTATTTTAAACTTGTTCTGTTTTTAACTTTTTTAAAACATATTGCTGCTAGTTATTTTACCCACTTGACTTACTTGTGTTTTGCACACGTCTTTTCCCCTCTGACGCCCTTTGTTTGCCTTGCACTCCCCGGTCCACCACGGGTTTTACCCGATTGATGTGGAGGGAGCGCCAGGCGTTATCTACTTCCGGGCTAGAGGGGGGATGGGCCACATAAATAACGGCTATGGTAGTTTCGCGCGGCGGACGCGCGCAGCGGCTCGCTGAAGGCCCGCCAAAGGCAAGCCCGTCTGCACCCGTCCGCGCCTGGTCCGTGCCTAGGGCCAGAACCCCTGCCCCTCCCATAACACGTATACTGCATTATGATACAACAGCTCTTCGTCGTCTCAATACAACCGACAACAACTGCTGTAAGCTTATACCAGGTAACCTAAAAACAGCCCGTGCTTGCGGCTTTTCTCTTCCGGAACCTTTGAACACCAGGGCTTTTCAGACAGTTCAGCCCCCCGGAAACAGCAAGCCTCCCCCTTCTAGCAAGAGTACTACCTTAAAGGGAGGCCTAGTGAATGTCAGATCACTGGCCAAACATAAGTACGAAATTTCTCAACTCATCGCCGACCATGATCTGGATTTACTGTGCCTGACCGAAACCTGGGCAGACGCAGCATCCGACCCAGACTTTGTAACCGCAACGCCGGTAGGCTACCAGGCAATAAGGGTTGATAGACCTCTCAAACGCGGGGGAGGGGTGGCCATTATATTGAGGGACCACTTCCCGGTTAGGTTTTACCCGACCTCCACACCCTTTTATGAGTCTTTATTTTTTATTATCGAGCTGAACACGAAACAAACTTTCAAGGGTATTCTGCTATATCGGCCCACCGGATTTAGGAACCATTTTATCTCTAACATCGACAGCCTCTTAGAAACCAGTTTACAAAATGATGAATTCACTATCCTAGGAGATTTTAACTTCTATCTCGAAGATACTCGCGGCTCGAGGTGGGTCGGGACTTTGACCCTGCGGGAGACCTGAGGAGCCGTTCTTCCCCCTGGGGACTGCTTGCTGCTGTTTGCCCCTTGTTTTCTGTGACCGGGGATTTGGCGGGTGCGGCGGCCGGGGGACTGCGAGTACCAGCATTCCCTTGACGACCTACAGCTGGTACTCTTCCCCTGCCGGCCCCGCCTCCTGCCTGCTGTGATTACCTCTTGCCGCACCCGCTTCGCGGGTGCGACTCGCGGCTCGAGGTGGGTCGGGACTTTGACCCTGCGGGAGACCTGAGGAGCCGTTCTTCCCCCTGGGGACTGCTTGCTGCTGTTTGCCCCTTGTTTTCTGTGACCGGGGATTTGGCGGGTGCGGCGGCCGGGGGACTGCGAGTACCAGCATTCCCTTGACGACCTACAGCTGGTACTCTTCCCCTGCCGGCCCCGCCTACCTGCCTAGTAATACACTCCCTGTTTCCGTCCCGCGGGACGCACGCGGGGCTAAGCCCGGGCAAAGGGCGGGCCCTCTGTGGCCCTCAGAGGCACGAAGAGGCCGGGACGGGCCACCCCACTTGGTACCATCATAGAGGGAGGTATTGTGCTTTAACATTACTTGTTATTCTTCATGGCATTCCTCTAAACTACTCCAATCACGATGTCCATATGGGAGGATCTCAACGCCCTGTGCGGTACTAAGTACGTCCCTGACCTTATAACCTCCCCAGCTGTGGATTCCTTTTCTCTTAAAGTAAATGGCCCCGGTGATACAGCTCATAACCAAGTAAATGCCGCGCCCTTGGGTTCCTACAATAGATGGAAGCATGACATTGAAACTAACTTTGGGAACAATACAAGTATACCATCACTTGCTAATCCAATAGCATTTATTGAGGACCCAGCCGCGGACAAACCAGAGGTTCCTCTTTTGTCTTTCAACACGACTTTATTGGCCAAAATTGAGCAACTGCTGGTTGCTACCATCTCTCCCTTGGTCACAAAAATGAACGATTTAGGGGAAAGGCTGACCAATATTGAGTCAGTAATAAGAAAGCTCCCGCTTCCTGCTACTATTATGGCTACATGCGTCTGTCCTAACCCTATCACCGCCCCCGAAACGTATACATCTGGCAATGGGGCCACCCAAATACAGCCATTGCGCACACCCACTCAATTAGGCCCGAAAGTATTTGTTAAACCTGCACCAAAATCCTATACAGTGGCCAGACCCACCTTGGCAAGATTGCCACATATCAACCTGCCCCCTGAGGCTGCCCCGTATGTGTCTGTCCTCTCTGGGGTTCCTGCCCTCACCCAGGGAACACGCGAATCCCAGCAGGATCTGCTAAATAAGGCCATCTATTGGCTAAAAAAGAATAGACCGTTGCCGCCGGGGCTGGACGGGGGTATCTTGAGTGTAAGGAGGGTGGGATGGTTAGGGACGCTGCCCAAATGCATTGCTGGGGATCTGGTACTAATTAAATTTAAAAATATCAATGTTGCCCCTTTTTTACGAGTTTGTACCCCCAATGAAAGACAAGGCACAATACGCATTTGGGATTTACATGATTTTTACCCGAGCTCCCCTCACATTACATAGGACAAACTCTTAAGTTTTTTAATGGTAACTGAATTTCGTACAATAATGGTTTTACTGTGTATATGAAATGTAACGTTTATGGTTATTTCTTTGTTTGCATTTTTGTATTGTTGATGCTTTTATGATTTTTTTCAAAAATCGAATAAAGCTTACTAATAATAATAATAATAATAATAGAGCCAATAGGGAGACTGAAGCATTATTGGAGACCTTAGAAGCAGTAGGCCTCAAGCAAAAAGTTCAGACCCCCACCCATGAGGCTGGCCATACGTTAGATGGCTTTTTCTCCTCTTAATAACCTTGCGCCTATTGAAACCCTGATTTTAACTTGGTCCGATCACACACTGATTAAATTCACATTTCCTTTCCCCCCCTGGGACCGTCCGAGATATCAAAGACCCTAGCCACAACTAAAAGAAAACGGGAGCTAATGGATAAACAATCCCTCCGCTCCCTGCTTGAAGAGTCCCGCCCCCTACTTCTAGGGCCCCCTGAAGTCTCCGCCCCAAAATATCTCAAATGGCTTAACGACGCCCCCATAAAGAAAAACTCAGGAAATAGGCGAAACCCCTCAGCACCCTGGTTTTCCGAAGATCTTCGGAAAGAAAAACAGCTCTGCCCTCAACTGGAAAGACGCTGGCGAGCCAACTATTGCCCTAACCAGAAAACCATCTATAAAACACCACTATCACAATACAAAGTTCACCTAATAGCCAGCAAAAAGGAGTTTTATACTAGACAAATCAAGGAAGCAAAAAACTCCTCCAAGGAACTTTTCCGAGCAAAAAGTCCAGGAATCAAGTATGACCAAGAGTTATGCGACAACATTGCAGCAGCTTTCAAGACTAAAGTACTGAATATCTTTAATAACTTTCAGGATTCTACCCCTTCATCCCCGATAGAATCCACCTTTAGAGAGCATAAGACCAATACACTGCTTGCCTTCTCACCCATCTCTTCTGAGACCGTAGCTAGATACATTCAAGACTCTAAATCTGGATCCTCCACTGACCCCTGCCCGCCAAAAATTCTTAAAGAAATTGCTGATTTGGTTAGTCCAGGTCTCACAGATATCTTCAACTCCATGTTCAGGTCCGGATGCTTTCTCTCCTCCTTCCTTAAAGACAGAAGACTCACGGTTGAGTTGGACGCCTTCCGCTCGGATGCGTACACCCTTCCTTGTGGAGTGCCCCAGGGCTCATCCCTAAGCCCTTCACTTTTTAACGTTTATGTCTCAGAGCTGGCCCCACTGATTCAGAGCTTTGGTTTCTGCCTCACGTCTTATGCCGATGACACTCAGATTGCCATAACAGTACATAAAAAAGAGACATCTCCCGCTGCACAATTTCAAGCTTGCATGCGGTCGATCAACCATTGGATGAACACCCATTGCATTAAACTAAACTCTGATAAAACAGAGATCCTGACCTTTGGCAATGTACTACCATGCTGGGGCAACCTTTGGTGGCCAGTGGAGATGGGAGAACCCCCAAAACCGGTGGCTAAAGTCAATAACCTGGGGGTGTGGCTGGATCCTAAACTTTCTCTTATTTATCACACTAATGCCACTGTGTCAGCAAGTCACTTTCTTATTAAAAAGATCAGTAAGATTCTTCCATACATTCCAGCAGACTCTAGAAAAACTGTAATAACAGCCTTGGTCCAGTCTAAACTGGACTATTGCAATGGATTATTGGGAAATGCACAAAAACAATGCTTAAAAAAACTCCAAAGTGTGCAAAACTCAGCGGCTCGACTCCTTCTTAACATCCCCAGAAACAACTCGGTTACCGCCGAAATTCGCAAGCTGCATTGGCTCCCAGTGGAGAAACAGATCAAATTTAAGGCCCTGTCCATAGCCTACAAAGCCCTGAACAATAAAGGGCCGATCTTTCTACAGAACCTGCTTTCTTGGTACGAACCCCCCAGGAACCTCCGTTCCTCTGGCACGAAACTTCTCCAGGTACCAAAAATCTGCACTGTGCAATGGGGCGGGTGCAGTTTTCACTTCTACACCTCCAAACTCTGGAACTCGCTGTCCATAGCGCCATGACACCCACGGGTATATGTGCGCTCTATAAATTAAATTAAAATAACATAACATAACAGTATGTTTTGGGGGTGTTTCCTATTGTGGGCTCTAGGCCTACCCACACAAATGAGTTACCATTTTTATTGGTTGACTTGGGGGAATGCTGAGTGGGTGGATGTTTGTGGCTCCCCACAGATTTCAGAACTTTCCATCAAAGAAATGTGATTAAAATGTGTTTTTATTTAATTTTTTTTTTTACAAAGATTGAGGTTTGCAAGGGATTATGGATTACAGAAACCGAAAGCCACACAAGTCATCCCATCCTTTCCCAGGATGTCCAGTTAAAAAAAAGAGTACAGGTATGCTAGGTTTCCCCATGTGCCGGCGGCGCTAGAGTCCAAAATCCACAGTTAGGCACATTGCGAAAAAGGGTCCGTTTTCACTAGAAAAATGTGATAGGTCCATGTTGTGGTTAGGGCCGTTTCCTGTTACCGGCACAAGGCCTACCCACACAAATGAGTTACCATTTTTATTGGGAGACTTGGGGAACACAGAATTGTATAACAAGTGTTATTACCTATTGACTTTCTATACATGTCTTCCTTTCAAATGTAAGACAATGTGTAAAAAAGAAGTCACTTTGGAAAATGTCCTCTAATTCGCATGCTAGTATGGGTACCCACAATTTCGGAGATGTGCAAATAACGACTGCTTCTAAACTCTATATTTTCTTCCCATTCCGGAAATACATAGGTGTCCTTTTACCTTTTTTTCACTCGTTATATTTTGCCTAATTAATTACAATATACCCGGTACACAATAAAAATCCATTGCAAGGCGAAGCTCAGTTATTGGCTCTGGGTACCTCTGGTTCTTGGTCAACCTACAAATCCTATATATCACCACAACCAGAAAGGTCCAGCGGACCTAACGATATATTGCTTTAAAAAATCGGCCATGATGATCCATGTATCTAGTTATGGATCGAAATGTCGTCGACTCTTTAAACAGCATGCACGTTAAACTAATTTGTTAAAGCAAGTGCATCACTGTTTACTTCTAAAAGCTTGCCCACATTATCCGTACTGGCGAAAAGCTTTCCTTTTTGTTTTGCCTGAAAAATGTGTGTTCATTTGTGATTGTCTTTATGTTTGTTCTTGAAGGATACAGGACTGTGTCCCACTCGATTACTTTCTGATTTACCACAATCAATCACTTGATTTATTAAATCAAATGTCCAGCTAGACAGCTTAACTCAATATAGTACTGATTCTAAGCTATATTTACTGTTTTCGAATTATGAATGTTTGAAGGACCAATTGTTGTTCATAACATGATTAGAAGAGGTTACAGGTGAAAACGTTGCCACAAATAGCTGTTTTTTTAACTCAATTTCAATATTTTTTTATTTCAACTGTTAGTTTCTATAGAAAACCTTGAAGTATCTACACAAATGACCCCTTTCTAAATTCAGACTCTTGTCTACGTTTCTGAAATGTATCGCTTTCCGGGATCCATTATTGTTTTCATACCCATTTCTACCACTTATTGGAAGGACATTGGAAAAATAGCACAAAAAATAGTAAAAATAGGCTAGGTCCCAGTAAAATTCCCAAAATATGTAGAAAATGTTGGATTTCTGACTGTCCCTGAAAGCTGAGAAGATGGTGATTTCACCACCACAAACCCTTTGTTGATAACATTTGGATGGAATAAAACAGACACTTTCTTCTGCAGCACTTTTCCCTCATTAATTTTTTTTGTTGTTGTTGTATTTTGGCTAATTTCTGTGTCCCATCCAGTGGAATCCACAAACACTGGGTACCTTTAAAATCCTCACTATGTGGGAAGAAAAGGACTCAAATTTGGTGTGGATAACATATTGACAAAATGTTACAGGGTCCTATGTGCAAAGTACCCCAAATAACCGGAACCAGGCATAGCACGGGGGAAGGCCTAGCAGCGAAGGGGTTAAGAGGTGCAGCCTCCTCCGGGTCGCTTGTGATACTGCATTGCTGACTGCATTTCTTAGTCATTTGGGCCCCCGTCTTCCGTTGTAGGGGACCAACGTTTGCAGCCATCTTACCCGTGGGACCATCTCTTTCAGGACTGTGAAATTGTTCCTACTTTATAATAGACAGTTACTAAAATGAAGGTTGTAAGAGCATTGCAGGGGTCATCTGTGTCCGCTAAGTATATGAAGGGCCCGTGACTACAGTGCACACACGTATTTCGAGTGAATATCGTGTATTGTATTGTAATATGAAATTACATAGCGTTTTCTGACGCTGTAGTTACCGGCCGTGGGGATTGCTATCAGGCTGATCTGTGGACGTTAGAGCTGGTTTATAGCGCTTTATGGTGCTAGTTGCTAATAGTGGCAAGTTAACAGACTGTGGAGGAAACCATACATGTTTTCTCTGCAGACCTCCGTTGTTTAGGTGGTGTCCCTCAGGGAGCCAGAGAGTAAAGGCCAGACTTATTAATATTTAACAGGAATTGTCTCAGCAGTTTTTAGGGGTCGGTGATGGAAAAACAACATTTGAATGCTGTGGTTGCAGGTGTAAATGTGGAAGCTTCCACCACAGCCAGTACTGCCCTTTAGAAAACCCAAATCAAACCATGGAATAGATAAAAACCAAAAAAGTCCCTTTTTTTTCTTCAAGAGTTATATATAGCGCGAACTTGACCCACTTTGTGTATCAGAACGCTTTACATAGCACCAGTTGCATTACATGAAGACACATTCATTTTTGTTAGGCACGGGAGATTAAGTGATTTGCCCAGAATCACAGGATGTTCAGTGTCATTGCCGAGACTTGAACCCAGTTCCCCAGATTCAAGGTCGACCGCCCTAGCCCTTAGGCCAACTCCTCTCCCCTTCTGTGGTCTGGTCACTTTACAGTTGAGAAACTCACCAGAGGAACTTTGCACGTATTCTGTGTGATGTTAAAATGAAACGCGCGACAGAGCGCTGTCGGAATGCTGCATGCGTGCAATTCATGTATTGTTTGAAAGCGCGTGTGAGGGTGCATGTTTATTTCAGAAATGTCCATTTCACCAGACCCGCGCATTACGTGCACGTGTAGGACAATGTATGCTTGCTGAAGGGTGATGCCCTCACCGCTGGTGGTACGTGAGGTTAATGTTAGTAAGTGGACTATAGCATGATCTGTGGCATATTGCAGTTTGGGAAACGCACATACAGCTACTCTCGCTCTCTCTTTTCCTTCCAAATGCTCCTGAAGGGACGGGCCACTCCCGTGCTGCCCCTCCAGTGCGGGTAGGGGCCAGGGAGGCAGAGAAGCCTCACTGCATTTCCCTTTGGGGGCAATGAACAGGCCAACACTCGCTTCCTGCACGCTTGTGCTCTGACCCGGGCGGTTGGTGCCTAGCTGTCAGTTCCGGTTTTCCAAATAGGCAAAGTAGGCACCGGCCTATGGGCTCACTCCTTTTAGGGGCCCGCGACAATGGATCAAAATAATATTGACTTGATCTTGAGAGAAAATTACAATCAAGCTTTCTTAAATTATTTCAAATTAATTTTTGTAGAATAACATAAACAATTGTTAATGTTTTGTTTTGTGTAATAAAACAGGTTGAGGAAAATTGTTGGTTAGTAAAATTTAAAATGTGTTTGGAGATAATTTGCAAGGGGGGGGGGGCAACATTTCCAATGCCTAGGGACCTCCACAGGGTTTAATCCGACACGGCTAGTAGTCCAGGCAGTGGCGTGGGTGGCAGGTGGAGCACAGAGGCAATAGTTGGTTAGAGTTAGAGAGTCACTGTGTGGTAAGGGACGAGGGTGCGGCTGGGCTGAGTGATGTATGTAAGGTCATGGCTATAGGATGTCGCACGTAGGAACATGGAGCTAAGTGTCGGGTGCCGTTATCCGACTTGCCTGAGGGAGGACTCCATGCCAACGCGGCATATAGGATGCTAGGTTGTAGGTGGTGAGAACTGTTGGTGATTGCGTAGATTGTGAGCAGGAAGTGCGTTATGTCAATAACTTCTTTTGTGAGACTCCAAAATATTGATTCAGGAATTGGCAAAATCAAACATCTGTGACTTAGAATTGAGTTAAAGTGTTAAATGCAAAAACATGTATCCCTACTAGCTCCTTTTGAAAAAGCTACATGGACTTTGAGAATAAATGTTAAGCGTCGGACTTTAATCCACAGAGTCGGCTTTGGAACAGCTTAGCCTAGCATTACAGAAGTATCAATTTGCCTCCATGATAGAAACCTTTATAGACTGTGTTCATGGTAAACGCTCCGCGTCAGAAGACATCTTCGTTATTTCAGGATCCTTTGAGCTGTGAACCTCGCGCTCAGCTGTGGTGAGGACATCTTGTGCTGAACTGCAGAGGTTGTTGTCTTTAGTTAATGTTTAAGAATTTTCTGTTACCAAAGTAGAAAAGAAGTGTTCACCTACTTTCTTTGTTGGTCTCTCCATAAACTTTGTGTGCAAGCTCAGCCAGTCAAGAGAAAATGCACAGCATGGCGACAACTCTGACATTAAAATCACCCCTGCCCCACTGACATCTTATCTGTCCTCGACTCATCTGGCTGTGGTGCGCAGACAGTTAGTATTAATTTAATGTGTCAAACAATCCATATTTAGGGAAGTGTAGGCCCCATAGTCAAACAGCCGCAGACAGAGGATCATCTGATATTTGATTGAGACCCTGAGGAAGTTACATCTTAAATTCCAACCCATGCAGGCCGGTCATCTTCAACATAAAGACTCAAACTGGCTGTTGACTTGGAAATATTCATATAAACACGCCCAGAATCCTGAACGAGAGCCTGTGGACGCCTTCCTGATCAAATACCCAGCGTGGCCTAAAGCTGAAGGTGGGTCACTTTCCGTAGGTTCCCAAGACTCCTCGTTAAATGATATGGCCAGAGTAATCTTCGCATCCCTCAAAGGAGTCAACAAACCTGAGACAATATTTCCTTGGGTCTGCAGTGGCAGCCCGTGCTACGAGGTCAGCCCTGTTCCCACCACCCAGGGTCCTGCAAGTGAAGAAAGTGAGACCATATCCTATGCTCAGGATGGGGAAAGAGGCTTCAGAATAAAGGGAATACACTGCTGTACTCCATGCCTGCGGACGTGGACTACACGGCTCGCGGAGATAGGATGATGCCAGTCGATATCAAGGACAGCACACATTTTTTTTACATTTGTTTGATGTACTATCGTTTGTCGCAAACCAGGGATATTGAAACCTTGGACTGTCACTAGGGATGCGGCATGCATTCACGCCTATCTACTGTTAGGTCTGATCATACATTCCCGTTCTCAGGGGTCTCCAAATGTCCTGATGAATGTTATTTAGGCAGGCCGCAATGTGCAACCCGTTTGATCGGCTGTGAACAAAGTGCCGGTGGCCTTGAAGCGAAGCAGAGCCCCATAGCTGCATTTGCGGCCCCTAATAGGAAACATTTTGTCTGCAGTTTGTGTAATTTGAAGGAACAGATGCTGCGTCGAAAATAAGTTTCCCATTTGGCAAGATGCAGAGAACATATAATGAGCACGTAAAGCACTTTCTGCACTTCCTCTGCACTTCCCCCAACACGGTTCACAGCTTTGCGTGTGCGGATCGCTCACCGCCTCCTTTGCATGTCGGTCACTGATGAATGCTTTGCAGTTGCCGTCGCAAACCTCTGAAACCTGGCATCCTGACTCACAGTTAAACGCCTCCTAATTGTGATTCTTAATGTGTCCCAAAACCCATTTCTTAGGTCGGAAAGGGACTCTCAAAACCGGTTTAGGACATTGCACATCTCGCTTCTGCAATTGCAAACCTCGTGACTTCGTGAATCGCTGGGTTTGCGAACGCAATACCAGTTATCGCATCGGACCCTGCCGCCTTGAATGCATGTTTCTGACAAGCTGACCTGGTACCGTAAGCGAGTCACACAGACAGCAAAACCACAAGATAAACTCTCCCGGCTCGTGCGTGTGAAAGGGGACGGAGCCCCGGATGGATCCATCTCAATAACCGGTCCAGTAATCTCATCAGTAGCCCTGGCGCCTGCGTCATCAGCGGCTCCCTGTATCCGCTCACACCGGATTCAGTTACGGAGATTTTCAGTTACTCAATTTGGAGGTTTCAATTAAACCCGTCCATCTTTATTCATTGTATATAATCAAATCCGTTGCCACCAGGCTTGGCAATGACTTTAATTTAATATTCCAAGACCGAATATCGAAAACAAGGGGATCCGTTTAAAAATGGCTGCGTGACGTGCACACTATTATTTATCTCCAAAGAAGCCCGCTCTTGACTCCCAAGTTCGCTTGATGAAGATCACACCAGGCTGAATCTGATCTGTGTGAGCTGAGGGTTGGTGCTCTGAGGACGGTGGCCCAAGGGGACCAAGTTTAACAAATTGATTGGGCACGACAAATCTGACCAGTGAAGGCCTTTCCAGGCCTGCAGGTGAGAAGCTGTGTGTGGAAGGGTCGCCCGGTGAAGGTACTGCGGAGCGTGAAATGCTGAGGGCACAGTGTGAAAAATCCTTATTATAAAGGCCGCAGAGGGAAGGCGCTGCCTCATTCGGGCACCTTCTCCCCCATGCTGCCTAGCTGGTGAGCAGGGTGAGCCTGCGCCTTAGCCTGAAGAGTCCTCATCCAGTCGAGAAGTTTTAAGCAAAGGGATTTGTCATCGCTTGGCACCCTTTAGATGTTCCAATGAATCAATCAGTAGATATGTAGAGCGCTTCTTGCCACCACTGAGGGTGTCCAAGCACTGTGCCGGTAAAGGTAGGTAGGCCTCAGCAGATAGATTGTGACAACTCTCTTTTGGGTGGCAGAGCATTTCACTGCTGGCGCCCGGCGGGCGAGGATGGTCCATCAGGAAGGGCACCGGGCTTGTGAGGGTGGTGGTAAGCGGCCACTAATACCAGCCGAGCACAGCATTGAGGGACTTGTAAAATCATTGCAAGGAAGGAAATGTGAAGCTTTAAAAAACAGCCTGGAGCTTGGATCCAGCTCACAGACATGTCCATCTGTCGTTTCATGGTGAGCCCAAAGGTGTGGTGTCCGTGCCAGCCTTTTGCAAGTCTGGACCTACAGCAGGTGTTAGCTGCTCAGCTTTTAACTCACTTACACCTTTAGCTTGCCTCATAGTCTCACTTTCTGTAAGAAGGTTATTGCGATTACCGTGACGTGGGTCTCTCCTCAGTAGCACATCACTGCCTCGTTCATACGTTCTGTTCTCTGGCTCTAAGCATCTCCAGCAAGCCACAGACATGACCATGGTTGTTACCCAGAAAAGGAGAGATCTGTGCCTGCTAGCCCTAACTCCTCCTGCAGTCTGCTGGGATCATAAGATTAGGGCTTCCATTTAATTTGTGTATTTCTAAGAGTAAAAAAGCTCTTAAAGATTATTTAATTATTCATTCCTGGCTTTGAACAAAATCCTTCGTCATAAAACCATGTTACCGTGCGGAGAATGCCCTTCCATGAGTGTCTGTTGTCTTCAAGTGAAGCCCACTTGATATTCTGACTTGAGAGGCCAATTTAAGAATAAGATTCTTTTACAGGCTTCAAAGAGGGGCCCCAGTTTGAGTCCATTGATCCTATGAAAGGTCCAGGGTAGGAGTTATTAGGGGGTATTTTTAAGCCCTTTATTTAATTTATTTAGGTTGTTTAGAGTGATCTGTGGTGCTTTTAACCAGAGGTGGTTTAGTAGTTTTTTCAGTAAAGCCATTCACTGTGTTTATCATAGCGCTGTGCGGTCAGGCGTTAAAGCACCGGATAGGACATTAGATGAGCTGCAGACTGTAGAGCATTAAAGGGCCCATATTGCGTTAGCGTGACGTCTGTGTGCGGTAGCTCATATGTCTTGTCTAGACTCTCTCACAACGTTTCCTAATTCTTAAATTATAGAAGGAGATTTAGTAAAATCTAGCATCAAACATTTGTGTCCAGTCGTTATTATGATCCCTCTGCTCTTGGGAAGGCTTCCTCAAGTCTATGCGCGTTGTGGGCAGCTGCTAGTGATTATTTCGTTGTATTGGTTTGCTGTGGAGACTCCTTATCTGCCATCTTTGCGAATCTTACATGAACTGAATATGGTTAGAGTCTCTGCCCATCGGCCAGTAAAAAGATCATCCCGATTAATGGGAAGGTCTCGAAAGGCAGATTTTATTGTGATGCTTGACGCTAAATCTCAGCGTTGAGTCTTTAGTTTGTATCCAGTGTGTGAATGATTCGCATCTTTCCAAAGTCA
The DNA here is from genome assembly GCF_964261635.1 of Lissotriton helveticus. Lineage (NCBI taxonomy): Eukaryota > Metazoa > Chordata > Amphibia > Caudata > Salamandridae > Lissotriton > Lissotriton helveticus. The sequence goes on along the minus strand of NC_136063.1, from coordinate 135,864,510 downwards.
TTCAAATCATTGTAATTATACGGTTTCCTTGTTTTTATGTGTTGGTGAAAGGAATATAATGGAAAATAGACGCTCCTTGTAAAATGCCAACTTCTGGTATAGTGTGACGTCCCCAATCAATTCACTAAATCAAGAACTGGATCTTAATACTAAACCGTTGTCGATCAGTGTATATATCACATTAGCAACTTATAAGAGATTCCCCCGTGGTCACTATTTACTTTATCATGCGATCAATCTCATCAAATTATTTCATCAGCCTTCTATTCCATATAGGTACAACACCATCCATAATTTTCATTATATCATTTTATTTGTTTTTTATTTTTTCTGTGATATATAAAAAATATATTTTTTCTTTTTCCTTTTTTTAGTATATTCCTTCTATATACATTAGTAACATGATTTGTAATACAGATTAAATCACTTTATAAAAAATGCATTGTATCATATCAAAAAACATTTGTGATTTCTACCTAAATCAAAGAGTTACATAATACAAATTACAAGACATCACCCTAATATATACACATCAATCACCAATCACACTAACACAGTCATACAAGTTCACACATATACTACTCTCAGTCTTCTTCCAATCAGAATCAAATCCTATAGTTGAGGGAACACAGTTGTTGTTTGTGTGTAGTTAAACGCCAGGTCTACGCGCGTTTCGGTGGGGTAGAACCACCTTCCTCAGGACCAGGGTAAAGAGTTTTAATCCTTCCTCTTTGTGTATATACAGTGTACCTAATCTTTATTATATGATGAGGATATCTGCATATCTTTATCCCAATCAGGAGCCTTTTCACTGTCGTAAGCAAGTTTAAAGTTACATCCTTAGGTTTATTATAAAGCCTCAATACGAAGTTTTCTTTTACTCAGTCTATTTTGTGTGGCAAGACGTCTCCTGATAGGGTCCTCGTCGTGATGGACCTTTCATCCACGGAACGATTTTCAAATACTTTAATCTTCGGTGTTGCAGCAGATAGCCCTATCTGCTGCAACATCGACACGTGGAAAGACGATCGTATGCCCCTAAACCCTCGAAGAAAAAAAGGTGCAACTATTGAAAGAGGGATTCACCTACATGAAATATAAAGTGGGCTGTATACTACGAAAAGAATATTAAAGTATTTGAAAATCGTTCCGTGGATGAAAGGTCCATCACGACGAGGACCCTATCAGGAGACGTCTTGCCACACAAAATAGACTGAGTAAAAGAAAACTTCGTATTGAGGCTTTATAATAAACCTAAGGATGTAACTATAAACTTGCTTACGACAGTGAAAAGGCTCCTGATTGGGATAAAGATATGCAGATATCCTCATCATATAATAAAGATTAGGTACCCTGTATATACACAAAGAGGAAGGATTAAAACTCTTTACCCTGGTCCTGAGGAAGGTGGTTCTACCCCACCGAAACGCGCGTAGACCTGGCGTTTAACTACACACAAACAACAACTGTGTTCCCTCAACTATAGGATTTGATTCTGATTGGAAGAAGACTGAGAGTAGTATATGTGTGAACTTGTATGACTGTGTTAGTGTGATTGGTGATTGATGTGTATATATTAGGGTGATGTCTTGTAATTTGTATTATGTAACTCTTTGATTTAGGTAGAAATCACAAATGTTTTTTGATATGATACAATGCATTTTTTATAAAGTGATTTAATCTGTATTACAAATCATGTTACTAATGCATATAGAAGGAATATACTAAAAAAAGGAAAAAGAAAAAATATATTTTTTATATATCACAGAAAAAATAAAAAACAAATAAAATGATATAATGAAAATTATGGATGGTGTTGTAACTATATGGAATAGACTGATCGCATGATAAAGTAAATAGTGACCACGGGGGAATCTCTTATAAGTTGTGTTGTTTTTTCCTCTCTTTTCCCTGGTCCTGAAAGTATTATTAGAGGGGGTCCCATTATCTATACTATTATATCACATTAGCAGCATATTGATCATTGTCGCAAGAATGTTTGCCGTCAGTTGAAACTATCTAGGGGCTGGACTAGAAGCATAAAGAGCAGCATACAGGAAAGTGTCGTGCGATATCCCTGAGGAAACCATAGGGTGGGAGTGCTGAGAGTAGCATCCTGAGGAGTGACCGCCTACAGTGAAGCCCTGGGACTTTAAAACTCAGGTTTGACAACTCAGCTCAACAGGAACTTGGAACTCGAGATTCTGTACAGAAAACTGGTAACTATGCGGTGCTTGCCTGGCATAGGCAGCATGTTGGTAGAGAGGTGCCAGTGTTTTCTTCAAAGGGACCACAGATGAGGCTTGGGAGTTAAGGGGAGGAAGTAGATCTGTAGCGAGGAGGTCAGTGAGAAATTCTGTTTAGACACAACATTAATGTGTTGACCCTGAGCCCTTGATGTGCCAAGTCACATGCTTTCTTGTTCCTCGGTATGAGATGGTGTAGAGTTGAATAATACTCGCATCTCAAGGGAACTGATTGGCTCTGACCTATTTGGAGAAGTAATGTTCAGTAGCAGCAAAGTTCAAAGTCGTGATTTTTGATCTTTTTGTGAAAGTCCAGTGACCGTATAACATCATGACGGAACAAAAGATTTCTAATACAGCTGGCAAGTACCACAGAGTTTTGAGAACATGAGTTATCACTGAAGAGGCAACTTCAGTTTAATTCATTCAATGCAGCGTCATGTTTGGAGAAGGCAAGCTCTGAAGGGCAATAAAAGATGTAGAATTGTTGGCCACCGCAGTAGAGGCTGAAGTCATTGTTGCATGTCCAGTGACCTCAAAGACTTTAAACTGTGAGTCTGCATGTCGGGAAAATATGGAGGTTTGTAGACGACCTAACGGGTTACATTTTTTTAGGGTGCCTCTCCTTGTATAATCGGTTTGCTTTTGGAAGTCAGTTGTAAAAGATAGTTAACAGACTCTAGAGAAGAGACACCAAGTTGTTCCAATATTTTCCAGAAATATTTTGAAATGAGATGCAAGGAATATTTTTGAAGTGCGGATGAGACAACAGAGGGGGAAGAAGTGAAGGAGACACTTTTTTAACCTCAGGGTTAAATAAAAGACAGAAAACACACAAGTGACTGGCTCTTTCTGAGAATTTTGTGATGGTTCATCCACACTTTCCACAGATTTCACCATGACTCTATTTGGTGAAAGGTGTGGGTGACCAAAGATTTATTTTAAAATGGGAAGGGTTCCATTGGAAACAGTTGGGACACTGAATGATGAAGTTGTCAGTCAGTCTCAGCTTCCATCGTACCTCCTTCCCCTGGTTCCAACTTTTGACACTTCTCTGAACTCCTTTCTCCACAGGGCAGTTCCGCGAGGCAATTGAAGAACACCGTCAGGAGCTACAGATCTGCGAGGGGGTCCATGACGTGATTGGTTCTGCTGTTGCCAACAGGAAAATTGGGGAATGTTTGGCAGAGTTGGGGAATTATGAAGCAGCTCTTAAGGTAAGTGGTGCCCACACATGCAGAAAAGATGGGTAGAAAGGCGTGTGGTTGACCAGTCAGTGATGTAAACTGTTCCCAGCCAGATTCATTGAGATAAACATATTTTATGGCTGTCTTGGACCTACATTGGACAGCCTTGATCTTAGCAGCTGGTTCCATGAAAATAACTCTGAATGTTACCAGAGAAAGATCTTATGAACAGTTGCTTTTAATCTAAATTCATTGATTTATTGTGGTAGCTACCGAGGGTTGTTCATATTGTGTAAAGTATGATGTATATTATTATTGTGCCTATGCTGTGCTATAAAGAAAATCTAAGTCACCCTATTTTACAGAAATGAGGAATGCAGAACATTTCGAGTACAATGTGGTAAAATTGTAAAATAGAAGGTACCTTATAAACAACCCAGGTACAGAATAATCCTCTTTGAAGTCTTGCTTGCTGAAATGTCAAGGAAGTCCATAATTGGGCTTGGTGGGAGGTGGGGTGGTGGCAGGCGTCTGAATGTTAGGGTTTGCCTTGTAAAGTAAGAGAGAGGAAAGAGAATTGGTGTCACTCAAACATATGAGGTATTCCCTTTTAAGGATGAATTCCCTCACGCAGTGGTGAGGGAACAGCAGGGTGTGAGTGAAGGGTAGGACCTACCCCTTTGGAAAGATCCAACAGACGTAACCACGTCCGCCTGGCCATCTGCTTGATTTTAATCCTGACCCAAGGACGCATGAATAATTCGTATGGCGTAGCTTGTATTCAGTTTTAGATCACGCACCCTTCACTTACGCCCTGCTGTTCCCCTTCGTGCTCATTAGTCCGGTATTTATCATACCTCTGAACTCGTTGTAGGCCACACCGTGACTCATACATGGTGTCAGGAGATTCCCTATTGTGAAGCATGCTACTATGGTGGATGAGGGAATTTGTCCTTTAAAGGGTATAACCCATATGTCTGATTGACACCAATTCTTTTTCCTCTCTTTCTTACTTATCTCTCTTTCTTACTTTCCTCTCTCTATTAGACCCAGGCGTATATTTTGTGGCTTAGATGAAGATTTGGAGAGTCAACTCCTGCCGCCCTTTAAATTCCCTGGGCCTTTTCTGTGTGTATTTAGTAGGATGGTGAATGCCAGGAATTAGAGCTAACTTTCATTGCTGCAGTCGACTGAAACCAATGGATTGCCTTCCATTTCCATCTTAGCTATGTACGTCACAGGAATACCGGTGTCCTGTTCCAATCCACAATATTCTTATTTAGCTTGTAGAGCACCTGGTTACTCCAACGGAGTGTCCCCACGCTAGGACGCAGTAAAACCACAGCAACTGGTCCGGACACCCACACCCTAGCCTCAAGGCCCTAAGATGCAAGAAGGTCTACTACCGGCCCCCTGGGGGAGATTGGAAGAGCCATGTTTTCAATTTTTTTCCGAAACAATGTTTCCGATGGACAAGTCCTCAATTCCACAGCTAGGTTGTTCCAGGCCTTAGCCACGAGAAAGCTAAAGGAACTACCTCCTGCCCGTACCTTACGAACCTTAGGCACGATCATCTCCGCCGTGCCCAGGGACCTCTGATTCAGAGCCAGCCTATAGGCAGTGAGAAGGGGGCACGGATATCTTGGCCCTTTCTCGTTGAGGATCCTATGGCAAAAGCACAAAGCATTAAAGGTCACTCTAGCCTGTATAGGGAGCCAGTGTAATTCCCTCAAGGCAGCCCCCTTCGATGCCTGCCTAGGGATATTCAATATTAGCCGGGCTGCAGCATTCTGAACCTTCTGCAAAATGTTCAGATTTCTTTTCTTCACCCCTAGGTAAAGGATGTTACAGTAATCCAAACTGGACTTAACAAGGGCCTGTACAATGTTTTTTTTTTGGTGTCTAGTGGTAGTAGGGCCAGGATGTTCCGCAAAATGTTTAGAGCGCTAAAGCAGGCACTGACCACAGCTGATATCTGCTCTGAATAAAATAGGGTGTTGTCGAACCATACTCCCAAATACTTGACCTTAGCCTTGGGAGTCGGAGTAGGACCCAGCTCCTCCGGCCGCCACAAATGTGACCACATAGAGGGCTGTTTGCCAACAACACTCACCGCCGTCTTTCCAGCATTCAGCTGCAGGCAGCTGAACTTCATCCAGTCAGCAGACCTTGAAAGCAGATGCTGTTTCTGCCCCCTTTTGCTCCAGTGTAACTATCAACTGAGGGTCATCGGCATATGACACCAGTTTCACCCCATGTCTCAGCACAATGTGTGCCAGGTGGTTCATGTAAACATTAGAGTTGGGCTAAGGGCCGAGCCCTGTGGTACCCCTTGAGACAGAGGACATACTTCAGATTTAAAAGGATGTTGTAAGACCTGGAAGGATCTGTTCTGCAAAAAGTGTTTGATCCATTCCCATGAGCTGCCACTGACCCCGGCCTCCCACAACCCTTCCAACAGAAGGCCGTGGAATACCGTGTCAAACACAGCACTCAGATCCAGTAAGATCAGTGCAGTTGTTCTTCCCTCATCAACTGCGGTTTTCAAGGCCTTCAAAGCTAGAAGGAAGGCCGATTCGGTGCTGTGAAGCAGCCTGAAGCCAGACTGGGTTTCATGGAGAACACCTCTTTCTACCAAAAACGTGGTCAATTTAATATTTATATGTTTCTCTGCAATTTTAGGAAAGCAACGGATATAGGTCTCAGATTCTCTGGGAGGGTTGGGTCTAGAGAAGGTTTCTTTAGCAGCAGTACCACCATAGCATGTTTCCATTTGCTAGGAATCTGCCCTGAACTGAAGGACATATTCAGAGGTTTGGTAAGAACCGGTGCAATGGCTTCTTTCCCTCGCAATAAATATTTAGGGGGATCAAATCCAGGGGAGATACAGATTTAACTGCTTCCATACTTTTTAGGACGTCACTTTCTTCCGGAGGGCAGAAGGAAAACCTATCCTAGACCCCGGAATCTTATATAGCTGGAGCAGAGATATAATTCCTGCTACTTTCAGGGAAGGCTGCATATATTTTTTTCTATCTTTCTCAAGAAGAAATCCGCTACTTTATTACAATAGTCCGTGGATGCAGGCCGTGTTGCTGTGACCCGTTCTAAGGAAGTCAATTGTTTGACTACACAAAAAATATTCCTAGTGGAGTTTTTTACTGATTCGATTTGCTCAACATAAAACACCCTACGTGCCCTCCTAATTTGTTGATGGTAAGACTTACTGTGAAATCTAACCTCTGTGCTTTCCCACTGCAGCACCAGCGCCGCCACCTGGAGCTGGCCCATTCAGTCTCCAATGACATTGAGGAGCAGAGGGCCTGGGCCACCATTGGCCGCACCTATTTGTACATCTATGAATCCAGCCAGTCCAGCGAGTCGTTGCGTCAGGCGCAGAACGCCTTCTTGAAGAGTCTGGCCATTGTGGACGAGCGATTGGAAGGTGAGTTATTCGAGCCTGTCTAACCGTGGTATGAATACTGCATACTCCTCTTGAGAAGCTCCTCCTTTTGCAGAATCGTGTGCATTTTTGGCCCTGAAAATTACACCTGTGCTGCACTTTAGCTTTCTGTGTGTGTGGTACAACTCTTGATCTTATGCTTTAGTTCCAGTGGAAGTTCCTTTAAAGTCATGAGGCTCGAGTCGCCGTTTCATAAAGGAAGCTTATTTAATGTGTTACTTTGTGTGACGACAGAAGGACACCACACCTGGAGCAAAGGCTTGTCTACTCCCCTTCCAGACTCCAACTCCATCGCACAGCCAACATTCCTCACAGTGCTTAATTTGTAAAAAGGTAAGTGCTAGGGCCCTTCTCAGGAGGCCAGTGCAGCTTGCATCACCCATTGCCCATGCCAGCGCTTCCAGAGACCGCACCAACACAATTGCTAACCATCTCACTTCTACAAGTATGACCGTTCTGACCATTCCAGTCACAAAAGGTGTAAGAATGGTGTAGGCTTCAGGTATTATATTAATTTTTAAAGTACATTGAATAATCAAACAACTGTTGTTGTGCGCAAACCAAAATTAGACAACAGCACCACCATTTGGCAGACTGTCATAAGAGCCGCTGTTGAGAATTAAGTGCTGCTGCAGAGTACTGGAAACCACTGGCTCAAATACAGTACTTATTCTACATATACCATTTCATTCAAGCATCATAACTCAAGCAAGCTGTGCAGTGACATAGAACATGGGACACAGATGTTAGTAACACCGTGGTCCTTTCATTTTCAGCATCCCCTAGTGGGCCTTTTTGTGGGTGCCAACACCATGGGATACCAAAGGCACATGTATTGCCCTGCAGTGCACAGTGACATGTCCTTTTTAACTTCACAGCACCCTACAGAACGGCTGCATATCATTGGCTTGAATATCATAGAGCACATGCAACGTAAACAAAGAAAGGTGTTGTATGCAATTAATTTATACGTGGACCCAGAGATCACTGTATTGATGCCATCTGTATCCTGGATGGCAACTGTCGCCATCTACCTTGCTGTTGTGAAAGGATACCTGTAGTACCGTGGAGAGGGACGTGTGGAATTCTTAGTAGACAATTTAATCCCAGAGGAACTTCAAGAAAGGGTAAGGAGCGGGAAAGGTTGCAAGTCCAGGCAAACCTATGATGAGATCAATCAATCAGTGGTTTGTAAAGCGCGACTACTCACCCGCGAGGGTCTGAAGGTGCTGGGGGGGTGGGGATGAGGTGCAGATCCATCTGGGTGTGGAGGTTGTTGAAGAGCCAGGTCTTGAGGTTCTTCCTGAATTAGGTCAACAACGCAGATTGCCTGAGGTGCAGGGGCAGGGTGTTTCAGGTCATGGAGGCAAGGTAGGAGAAGGATCATCCTCCGATTCTGGTCTTGTGGGACGGTGGCCAGGGTGAATTGGGCAGACAGTAACAGTAAGGGTTTGTTTTGTACAATAAGAAAACAACAAAAGGAAAAGAATAGAACATTTCAGAAATGTGGGAGCCACCTAAAACTTCAGAATAAATTATAACCACATTTTCCTGGGGTAGGGGGTACATGACCAGTCCTTCCCACCCCCGAAGGCCAAGGATTAAACAAAAGAAAAGTTGTGAAGGACAAATGCGTGAAGACCCAAGCAGAGGTAAAAGGTACAACTAAACAGTTGGGGAAGAAAGTTGCCCATTTATTTGTCAATACAAGGGGTTCCCAACCTTTTCTGTGCCCCGCACCCTTAGGAAATGTTTGATTAATGTTCGCACCCCCCTACAAAAGTCTCACCGGATTCCTATTATGCATACAGTGCATACTTTCCTTTATTGTCGCATCCCCTGAAATGCAATTTCTCACTCCCTGGGGGTGCGGGCACCCCAGGTTAGAAGCCCCCTATTGTAAAGTGAGTGAGGATGCAGAGTGAAAAAGTAACATTTAGGGTACCATCACGATGTCGGGCAGACTCGTGTCCACCCAATACCTTTGCGGTCTCGGGACCGACCGACCTCCAGTCGGTGGTCCCAACACCGCAATTACAATGCGACCGCAACATGGTGCGGTTGCAAGCTCTCATTTCTCTACGGGAGCTTATGTTGCAGTCGGAAACCGGGTGCTGCACAAGCTCCCATGGAGAAATGGAAGCTTCTGTTAATCCCTGCACCGCTTGCCAGGTACCTCTTGGTGCCTACCACACGGTGCAGGAAATTAACAGGGGGCACCATCGGAGCAACTCCCTCCTCCTCCCCAGCCCCCAACCGGAGGCCTCTGAGGGATGGGAGCCCTGCTAGGGCCCCCCAAAGTCGGTTTCCGAAAGCCTTTTCATGTTGTAAAGCCAGACATTGAAAGCCTGTTGGAAACCAGCATCATAATCCCGATGCGGAAATGCCGTCCATAGGGGATTATGAAAGGTTTCCGACTGGCTGAGCCAGTCTGAAAGACCGGTTGGTTTACGCTCCTATCGCCTACAATATAATTGGGTGGTCGGACTGTAAACCTACCATGTCTGTCCGTAAGCTTCCGACGAGCAGTCGGAGGCTTACTGACCGCCAACGTAATCGGCTCCATAATGTGGGTCAGACTTAGAAGTAGTTAATGAACCTAAAATTATAGCCATGTATAACATTCGGTACGGCAAGAAGCAGAGTCGCAAGAGGGGCCCAACCAAGCAGAACTCAAGCAAAATAGTTCAGAGGGAACACAGTCAACTATCCCTCAAATCCCACTGAAATCAATTGCCGTAATTTTAAGGGGGAAGGATCGTCACTGCAAGCTCTTAGTTCAGGAGCAAGCGGACCCACAGAAAAAGACGTCGACCCAAAAACATACGGGCCCTCCAACTGCAAAATTAGAGGTAAAAGCTAAAAATCCTGCAGAGTACGAACAGGGAGGCAGTAAAGAACCCCAGCAAATTCTCACAGGGTTAGGGGGAAGAAACGTCAGCGTCCCACAGCTTTCTGAAAGGCCAGAAGAAATGGATCCGTGTGAACTGAAGTTGTCTTTTATCCCGGAATATTCATCGAAAGGAACCCAGGACTCGCTCAACAGGGGAAACCTTTTGAGACTGTTCCAGGAAATCCCCGAACTAAAAGGAATCCGTTCACATGATCTAATCTTAGTGGACTTTAAGGAAACACCGCGAAGGGGGGTAGAGGAGTCCCTAACAACGTGGGCGTCCAAGGACCTGGTAGACAACATTATAGCTCTGAGGGGAAGATTTGAGACATGGGGAATCAGGCTTCAGGCAGTGCAACGCCCAAGGTACCCGTATCCCTTTTTAAACAACTCAAAAGAAGAGCAAAGCCCTCAAAGACATCAGGACACATGTCTACGCGGAGCACGTTCTATTTCACCAATGACATCAGTGCGAAACAATATGCACCCTAAAAGCGACAGTTCAGGCACAACATGGGAAAGTCCTCAGGACCTCAAGGACTGGGCCTGGATCGCAAGAACACTGAATAATAAGTATCCCTAACAAAGGAACAGAAACATCAGAAACGGCAAGGGAAAATAAGGAATTAATCAACATCTCGCTTTGTTCTTGGAATGTGCACGGCTTCAGGGATATGGGCCAAGATCAAGATACAGCAACCTTCCTAAATCAACAACAAATAATCATGCTTCAGGAAACCTGGAACACCGGGGCAACCTCAATACCTGGTTTCATTGAACATCACTGCCTGGCAGAAAGACACTCAAAGTATGGGCATCCGAAAGGGGGCCTATCAACCTTCATAACTCAAAAATTGAAGTGGGAAACCGAAGATATAGCTACAGGGGTAAACTGGATCCAAGTGACCAAGGTAACCGGCAAGGACCAGACTATAATTCTCCTCCTAATAAATGTCTACATCCACCCTGAGAGAAAGAAGCAAAATGTAAAATACATAACTTTAATAAAACAGCTGAAAACATTACAGAAAAGCCATTCAAACGCCCAACTGGTGATCGCTGGGGATTTCAACACCAACCTTTTGGCACCCAATCGGGAAAGAAACTGTAAAGTATCGAATGGTGCGTCAGAATTTGTTCGCAAACTAGCAGCACTAGATCTAAAAATAATGAACGGTAACTCCCCGTGGGATTCGCCTCCAGCAGTAACATACCTGAGTGGAAAAGTCGTTTCGACAATAGACTTTATCATAATGAGTTCTAAACAGCTCTCAGAAATAACTAGTTTCAGAATAATTACACGAGCTGAAAGTGATCATCTGCCGTTAATACTGAATCTTAAGAATAGAACAGTCTTCGCTCAGAGGAATAACGCCATCTCGCAACACTCAGAAACATTTAATTTGCGCAAAGTAAAATGGCGAGGAGAGGCTCCAGAACTTATTGAGAAAAAACTAAAGTCATTTATTGAAACCAATGGAAAGGCCCAAGAACGGGCTCACGTAAAACATTGGGAGCAAACGGTCGAGTTCTTACTCCAAACCTTCCCGGTTATCAAGCCACACAGGTCTTTAAAAATAGCCAAAAGGGACCCATGGTTCAATCATGATCTGAAAATGCGCAAAAGAGAGATCGCGAGAGAAGTGGGACGTCTATCCCGAGAGGGAGAAAAGGATCTAAAACAGGAAAAAACAAAGCTTCAGACACTAAGGAGTGCTTATAGAAAGAAATTGGAGAAAGCAAAAATAGAGTATAAAGAATCAATCTGGCAACAACTACTAATAGCCAGCAAAAAACCCAGCAGCAGTGATTTCTGGGGGATCATTAATTCGTTAACAGTGGGTCCAACACTTCACCAGCAGGCAGGAATCGGTGCAGAAATCTGGTCAGACCATGTAAAGTCCTTGTTCAAACAACCCAGGAGGGACTTAGAACAACAACCCCAGTGCCAAGATCATGAACAAAATGAGGCACAATCCGGATCGAGTCATGCAACACCAACGGCTAATTCAGCCCATTTAAACTCCGTCTTCGAAGAGCAAACTCCTCTGACAAATGGAGTTGTGCCCTCTGTCGGTAGACCTCTCAAGCCCTTAGCTCTGGATGTTTTACATTCTTTCCCGAGCTTAACATCAGAAAGTTTCAGTAAACTGGCCCAGCAGGTGAAGTCAGGGTCACCGGCTGATCCTTTACGGCCAGCTTTGTTTAAAGATCTAGCATCCCACGGTCTCTCGCCAGTTTGCTCTTTGATCAATAAGTCGTTAACATCTGGCGTAGTCCCACTGAAGTGGAAACAGGCAGTGGTCATGCCTATTCTTAAGAAACCATCTTTGGACGTCGGCAAGCCCGAGAACTACCGTCCAATCTCACTTCTCCCGTGGCCTGCCAAAGTAGCGGAGGCGCATGTCAACTCTGTCCTCTCGGACCATCTTCTTCAGGCAAACATCTTAGACAGAACACAGAATGGATTCCGGGCTGGGCATAGCACGGAGACTGCTCTACTGTACATGGTGGAGCATTTACGCTCCGTGCTAGATGCGGGGCAAACGGCGGCGCTGGTACTATTAGACCTGAGCGCCGCCTTTGACACCGTGTCCCACCCTATCCTTCTGCTTCGTCTGGAGGAAGCTGGTGTTACTGGCCTTGCTCTCCAGTGGTTCCGTTCTTTTCTTGCCAACCGTTCCTTTTGCGTGGCCGTCCCGCCTCATCAGTCCAAATTCCATCCTCTGGATCTGGGGGTCCCCCAGGGCTCCTCGCTGAGTCCCACGTTATTCAATCTTTACGTGAGACCGCCGGCTGAGGTGGTTAGGCATTGGGGTATGACCATGGTGTCATACGCCGATGACACCCAGCTAGCGGTCACGATCAGCGGGGATGCGGACGTGGATGCCCCCAGATTCCAGAATGGACTTCGGGCGGTCGCCAGCTGGATGACTTCCAACTGTCTCCAGCTGAACGCAAGCAAGACGGAGGTCATGATCTTTGGCAAACAAACGAAACTCTGGGGAGACAGGTGGTGGCCGTCGGATCTGGGTCCTACACCAACTCCGGTCACTGAGTTAAAAAACCTTGGGGTATGGCTTGACCTAAGTCTCACCTTTGTCTGCCATACCAAGCGCACGGTGGCCTGCTGCTTTGGCATTTTGCGTGGACTATGGCCTGTGCTAAAATTTATTGATACCACCACTAGGCAACTTGTGATTCAAGCAACTGTGATCTCGAGGCTTGACTACGCCAGTTCCCTTCTAGCGGAATTAAATCAATCGGAAATTACTCGCCTGCAGCGCATCCATAATGCCGCAGCGAGAGCTGTTGTGGGACTGCCCAGATTTTGCCCTACTGCTAACACCCTGCGTACGCTGCATTGGCTTCCGATTGCGCAAAGGATCCGGTTCAAGGCCCTCTGTGTAGCCTACAAAATTCTTAAGGGATCCCCTTCTACCATCCTATCTAATCTACTGTCCCGCTATGTTCCGGTCCGGGCTTTAAGATCCTCAGACCTAGAACTTGCGGTCGTCCCCCTCTTTAAGCGTAGCAGGGCAGGTGGCCGCTCTTTTCAAGTTCGTGCCGCAGTGTTGTGGAACTCCCTCCCCCCCGGCGATTCGCGCCCTCAGGGACCTGCTCTCTTTTCGTCGAGCAGTAAAAACTTTCTTGTTCCCTTACATTTTTCCCGCTCTGTTCTGTCCAGTTGTGTTGTGTTGCTACCTTGTCGGGCGCCAGGACGCTCCTTTGCTGGAGCATCTGTGCGCTAAATAAATGAGCATAACATAACATAACATAACAAATGAGAAAGACTTAAAAATCCTTATAAAGAAATTAAAGTCTGAGGGAGCAGCGGGGCCAAACGGCATTCCAAATGCAGTCTTCAGGAATAACCCAGAGCTATGGTCTGAAATCCTAGCAACAGTTTTCAACGAGATTTATGTAAATTCTAACATCCCAGCTTCATGGAGGGGGACTGTCATCCACCCCATATATAAAAAGGGAGATCATGCGAATTACAGATTAATCTCCTTGATTGACGTGGAAGCCAAATTATACACCTCGTGTTTATTGAACCACCTGCAATGTTGGATGGAGGAACAAAACATCATCCCCAACTTCCAAACAGGATTCAGGCAAGGCATGGGCACTCAATCGAACCTTGCAACCCTAGCTCTCTTGACGGAACAGGCGCAAAGAAGGAAAATCCGCCTCTTAGCCTGTTTCGTGGATATTAAATCGGCATTTGACAGAGTGAGCAGGAACCATTTATGGAACAAACTTAAAAGATGGGGCATACCAACTGCACTCCTCACCGCTATCATAACTCTGCACACTGACACCTGGGCAAGAGTCAAGCTGGGAAACGGGTCGAGTACTACCGGAAGCATTCCTACACAAAATGGTCTGAAGCAAGGCTGCGTCTTGGCCCCAAGCCTTTTTAATCTGTATTTATCGGACATTGCCCGGCACATTGATAACCCAGATTGTCACCCCCCCAAAACTGGCTAGTAAGCCAGTTGCAATTCTCCAATATGCAGACGACATAGTCTTGTTAAGCCAAACCCCAGTGGGATTACAAAGATCAATAAACAACCTGGCATCCTATCTGGACTCGGAACAGCTAGAGATAAACAAAGACAAAACAAAAATTGTTTGTCTGGTTGACAGAAGGAAATTAAAGTTCAAATGGAGGGTAAAGGGGGCCCACGTGGAAAAAAAAAGTGCATACAAATACCTGGGCGTGACAATCGGGCAGGGCACAAGTCACAAAGAACACAAAATGTCCCTCGAAGCAAAGTCTCAGTCCCTGATCTACGCTTACAGATCCTTGCGCAGAAAATTGGACTGCCCTAATCATTTACACTTGTTAAAAGTAATGGCTGCCCAAATCCAACCAAGTTTGTCATACGGTCTTGTCCCCTGGTGTGGCAAAGATTCGCATTTCCTGAATGAATTGCAGTCAAAAATCTACAAATCAGTTTTTGATTTGCCAAAATCTGCCTCGCCCGCCCAGGTACGACTGGAATTTGGGCTTATAGATCTTAAATACAGGGCTATGAGCAACTTCATTAAATTCTGCCACACCCTCCGGTCATCCGAAGAGGATACTCTAAATAGACTCTGCTGGGATGAAGTAAGGTCGCAGTACAAGCAAGAATCCCCAAATTCTTGGGGGCGTTATCTGAGCACATCCTTGGCCACTTTGGAACTCCAACCACTTTGGGATAACAAGATGGATCGAGCATCCTTTAATAAAACCGTGAACGCCGCAAGTAAAAAGAAATCTTTATTGGAAGATAAACTTGCGCTCACAAAGAGACGGCATGGATGGACAGTCATGAATTCATACAGGTCTCTAAAGCCACAAGCCTATTTATTTGCCCATTTCAGTTCCTTTTTAAAGACGTGCTTTCTAAAGTTCAGGATGGGGGTGCACGTCGCCAAGGATTTATCCCCCTCATGGGCGACAGATTTTAACTCAGAACGTTGTCGCTTATGCGGATTCCAAAAGGAAACCTTGGCCCATTTGCTGTGTGCCTGTCCAGCCATGCTAACCCAAAGGAGACAATATCTAAAAGCGATTTTTATCAACCAGAACATTCGCTTAAGCAGACAAGCAGTAATAAGATGGCTGGAGGGCTTGTCCAGTATCTTGTCTTGCCGAGGAGTCAAATTCATGAGACTAGTGAACAGCTGCTTATTGCAAGCGGAAGATCTCTAATTGATATTGCATGTAACGTATCCCCATATTTTTATTTGATGGTACACAATTTTTAATCATTTCTGCTGTAACTTGATTGATAATTAGTTTTAGAATGATTTTTATAATAATACAATTTTACATACTCGAACTGTACGGGAATCAGAGCACAGATGCAATTATAATTGCTTGCATAACGTCACTCTCAGCTGTTTGTCTAGATGAACTTCATTTATTTTATGTAGGGGGGTATTTTAATGATTTTAATTAATCAAACAATAAACTTGAACTATAGCCCTGTATATAATGTTGAAGTAGTCTGAGAAATGTTTGCACTCTGTTTAGTTGTTTGCTTCTCAATTTCTTCCAATCCGGATGAATGGTTATTACACAGTCATCTTTTCTCACAAAGGTGTGCAGTTTTGTATTTTTCAAAAACCTATGAAACACTCATTACATTCTCAGTTGCTATGCTTGTCTTTCTCTCAATTTTATGCAAAAAATTATAGACACACTCTCTCAAATCAAAACAACAAATGATGTTGGAGCTTGGGAGTAGCGTCCCCATCACAGCCAGAATATATTACCTAAGACGCGATGGGTCCTGCTCTCACTGACTGTGGTTCCTGCATCCTTTTTTCACACCAGTTAAGAGAGAGTATTATATTTATTTACCCAGGAAATATGAGAATTTTGCAGTATAGTGACTGCCAAGGAATCTGAAGAATTTTCCTTTTGGCACAAAATGTTGATGTGTCTAATAGGTCTTTGTCAGCACCGTCCCAAAGCCGATGTCCACTACTGGTAGGAATGGCGGCTTTTTCCTCATTTCCTTATCCCATCTGTGAATGCAGGTCAATATCCTTGGCCAGTAACTTGCTAAAAACGTGGCCCTAGAAGCACTAGAAACTTTATCCTGATATGAGGATAGGGACTATTGCCTTTCAATCTACCCTTTCCCCTGGAACTAGACCCTTCACGGGCTTCCCATTTTGGATCCTAGAGGATCAGCTTTTAAGAGGCAGAAGGTTCAGGGATTTGTATCTGTTCAGGAGAGCAGTGCTTTGCCTTTCTATCTTTACACAAAAACATGTAGAATGGGGAATAGAAACTGAAATTTGAAGTACTCCAATGTGAGCCCATTCCAGTGCCCACCCTGTCCGTCCTTGGTTCTCTTCCTTCTCGAGAGTAAGCTGACTTGCATTTGCTACATTGGTGCCTTTTCACTTCCCTAATGCCTCTGCACTACCCTGTGCAGTTACAGGCACAGACATTGGGTTTGGCCCTTGATCCTTTTATGCCCACTTGCACCAGCTGTCTAGGCTGGATTGATCCTATTGGAGCAGAACAGAGGTTTATTTGCACTTGGGTGCTCCCGGTCAGGAGCGGCATGGTATGCAAACTAAGAATGGACTATACATCAGCTACCTGTAGCTAGGTTTGAGATGAATGTGGCATTACCCATCACTTTGTGAGGCTTGGGTGGGGTAGGTGCCCTGTCTCACAAACACCTTTTGTCTAAATGTTCGACACCTTTGAGTGTTGAATATGTTGCAACGCTTTGGTCAGTGGGGTAAGTGAAGTTCTGAACTGGGAGATGGAGTATAGCTTTATGCAGTTGATGCTTTAACGAATTCTGAGTATTGTATCAGATTGCTACTCGAGAACTGTAGGCGATTATCAGGTTTTACGATAAAAAAAGAAAAATCTGTACCGTTTCTAATAATTGACTGCGTGTCACCTTGAAGAGACACAACCCCTTTTAGAATTTAGGCAGAAGGTTTCAAATACCTAGGGATGATCAACCCTAGAAATGTTCAAACTTCAAATGGAACTTAGGGACACTTGTAGACCATTTAGGAAAGGAACTAAGCTGCACTCAACAAAGAGGCACAAACAGGCCAAATCGGTTCCTTGTGTTCCTGTTCAAAGGTTACCTGATTTGGCAAATCAGGCTTGACTGTTCCTTCTAGAGCAGGACCAAGACCGATTTGCCTATGGCTGTGTCTAATCTGAGGTGGCATGTTGGG
The DNA here is from genome assembly GCF_964261635.1 of Lissotriton helveticus. Classification (NCBI taxonomy): domain Eukaryota; kingdom Metazoa; phylum Chordata; class Amphibia; order Caudata; family Salamandridae; genus Lissotriton; species Lissotriton helveticus. Next base: position 135,847,005 of record NC_136063.1, on the reverse strand, counting down.
CTGGGATGCAGCCACAAGTAATTACCAGTGACTGATATTAATTTAAGCAATCCATTACTTTTTTGAATTCTTTGTTTTAGGAAGGAGGCAGAGAAAGATGATCTCGCCTTCCATTTTCGCAGCTTGGAAGACTCGTAGACTTAAAGATGGGTGCACGCTGCAGGCTCCTAGACTTACTCCTGAACACCCCTTTTCTGGTTCTCGGGTATTATTTTTCTCGAGATTTAAGTGGTCTTTCAAAGCTTCTTGTGGGCGGGGTATGTCTAGATGTATCTGAGCACATTGTGCCTAGGGACGTCTGTCCCTAATTTGTGAAATCTTTATTTGGCTGCACATCTGATGATCATCAGTGAATGGCTCTGTAGGGCTCAGGGCAGGCCCTTATTAAGAATGTCCATTTAAGGAATGAGGGATGCAGGATTTCTGCATTATTTATATGGTAGTAAGTTGATAGCTTCCCTGCTGAACCCAGTGAATGGGCATGGGCACTGACCAGGTTAAGTATTAGCTGGAAAGGAAAGCTTACACAGGGAGCCCTGCTAGGAGTACAAAGCCATAGTAAGGAAGATGGTGAGCTCTCAGGATTCAGAGAATGGGATCTCTTGGGTGTCAACATTGGGTGGAGATGTGAGGAGCAGATTCAATGTTGCCCCTTCACAGTCAAGAAATCAGATTCGTAGGGGGATTGTCTAGTATAGCCATTGCGGCACCCTTTGAGCAGATATGTTAAATTGACGGGTGTCTGTCTTAAATGCTAGCCATTGGAAGGTTGGTTACTTGCTGGTCAAATAATGGCTAATGCAGTTCCTCCGAGTTATAAAATGCTGACAATCAATCGCAAACATAATGTTGTGAATTGTAAGTCTCAGTGAGAGAGGGATGTGCGGCACTTGAATGAAGTAGACCGGCGAGACACGCTGGCCTTTCCTAGGGATGTGGCCATTAAGGTTGGTTTTGGGCTAGTCCAACTTGGAAAAAAGGGTATACTACTCTAGTTTCCCAGCTTAATTTATTTGGTTATGTGACTGTTACTGTCTGTGGGATTGTAGTCAGGAGGGTAATTTCAACCATAAATTAACAATGTGCCTCGTGAGGCAACGTTTTTGGAGCCATGTGATGAGGATGTGTTTGGTGTCCTTCTGATTCATTGTGTTGGGCACCCGGAGAGACCTAGAGATTACTAGCTACCACAAGTGCCAATCGTGGAGGTGGCGCTTGTGGTAGTCAGGGGTGGTTTAGCTTAAAGGTGGGCAAGTAGTTGTTTCCATCACCTGCAATGTCAGAGTGTTACTATTCTAAGCTTCCATGATTGTTCCATGGAGGGTCCTCTACACAGTATAACTGAGTGTTTTGTCTCTCGCAGGAAAAGTGTCTTCTCGTGAGCTGAACGAGATGCGAGCCCGCCTCTTCCTCAACTTGGGCTTCCTGTATGACAGCATGAAGGACCCCGCCAAGTGCAGCTTCTACATCCGAAAGAGTGTCTTCATCTCAGAGTAAATCCACAACTCAACTTGCATATTTATATTTGATGTGAAGGGGATTGGACATGCCACGGAGCAGTCCCCCTTCATTTTAGTAATTGATGTTTTTAAAACTATACAAAGGTTGTCTGGATTTGTGACCATTTGCTTGAAGTGTGGATGTTTGAGCAGTAATCCTTTTCCATCACTGCTTACATGGCCTGTAGCTCAGTCTGTGAGTTAATTGACTCTCATTTTAGTCCTTTTGGTTACATTTTCAAGCTCTTCGAAGACAATGTACTGACTACGGACTTTTTGCAGGCAGACACATCTGCACGAGGACTTGTACCGCGCCAACTACAACCTGGGGAGCATTCACTTCCGCAATGGTGAGCACTCAAAGGCCATCCGCTGCTGGGAGGCTGCTAAGGAATGCGCCAAGAAAATGAAAGAGAAGCTCATGGAAAGTGAGTGCTTCGCTAACATAGGGCAGGTGAGGCATGGACCGTCTCTTTTCATGCATGCATGTCTACTTGACAGTTGAACGATGAGTTGTTTTTTATTGTGTTGTATCTTTTAGCCAATTTATGACACTTTGAGCGACAAGACACGCAGGCATATTGATACGTTTTTGTAGTATGAAACATTGCAAGTGTTGCTGTTCCAGAATCAGCTGAATTAGCAGTAATGCACCTATTTTCTGATGTGATCACATTCCTACTGAGTTGCAGGACCAGAAATTGCTTTATCTGCTCAGTCATGGTTTATGCTCATAGTACCATGAACTTGCTACACAGGATATAGCAAGTTCGGCAGCACAATTACGGCAGCACAAAACTTAGGGATCAAGTTTGATGATACCCTATCATTTAAGCAGCAAGCAGGAGTGGTAGCAGGCACATGTTTTAACATCATAAAGGGCCTGAGGAAATGTTTCGATCTGCTTCCCCTGGCAGCCAGGCGTACGGTGGCGGTAGCATTTTTTACATCAAGACTGGACTACTGTAATAGCTTGTATGCAGGGTCGAATAAAGCGACCTTTCACAGGCTTCAGATGGTCCAGCATGCTACCGCCCGCCTGGTACTTAGATGGCCCAGGAAGTCTTCTGCCACGGCTGCACTAGATGCCTTTCATTGGCTTCCCATTCACAAACGCGTTTTGTTTAAGGTCCCAATTATTACTTTTAGGGCCTTTCATATGCAGGGCCCGATATACATCCGGAAAAACTTTGCACTATATCATCCCTCCCGAAACCTTAGATCCGCCACAGCTAACCTACTTATTGTCCCTAAATTAGACTTTCCTCGAAGGGATGTAAATCCCTGGCAGTGATTGGCGCTAGGGCGTGGAACAAACACCCCCTTCATGTGCGGCAGATTACATCACAACAAACTTCCAGGAAATCTCTCAAGACCTGGATAAACAGTCTCTCGGATCCAGCTTGCAAAGCATTAGTGTGAAGATCATTACATCGGTGGACAGTACAGCTGCGGGTCATCTTGCAGCTGGTTGAGCCAATGCGCCAAGATGCTCCTTGGAGTGATAGTGCGCTATGCAAATGTCATGTCACATCACATCACATATACACACTCACTCCAATAGTCCCCAACATTGATTCTCATCTTCAGTAGTTCCGTTTGCCTACCCTTGCTAAAGATTGGAACCTTCTGCCATATGTAATTTTTTTTGCAATCGTAAAAAAAATCAAAAGTTTGAAGACACAAAAAAGTACTTTGATATGTATGAATCTCAAACTGCGATGCGGTAACTGATTAGTAAATCACAATTCGGAATTGCGAATACATGCTGATTCGGTATTTGAAAGGAGCGTGTTTAGGGCATCCCTTCCAACAACTGGAATTGCACTGGTTTATATTAATATTTGCAACCACATTTTTATCAACTGCTGAAAGGTTGTGGTAACCATTTGCAAATGGTAAGTTGTCCCCAAGTGACCGCTTCCACTTTAAGAAGGTAAACAAAAAAATTACTTAAGCACATGCAGTGGTCCCACAAATCACTGCCTCCTCTTAAAAAATGAAACTTAAAAGTTTCATTGACTATTTTCTAAATGCATCCCGTTTTCCTTCAAGGAAAACAGGCTACATTGAAAGAAAAAAAAAGATGACTTTATTTAAAAGTACTCTCAGACATGTGTCTGCTGACCCCAGATGGCCACCATCCCTATGATGGCTATTATTCCTAATGGGTCGCAAACTGCGACCTACCTCATTAATATTCATGAGATAGGTCGATTTGCGACCCTCTAGGAATCACTATTTAAAAGATGTTAGTTTTCTTACATTAAGAATTTCAATTCAATTAGAATCACAATTTGGAAATTGCAATTCAAGATTTTTGTACATGTGGCCCCTTCTTCTCATGGACTGAGACATTGTCTACAAGGTCCCATCCCTGTTACTTGTATCTCTTAAATATACTTCTGCTTTTTACTCCTAGTTCGTTTCTCCCTTCAGCTCAGGTGTCTCATGCAGGGACACTGAGTCTAGATAATTGTTGGACTTGGCATCTTTTGGTGTGGTATCACCTGTCCTTTTGCCTCTGACCTCCAGTTTTTGACTGTGTGCTGGATTTAGTTTTTGCTGGCTTTAGGACTCTGGGCACATTACCACTGATGACCAGTGCTAAAGTGCTAGCGCTCTCTGTCTAAAAATATAATGATATTTGGTTTCTCCATGATTTGCCTGTTTGATTTACTAGTAAGTCCCTAGTACAGTGCACCAGGTGTTCCCAGGGCCGGTAAGTAATATGCTATGTGTGGGCCTGCAGCAAGGATTGTGCCACCCACTAGAGTAGCCCTGCAACCATGTCTCGGGCCTGACCCTGCAGAGCCTGTGCATGTAGTTATAAACTGCCATAGCAACATGGAAAGTGTCCCTACTTGCCAGCCCCAAACCTTCCCCTTTATTGCAAGTACGGCACTCCTAAGGTAGGCCCAAATTAGCCCCGTGGGCCCTGTGCAGTCTACTTAAACGGTAGAACATGTACAGTTGTATTTTACCTGTCCTGGTAGTGAAATATGGCAAATTTCGAATTTCACTACAACAAGGCCTATCTCTCTTTCACTCTAACTGGCAGTAAACTAGTTGTATGAGTAAGCCCTGGGAGGGTGAATGTACTCAAACACATAATTGTTTCTCTGTGTACTTGATAAACGATTTGAGTCTTGTAGGGTTGGCAGCGTACACGGGAAAGTCGACTTTTATCTGGGACCAAACCCTATCCTACTTCAGAGATTCTACTGAACTGACCGCTCATGTGCCAAAACTGATGTGGGCTGAGAGGTCAAAAACTGTGGTATGTCTCTACCATTGTATGCTTTGGTGCTCAGCACACCAAGAGATCAAATGTGCATACGCAAACGTACCCAATCTCCATTTTCTTTGGTGATTATTTGATTTTCACGAAGGACTGGAGTATTGTTCTGCCTGGGACCACTCTCGGTTTTCGTTTTAACCTGACAAGCCTGTCATGCCATTGACTCTCTCTCTCCCTTTCCTTTGAGCCTGTAAGAACTTCGCATTGTGCCTAATCTCAGACAAAAGGAAATTTGGTCACATATTGAAAGAGCTACATTGGCTTCACTTAGAAGCTGAATTAAATTCATAAATTTAATTTCAAAATTACTTTCAAAGCACTCCACCCAGGTGATCCAGCTACATTAATGAGCTGCTGAAATTTTCAGGCGACGCCAGAATATTTCACCGCATAAAGTCCCTTTGCTAGAGCCTCCGAAATTCAAAACCGGACTAACTCAAAGACAATCTTTCTCAGGAGCTGTGCCCTCAATTTAGAATTCCTATCCCAGCTTTCAAAACTTTCTTATTCAAAAATCATTTCCTTGACACAACTTACGATGAACTGCACCCTCCCTCAAACTGTCAGTTATTTCCCCTCCACTATGTATAACAGCTAATGACGACATTGACTATTTAGTTGCCCACTTATTGTACCTCTCCCAGTTCCTTCAATCCCCTCTCTCTTATTGCATGTGAAGACTGCTGTTTTAAGGTTATTTGGCTTTAACACGCCTGCATTTACAGCACATCCCTTTACCACGCAAACCTTTACCATGCATATGGGAAGTATTTGTAAGGTAAATGAAATATATAACGGGGCGTTCTAGTTAGGTTCATGTTTCACCCACACAAAACCATAGAGATTTGGCAGGTATGCTTATGTTGAGAAAGTTTAACTTGTGGCCTAAAGTTACTTAATGGCATGAGTTGTAGTTTCTGTAGATAAGTATAACTGCCAAATTTCTATGGTTTGTGTGGGTAAACTGTGAACCTAACTATAATGTTCCTATAACCTTTGTTTTTTCCAGTGAATTTCTATGTTTTTTATAAACCTTAAGTAAACTATAATTACAATATGTTAATACAACCACTGCCATGCACCGTCGAACCCCACGCCACACACGGCCTTAATGTGTGTGTGAGGGTGAGTTTTTCTTTTCCCCCATTGGCCTTAGGATCCGCGTCCCTTGTTATGTATATATATCTTTCGTTCATAACTCCCAAGCTACTGAACAAATTTACGCCAAATTACAAAGAGAGATATTTCTGAATCAAGATGTAGTTTTCTGCCAAATTTGGTGTAATTCCATTCAGCGATTTGTGTTGTAGCTGTGTCTAAAAACTGCAAAAATCCCATAGACTTGCATGAGGATAAGCTTTTTGGAACCCGCCTTCCTTTTTTCAACCCTAGCTTGATGGATTACCCTAAAACTTTGTCAAACAGTGCCAAAGTTATTAGCAAAACAAACAAAGCTTCTTCTATGGGAAAAGTTGGTCCTAACTATAACTACCTACTGGCTATTTTTAATACATATATGTATATATAAATATATTACATTTTTTTATTGTGGGAACCCAATTCACTTACCCACCCCGAAACCCTAAAATCACCCTTACCACCCAATTCTCTTGCAAACCCCTAAGCCCTAAAAACACCCTTACCACCCAGTTCCCTTTTCCACCCTTAAACCCTAAGAAAACCCTTACCACCCTATACTCTTGCCCACCCTTAAACCCCCATACCACCTTATACCCTTACCCACCTGTAAACCCTAAAAACACCCTGACCACCCAATTTCCTTACGCACCACTAAACCATAAAAACACCTTGTAGGAAGCTGGCTCTCTTTATAGTACACTAAAAGAAGTACACTGTGTATAGAGTCCAGTGAGTCCCCAATTGGTCTACAGAGGCTAAAGTAGATAATACTAATACTCTCTTTGTGTCTGGGTCGGTGAGCAGTTAGGCTTATCAGAGGGTAGTGCTAAGCATTTTTTGTACTCACAGAGGCAATAAATGAAACACACACAAAGAAAAAATCTGAGAACAAATTAGACAAAATAACACTGCTTTTGATATATTTTGTAAAATCAATTACTTCGTTCAAAAGTAAGTACTGTTACCAATTTTTACAGGGTAAATCTCTCAAATTCGTGCATCTTTACACAGAGTGCAGTCCAATTGAAGGAAAAGTCCTATATGCATAACGGTAAGTGCAGTCTGTTTCAGGGGTTCACTTTCTGGGTTTCGAGTAGTGGGTCAAGGTCCAAAGTACTACCAGCAGTTCTTTGGAAACTGCTCAGGTTTAGCAGGGCGGTACAAAAGGGGGTGGTGATGGACGGAGCATCTGAATCAATCAAACACTCAAACCCAGTCAAAAGATCTGGGTTTAATCCATCACCGTTCTTTAGCCCACTCTGCCACCCCAGTTCAGACATGGCTATATGCAAATCAGTCTGACCCTGTGCCTCATGGGAACAGTCCAGCCCGAACTGCCAAGCCATGTCTTCCCTGGACCGGAAACAAGCTTCCGAGGACCGGTTTCTGGCATTCCAGCCGTCTTCAGCCCGGCTTGCTTGAATCCAGTGGCAAAGTGAGCAAGGGACTCACATCTGAGCATACCCTGCCACACTTATGGTGGCCAAAAGCGGTACAAAAGGGGGTGGTGATGGACGGAGCATCTGAATCAATCACACACTCACACCCAGTCAAAAGATCTGGGTTTAATCCATCACCATTCTTTAGCCAGCTCTGCCACCCCAGTTCAGACATGGCTACATGCAAATCAGTCTGACCCTGTGCCTCATGGGAACAGTCCAGCCCGAACTGCGAAGCCATGTCTTCCCTGGACCGGAAACAAGCATCCGAGGACCGGTTTCTGGCATTCCAGCAGTCTTCAGGTATAGCAGGGAGCAGGGCGCTGGTGAAGGTGGTAGCTTTGCGCTGCAGAGAAGGGGAGCCAACTGAAAAAAGAATGCATAGGGTGACTTGGGTACAAGTCCGAGAGCTCCCAAAACGGGGACTTGGGTCACATAGAGGTCTTGGAGCACAGGCGCACAGACAGTTTTTCGGTACCCAGGCTAGGCGGCTCGGGTAGAAAGTGGTTAGGTCGGCCGGGTGTGCAAAGTTGATCCTCGCAGTTAGGAACCAACAGCTGGCAGGGGCAAAATCAGGACAGCTGGGTCACTCTCAAAGTGGGTCTCAGTGATTCTGACGTCCCTCACTGGCTGCTCGGTCGTGGTGCAGTGAGAATACGGATTTGACTACCGCGGTTGCTCTTTGGTGCAGGGTGTCTGGTACCCAAGGTATTGGTGATGGACAGTTCCGGTTGGTCCTGGTGTCTTCATACTGGTTGGGGAGACAGATTTGACCTTCCAGAGAACAGGTACCTCTTCCTGGTCGTCTGTGGCATCAGGCGGGCTGGTGAGCTGCAAGGTATTGGACCGGACTCTGCTTGTCTGTTCCTGCGGATGCAGGGAAGTAGCTCCTCTACTCCAAGGGAGAGTTTAGGCAATTTTCGAAAGCTGTCAGGCTGCCCAAGACTGTGGTAGTTCTGGTTGCAGGACGAGTCACTCTGTCGCGATTGTCAAGAGAGTTTAAAGTTTGCGGTGTATTTCCAGTTCTAGCCAGGCAGTGATTCTTCTACGTCCTTCTTCTCTTGAGCCGTCAAATCTGAGTTCTTGGGTTCAGGGGTGCCACCTAAATACTCAATTTAGGGGCATTATGGGGAGTGACAAGTTATAGCCAATGGGCTGCCTAAATTTAGGGTGTCTACACCTTCTGTATGGCCCCTTCCTGTGGGAAGTGGGCATAACCCTGGCCCTAGAAGGCTAATTCTGTCCAAAACAAGATGGAGAAATCTGAAATGGTGGTTTCCACATCAGCTAGTCCACCTTAGAGGGGGTGCTGGCTTGATGTGAGACACACCTCCTAATCTTACTAATTTTCCCACCTGTCTTGCCGCTTAGGGGTGTGGAATTTATTAAAATATCTACTTGTCCATGGGGCAAGTTGCTTCATAAATCTACTTGTCCTGTAACAAAATCCAATTGTAGCTTTGGTGCCATGTGGTTCGGCGACAAATTATGGCAGCAATCTCATTATATAAGAGCTCTTGTATAGCCTCTCTGATTATGCCAGGGCTCATACCATAGTAGTTTTTGAATAATCCCTTTATGTTGCCACGTTTCTGCAGATCTACATACTGGGTCTGAAGGTAGTGGTAAGCCATAGTTCCAGGGTTGGAATGCCCTTTAAGTCTGTGCAAATCTACTAACTTGCATGTTTTAAGGGTTTTCAACAACTCTTCTCTAATCTTTTCCCATACTGAGAAATGTTGGAAATTTACTTTTGACAATGGCAGACGTAAACCTTCTTCCAGAGATGGAAAAAAGTGGTTGATGGGGAAAATGACCTTGCAAACACTCGGGTTTTTGCATGAGCAAATCTACACATGCATATTTGCTCAGGATAAACTGCAGTTAACAAATACTTTCCAGGAGTACATTTCTTACCCTACTTCTATAAATTCTTGTAAATTCACCAAAGCCATACAGCTGCACTTCAAATCAAATCAAATCAAAAAGCTTTATTCGATTTTCAGGAAATCATAAAAGCGTGCGAGTACAATTTATGCAGGCAATTTAAAAGGAATATTCACATGAACAAAGTTACAAAAATGGGTTTTCAAGGAATCATAAGAGCGTGCAAATACAATTTGTGCAAACAAAGTAGACGGAATGTTGACATGTGCAAAGTTTCAAAGATAGATAAAACATTTCTCCGAAGATTACAGTCTACTTCAGTACTGTAAGCAAGTGACCTCGTTTGACCCTAATCGATCAGTGTTGGCACTTGTTGGTTAGCTCATTGTATTTCTAAGTTTAATCACTACCATTAAAAAGCGAGAAACAGCAAAGATAACGTCCACATCTTCAAGATGCAATAGTTTTGAAAATGCAGGTTTACATGTTCTTATCCCCCAACGTTTAAGTAAGGGTAAAAGGAACAATTTCCTCGGGGTGGTATACAGTTTGCAAAAGAACATAATGTGTATGTTACTCTGTGTTGAGTGGTCATCACATGGACATGTTAATTTCAATGAGGCCCAATCATTCTGCTTTGGCAGGGTGACCAAGCGGAAGAAGATCCCTAGGCGCAGCCTAGTTAAAAGCATGCGAGCATAGGGTGCTTTTTCGATCCCTAGGTAGAGTTGCAAGCCTTCGGAGGGAGTAATTTGCTGATAGCTCAAGATAGTACCTTTGAGTTTCTCAGTGTCCCATCTTACGCTCTCTAAGTGTATGAATAATAATTTTTTAAGGGCAGATCTGGTCAAGGTTTGTGTGGACTCTGGTTCGTCATAGAATTCTGGATGTCCAATGTTAGAAAACATCATTTGGACGTATCGCAACCACTTGACTTTTGCGGCCCCATCCAAAGCCATGCAGTCTTTAATAAGGTTTCTGTTCAAATTACATTCTTCTGTGGTCCAGATCTTATGCCAAAGCAAACAAGGTGATATCTTTATGATATCACTGAGGTATTTAACGCCGGCCTCGATGTGAGTCATAAAGGTCGACGTAGTTTTGGGCACACCTAGTAAATAGCAAATAAAAATATTCTCACATGTTTGCAATGAGGACACATTCTCGAAACCCCAAATACCTGCACCATATGTGGCTGTGGCTATACACTTTGCCTGGTAGATCTGTAGCATTTCTCGGGTGGGTTTGCCCCCAATTTTGGCTGCGAAGGTTCTTAAAGCGCCTATGGCACGGGAAAAGGCAAGTTTCCTAGCTGACACTGCGTGTTTCCACCTTCCCCACCTGTCAAACACAATGCCCAAATAGCAAAAAGAGTCTGTAATTGCAATCTTTTGCTGATCTAAGTATATTGAACATGTTGGTCTGTTATTCTTTTGGGAGCAGGCCATGGAGAAGGTTTTGGATATGTTCACCTTTAAACTTCTTTTACCCATGTAAGATGAAAATTCGTTTACTGCCTTCTGCAGACCTACCTTAGTCCTGGACATGATAGCCGCGTCATCGGCGTATAAAAGGATGGGTACAGGCCTACCATTAACAGACGGGAAATCGCTTGACAGAGTTATTAAGCTCTCAGCGATAGAGTTTATGTACAATGTGAAAAGCAAGGGCGCGAGTATGCAGCCTTGCCTTACCCCTCTGTTTATGGCGAATTTCTGTGAACATTGCCCCTGGGTCCCAAATCTTACTCTGGCCCCTGCATCTCTATATAGTTCTTTGATGAATGTGAGGATGGTTGGGTCCACCCCAATGTCTTCCAGTGTCGACCAAAGCAGCGCGTGGTCCACACAATCAAATGCGGATCTGAGGTCGACAAAGGTAACAAAAAGGTCCCCTTTTTTGGCCTGCGTGTATTTGGAGACTAATAGGGACAAGTTTAAACATTGCTCCAATGTCCCTAGACCCTTTCGGAACCCATATTGGCACTCCGAGATAACCTTCTTCTCCTCTTCCCAGTGTTGAATCCTCTTAAGGACTATCCTTCCAGCTATTTTCATAAGTCCGTCCAATAAAGATATTGGGCGGTAACAAGCCGGGTCGTCCCTATTCCCTTTTTTAAATATGGGAACTACGATCGCGTCCGACCAAGTGGAAATAAAGCCACATTTATTTCCCATATTTAATACGTTGGTTAGCAAGGGAACCCAGAAGTCTGGTTCTGATTTATAGACATCCACTGGGGTTTGATCCGGGCCCGGAGCTTTACCTGATGGACTTTCTCTGAGGGCATCTTCCACTTCTAATGTGGTGAATACTAGTTCAATGGGATAGGGAGATGCTGAGACGATGGTAAGCTGGTCATCCTGGTTTATGCTGTCTGTGAGGGAGGTCACCTTCCAAGGTTTCGGGGAATTACCCTGTGTATTATTTGAGTAGAGGTTACCATAATGTTCTACCCAGAGCTCAGCCGTTATGGCCACCTCTACAGAGTTATCCCTATCTTTTGAGTTATAAACGGATCTTATGACTTTCCAGAAGGCATTGCTATCTTTGGTCCTGGCTGCTTCCCCCAGAGCTTCCCAGGCCTCCTGCTTCAAGGTCGCCCTCCGTTGATTGATTGCCAGCTTGTAGTCATGTCTCGCTTGGCGAATTTGAACCCTATCTTTCGGATCAGCGGACAGAACTTTCTTTAAGTTTTTCAGCGTGGAGGTGCATCTGGAGTCAAACCACCCTCAGGTGTGGCTTCCATTGGCTTTGCAGTTCCTGGTCAGAGCGTTTTTTATATGGCGCTGAATGTTGGAGAAAGCAGCCATGATGCTCTCTGGGTCAGTATCTTCCTGTAAGCAAGCAAATATGTCCATGGAACAAGAGCATATAAGTTTTTGAAAGAAGGATGCTGGATTCATTTTTTCCCATTTAATTACATACCCATTGGTCTTAGTTAGAGTAATCTCGAATGGATATGGGGACCCACTTGGTTCCTTTTCCTTGCTGTCCATAAGATTTACCCCAAAAATAATGGGATAATGATCACTCATAGGGTCTTCCCCCGTTTCCCAAAAGGTTACAAAATCAGGGTGAGTAGATGATATAAGGGCAAAGTCAATTGTAGATCCACAGCCTCTTCCATTAAACGTTGGGGCAAAGGGAACCGGGGGGGAACATACCTGGTTGATAAACTTGAGGTCAAAGGTGAATATAACATTGTTAAGGAAAGATCCCATAATGGAATGGGAGAAGTGTAAGGGACCGTCCTCCCCTAGATCTGATAGGCCGCACAAACCTAACTCAGAAGACGGACAGACGGTACAGTTAAAATCACCCACCCACAGTATTATGTGATCCCCAGAACCTTGATCTCTCAGTTTATGAATGTGATGAATCATGATGTTCAAATTTGATTCCACTTCGTTAATTGGCAAGTTATTGTAAAAATTCACAAGAATCACCTTTTGCGAAGTGCCCCATTTAAATAGTGTGATTTGGAAGTACTGATTAGATTTAAAATTACAAACTTTGACATCCCCTGTGTTCGAGATATATGTGCACAGGCCCCCCTTATTGCGCCCCTGGGCTGATGGCGCCGCTGGTGAATGAAGGGTTCGGTAGCCCAGCATGTGTGCTTCCTCTATAAGCCATGTCTCTTGTAGGCATATAATGCCATGCTTCTGCACGATCTCCAACCAAGGTTTGTGGGTGATCTTACTACCTAGGCCTGCTACGTTCCAGGAGAGGAGGGAGTGCATTGGTTTTCCAGTTTCCTGTGGGTGTGACTGATGCCCTCCATTCCCCATTGTATCTTTCAGCTTTTGCGAGTATGTAAGGTCTGCCTGTCGTCTAGCCTGTGCAGGGAGAGCGTGCTGTTTAGATGGTTTTGAATCTATCCCCATATCGCTTGAAACTTGGGGTGTGGGGTTTAGGTTTTCGCTCGGAATACTCTCTGTTGAGGGGTTTTGGGCGTTGGTCTGAGTTGGAGCGGCACTAATTCCCAGTCAATCCACCTGGTCGAGGCACTCAAACCTGTTCCTAGTAGGCGCTCCTTCCCACCAGTTATTAGTTGGTTGCCAACCGTCCCCATATCCTTTCCATCTACGGTTGTGAACTAATGACCAGGCCCCGGATGGCTCAACGATCTGTTTTGGAGGATAGAAGAAGGTTAGGGGTCTGGTGACAATAGAATTGTCAGTATCCTGAGAATCCCATCTGGTGATATGTTGGGCTGTGTGGGGGTCTGCAAATGAAACCACTATGCAGTCTCCAGGGATAGATTTATGGGTACCACCCACCCATGGCACTCTCCTAACCATTAAAACCCCTGTCCTGCCAGGATTGGGGGGCTGTCTGTTTATGTTGAGCCAGTGAATCACCTTATTCTTTAGGGACCAGTGAGTCTCCACAGAATGCGGATCGAGTAGTGGTACACCAGCCAATATGGCAACATAAGGGCCGGCGTCAGGAGGGAGATCAATATAGCCCCCGCGAAAGTTCTGGCGACCATGGTACTGGTTGGCTATAAGCTCAGTAGGGGGGATGGTAGTCTTATTAGGCTTAAAGACAGCGTTAGTGATAGGTTTGGATGAGGTCTGATTGTCGGGGCGTTTTAGCACTGGTATTGGGAGCTTTGGTATTAGTGGAGAGGGAACATTTAACTTAGACCGGGGTTTAGGTATTGGAGTCGATTTTGGTGGGGGTAAGGGTAAGGGCAAAACCGGGGGCATTGTTTGAGGGGCAAGGGAACTAACATTAGATACTGGGGCCGGATGAATACCATCGTCATCATCCTGGGTAATACCTTCAGCGATATCAGGGTGACTTGTTTCCAGTTGTTTTAGGCTGAGGGTGGCCAGGGAGACTAGGGTCTTATCCATCTCGAGTAGGTTGTTCTCGATGCGTGAAAGTCTGAGTTCCAGAGGTGACAATAATTGTTTTAATGTGGCCCAGACTATCTTAAGAAAATCTTCATCGTCATCCCCCTTATTACTGCCCTTCCCTATCTCAGTTTGTCCTCCCTCCATTCGGTTCTCACCATCGGTGGGGGAAGGCCCTTGGGTGAGGTCAGGGAGCACATTGAGCTCGCTATGTTCGCTGGCCCCCCCATCTGGATTATTATCCAAGTTGGACGCTTGTATGGTCTCCCCCGTGATTGGTAGTGTTCGCCTACTGTTAAAGAACTGGAGCCTTGCAATTTTCGCTTTTTTGCGGGCATAGGCAGATCTTTTACGGGCATGGGCAGATCTTGCACTGTTTTTCTTTTTTAAAATTGGACCGTCTTTGATTTTAAATTTTGCAACAGGGGCAAAAAAATTGGCGGGGTTAAGACTATCCGGCAGGATAGTAGCCATTCCTGGTCCAGTGGGCGCTATTCCCTCAGAAGTTTTAGGGAATATAGTGGAAGGAGTGGGTACGGGCTCTAACGGAAGGGAAACAGGTAGGGGAACAGGGTGAACATCAGCGTGAGTTATCAGTGGGTGAGGGCAAGAAGCGTGTTGTGGGGATACAGCCGACGCGATTTTCCCTAGGGAAGATTTTTTGGAATTGGCAAAGGTCTGTGAAAGCCTACGTGCTGCATCGAGCTCAAGTGACACCCTGTTCTGCAATTTGGTAATTTCAGCATCAATTGCTAGATTAGTCTTTACAAGGAGATCACCCAATGTCCCGCTAGGCTTACTCAGCCCCATTGCAGTTTTACTGCGACTCCCCCGTGTATTCATAATATATTTAGATTTCGATACCAGCAATGTACTTACTGCTAGATGAGGGACAAGTCAGATGACACGGACCAAGGGGGGTGGGCCAGGCCAGTCCTCTATGTCCTCGAACGGCCTCAAACGGCCCAGTCTTTGCCCTGTCTTCGCCCGCGCTGCGTCCCGCGCTGCGTCCCGCGCTGCGGGAGGCGGAGCTTATGATATAGGGGGCGTGGGGGGCGGGCCAGCAGGGAGAGCGGACCGGAAGCTCTTCCTTGGTCTTGCAGGGACTTCTGGGAAATGAAGTCCCCGCACACTCGCAGCCCCGCTGACGCCTCGCGCCCACAGCCGCCTTACCGCCTGGATGGTTGCCCCGCAGTCTCTGTGTCCTCAGCTCCCGTCGATGCGGCACCCGCGAAGCGGGTGCGGCGAGGGGTGGGAGCGCTGCTGCTGCTGCTGGAAGCGCTGGCGTGGGGTTTAAAAAAGAGCCTGTTAAAAAAGGGAAGCCGCTGTGCCTCTCAAGTTGCCGCTAAACAAGGTATGTGGTCCACACGTTGGAGGCCCAGGTCGCCTCTTAAAGGATCTCGTGGTTGGGGGCGGGGGGGGGCGGGCCAGCAGGGAGAGCGGACCGGAAGCTCTTCCTTGGTCTTGCAGGGACTTCTGGGAAATGAAGTCCCCGCACACTCGCAGCCCCGCTGACGCCTCGCGCCCACAGCCGCCTTACCGCCTGGATGGTTGCCCCGCAGTCTCTGTGTCCTCAGCTCCCGTCGATGCGGCACCCGCGAAGCGGGTGCGGCGAGGGGTGGGAGCGCTGCTGCTGCTGCTGGAAGCGCTTTTCGCCGCTTCCTCGCAGCGCCTCTCCTTTTTAGTCCTCCCTCGCTGACCTGAACAACAAGAAGCACAACCCAGTCAGCCAATCACAACGCCGCCTTCAGCTGCACTTAATGCAAGGACATATACCAAGGGTGCACTTTTGAGACTTTCTTTAATAATAGGGCTTTTAATTTGGTCTGGCGTTAACCAAAACCTTTTGTGTTTGTTAAAATTCTCTCTCCCTCTCTCTGTATCGGCTGGCTTCACCGTGAGTGACGGCATTAAGCTCTTTCACAAGGAGTATTATGGCACACAAAGTAGTGTTGTTCAGTGGTAGTAACTAATGGGGCGGTGTGTGCTTTTTTACACCAATTTTTTTTTTTTTTGTTGCTTTTGCCAATGTTTGTTATAATGGTGAGGGCCCGGTAGCTCTCGAATCAAGAAGGCTTTACAAAAACCATGCCAAAACAAGTCACGTATTGGCAAAACTAAAAGCTGCTCACTAATTTCAGAACTACTGGCTTTGCCAATGCTTGTTTATTTTTATGTTTCTCATAATCTTATTGAAACTGGTTACACTGATTTTCCAATATGAATATTTTTGCGAAATACTAGCATGCATCAACACATTTTACTAAATGATGATGCAAAGAAACGGTACCTGAAATTTCACAGTAGTTTAGCAAAATGTTTTTTTTTTCCTACTTTTATGTTTTTTAGGAACATTTTATATTGAAAGCAAAGAGTCATTAATCTTGCACTCAAGCTTCTGCAAATATTTGCATCTAATCAGAGAGCATTCTGGGAGCATTATGCATAGCCTCATATTGCTAAACTTTGAAACCGTGAGTACACATTTTTATACTGTAACAACTGTCAGTAGTGCGATCAGAACTTACATTTACTTAGAGCGCTCACCCTAATAATGAAGGCTTTCAATTAATGAACCATGAATACAAGTTTGAACAGCATTAACATAGGCACACAAATAATACTTTAACGTCAGGCAGTGCCTTTCCCTGGCCCTTAATGTGCTACTGCAAACTGGCAGCCAACGGGTTTGCTCTGCAGGGGATTGGGCCTACTTGTCCCAAGGACAAAATACACATTAAAACTTGTTGCCCCTGACCCCAACCATATGTCCTGGACATCGGGCTATAGGAATTCCACATCCCTGACTGCTCAAAATTGGTGTCTGGACAGGGGGGCTTCCTGCGCTTCGTCCAGAGCAGACTTTGTTCCTGACCTCCGAGAGTGACAGCTCTCACCTCAGCGGGTCAGAAACTTAGCTGCCCTCTGGGTGATTTTTTAAAATAAACCCAGCACTGGCAGCATTTGGGGTTATTAAGACGAGACATCTGGGGGTACTGTGAAGCCGTCATGGAGCTGGAGAACTCAAAATCACAAGTGTCCTGCCCATGTACTCGTTATTGCTTCCCTGTGCACTTAAGATATCTAAGAATGGATTTAGATCGCACATAGACACATCCACTCACGCAGATTTGACCATGCATCAGTTATAGTGCACCCTGCCTTAGAGCTGTAAGGCCTGCTGTAGGGGTGATTTACTTGGATCACATTTATTGTTTTGAAGGCTTGGCACACAGGGACGTGTGCCATGTCGACTCATCACCTTTCTGTGCACCAAGACACGCACGCAGCAATGGTAGTTTTGCATGAGCTTAGTGAGGGTTCCTTTAGGGTGGCACAATTTGTGCTGCAGCCCTTAGGGACCCTCTTTATTCCCCATGCCCTAGGTACCACCATTTACTAGGGACTTACACGGAGTCTAAACTGGTGCCAATTGTGGAATAATAGTACAGTTTATTGAAAGTTACTGGTACTAGGGACCTCGTTAGGAGTGACCCGGTAAACTTTCTGTCACAGTTGCCTAAGGTACCAGGCAAAAAGGTTGTGGGGGATAACCTTGTCAAAAGAGGCACTTTACTTCACACCTTTACCATCCAATTCCCTTACCCACCCCATTACCCTAAAAACACACTTACCACCCTCTATTCAAACCCATCCCTAAAACCACCCTATACCCTTGCCTACCTCTAAACACTAACACCACCCTTAACATCCCATATCCTTACCACCTTAACTCCTAAAAATACTCTTCCCACCCAATTCACTTACCTACCGCTAAACCCTAAAACACCCATACCACCCAATTCCCTTACCCACCTCTAAACCCAGCCTTACCACCCATATGCTTTACAGGGTTAACAAGTTGTATACAATGTGACCTTAGGGGGAGGGGTGGACCATTTGGGATAAAGCAAGTACAAATAATTTAAAAAAATGAAGGTCTGAGTGCAATGTAAGAGGTAGGAGTGGAATTTGCCCTTTAGTAAAGTTTTGGCTTCCTTCTTAAAACGTGCCAGAGACTGAATTCTTCTAATAGCGGGTGGGAGTGAATTCCAAATTCTTGGTGCGGCTCCAGAGGACGCACCAAGAATTTGGAACTCAGGAAAGCACGGAGGCTGAAGTAAGAGGTCTTTAGAGGACCGGGAGTTTCTGGCACCTCCGGATACCACGATTTTCTGAGCAAGAAATGGATGAGATTTAGTGTATAGAGCCTTGTGGGTGATACATGCCAGGATTCTGGCTTCAAGAGGGAGCCAGTTCAGAGCTTTGAGATGTGGTAGAATTTTTTAGAACCTTTTAGGAGTCTGGTGGCAGCGTTGAGGCAGGCTTTTAAAGGGGCCAGGGAGATCTTAGGAAGGCCAGAGAGGGTAGAGCATCCATATTCTGTCCTGGAGATAACTAGTGCCTGGACTGCCATTTTTAGGTCCGGAGTGTCAAGGAAAGGTTTTAGTTCTCTTAGATAGCTTAGGTGAAACCTGGCGGTTTTGGCCATCGAGTTGATGTGGTCAAGCATATTCAGGCTGCTGTCCAGGTTTATTCCAAGAGATTTGGCAAAGTCCACTATGGTCGGTGATCAGTTTAGGGCTGTGATGGATTTAGACCATGGAGTTATCCGTGAAGCGGGCTGAGTATAAAGGGGTGTCTCAATGCAAAATCCCCTAGATTTTGGTCCGTTGAAAGTGTTTTTTAGGCATGCGCTGCTCTACGAGGCTCATTGTAGAGGAGAAGGGTTTAGAAGCTTCACCTACTCTCCGTCCATATGTACGATTGGCTTGTGCCATTGTGTGTCCTAAATGCTGGTTTCTGATTTGTCGATAGGTTTGTTAGACCCTTCTTAGTACCACCTTCTTTTCATTTGTCACCTCCCATGGCAATTGGCCCCTTTACTTTGAGTGTTACACAGTACCTGTTATTTAGACTGTGAGCACTGTTTTAATTAATGAGGTTCTTCTACTGCACGCACGACGTGCTTTGGTGCCTTCTTTCCCCCCGCCCTCCCTCTCCGTTGTCCGTGTCTTCTTCCCCCCCCACCCGCCCTCCCGTTGTTCGTGCTTGGAACCCACTGATGCATCGTGTCACCCTCGCACCATTTGTGAACTATCGAGAGGGAGGGCGGTGAGGGACCACCGGCTCAGCGCATCATCAACCAGCTGTGACCAGGGCGAATTACCAAAGCCCCCACGGGAGCTGCAGCCAACGCCAGACTCCATTTATACCCCGCAAATGGGACAACATGCCAAACCTGCCCCTCCCACAACCCCCAGGGTGTTGGGGTATTGTGTAGAGCTTCACCAGTGCAAGAGCACACACTGTCACTGTACTAGGAAACCAACAGGGAGAGGGGCTAGACGTGCAAACCGTACCAAAGCCAACAGTAGAGCAAGCATTTAATCAACCTCAAGTATGCACATGCTAATTAATGATTTATCCGGTTTAGTTTATCATGACTAGTGCCAAAACGCTGCCACGCCATGACAAGAAATGCTACACGCCAGTAAAGAAACGTTAAATAAATGAAATAGCGCAATCCATTTCCCGGTGATTTAATTTTGAGAATATGACTGATGTCAAAGTAACATGGAATGTCTGCAAGATTCCCTTTTACAACCATGTGTGCAATAAACTTCAGGGCTCTTGGCGTGACGTGGCTATTACCATTTCATTACTGTAAACAACTGGGGTTCTTATGCATTTTATATTTCGCTGTAAGGGGTAGTTTGCCCTTATATACGTACATTACATTTTAAATGCGGTTAAACAGTTTTAATACCACAAAGCTGGAGGGGCGCGGCACCCATCTATTCTTCCCCTTCATGTACTTGGGTGTGGAATTCTTGAACTCTCAAGGAGGCACCTCTCAGGCTCTCGCACCTCTCGCTGATTTATTGAGCAACAGGGATTTTCTACATCAGAGGGTGCTTCTGTGAGCTGTTTAAACTGTGTTTACTAGGGCCTGTGCACTTCGTCTTTTGGCCAGCAGAGGGAATAAAGTTTTATTCAAACAGTATTGTTAGATTTCAAGTTAGTGAGGCCCTTACCTGCTGGAGTCCAAAGTGTGGATTGAGCCTGTCTATCTCCTAGGAGATTCTGAACAGGAGAAGCAGCTGCCCAGCCCCCACCCCCAGGCCAGCAGACCATTGGCTATTCAGTTACCAGGCAAGTCTGAGTCCTCCTCTCACACCTGCCCAGGCCCCTTAAGGCCTTGCTGGGTGCACCCCAAATCACTCTCCTCCATCTTGTGAGTTGCAGCCTACCTGTGCCCCAGATTGCAGTGAGCAGAGTCCAGGAAGTGGTAAGGAGACAGACTAGGGCTGTCTCTTCCCAAGACAAAAAGTTGTTTAAAAAACGATTTTCACTTTCTGTGTTTTCTGTCTTTGCCTGTGGTTGTTCGAGTTTAAAATTGTAGTTTTAGCCTGCCTGTGATTGCATTTTTTATCACCTGTGTTGTGTTTTAAACTTGTGGTTTTCCCTGCCCATGATTTCCCCCATTTAACATGTTGAATTGTGGGATTTGCAGTCCAACCTCTGTAGTTTGTCCCTCTCATTCCTTGGTGACAATTCTGTTTTCCCTCCAAATTTCTCCTTTGCTCTGTGCTAAGGCCAGTATGTTAAAACCGTGCACTCCCAGCCACCATTTTGTGTTCACAAGCCAGTGAAACCAACCCCCCCCCCCACACCGCACCAGGGATTTTCTACATCAGAGGGTGCTTCTTTGAGCTGTTTAAACTGTGTTTACTAGGGCCTGTGCACTTCGTTTTTTGGCCAGCAGAGGGAGTAAAGTTTTATTCAAACAGTATTGTTAGATTTCAAGTTAGTGAGGCCCTTACCTGCTGAAGTCCAAAGTGTAGATTGAGCCTGTCTGTCTCCTAGGAGATTCTGAACAGGAGAAGCAGCTTCCAACTCCCTGGCCAGCAAACCTTGTCTGAGGTTGCTGGGACCTTATATGGTCTGCTAGTGGTTGGTACATGTCTATACTGATTGGTGGTTGTATCTGGTGTTTCTATTGGATTATGGTTAATGTCCTCGTTGGTTGGGTATTTAAGGGTTCTGATTGGTTTCTGGGTCTATGATTCAGTCATTGTAGGGTTGGGACTAGGGCTAGGGTTAGGATTTCTATTGGAAGTAGGGACTAGGGCTTCCTATGTTATTGGTTTTTGGGAGTAGGGTGGGACTAGGGATAGGGTTAGATCTTTAATTGGAAGTAGTGATTAGGGCTTCTGGTGTGATTGGTTGCTGGACTAGGTGTGAGACTTAGAGTAGGGTTGGCTTTCTATTGAAAGTAGGGACTAGGGCTACCTGTGCCATTGGTTGCATGGACTTGTTTTGGGACTACTGGTAGGGCTAGGGCCTTTATTGGATGTAGAGATCAGGGTTTTTTAACTGATTGGGTGCTTGGACTAGGGCTAAGATTGGCTGTAAGTTCCTGGTCTCCTATTGGTTCTAGATTTTAGGGCTAGTGTTGTGATTGGATAGTGTTAGGGCAAGGGTTCCCATTGGCTGAAGGGGTCACCTGATTACTAGGGCTATAAAAGGCCAGGCTTAGGGCGTCAAGGCTACGGGCAGAGAGGACAAGGGCTTCTGCCTGTTTGAGCCTGTTCAAGACTGGTCGGGACTAGGGCTAGAAATGCTGCCCTTTTTCTCATTGATGAACTGGGATCACTGCCTAAAGTATCGAAGGAAGTAAGAAACCTCGGAATAACCATGGACTCCAAGCTGTCGATGAATACCCAAGTGGATAAACTAGCAAGATCAAGCTTTGCTACTATAAAAACGCTGCAACGAATTTTCCCTCATTTAGGATTTCCACACAAGGTCCAAGCTACCATCTCCCTTGTTCTGTCCAAACTCGATTACGCCAATAGCCTCTACCACGAATCACCTTTAACGACCATGAAAAGACTACAACGGATTCAGAACTCGGCTGCCAGACTACTCTTGCATATCAAACCGCAAGACCACATCTCCCCTGCCTTGAAAGCCCTGCATTGGTTACAGGGTGCCAGAAGATCCACGTTCAAGCTGCTTTGTATCACCCACAAAGCAATACATGGAATAGGACCACTCTTCATCAGGAATAAAATCCCCAAACACATTCAACAAAGGAACCTCCGTTCTAAAGGAGCATCTCGCCTCAAAATCCCACCATACAAAAAAAAAACATGGGTGGCACATCCTTCTCTGTTCAAGCAGCCAAACTATGGCACTCTTTACCCCCCACATAATGTCCACCGACAACCACCTTATGTTCAGAAAACTACTCAAGATTTGGCCCACGTAAGTACTAAATGCAAACAGAAATTTACAGCATATCCCTCTGTATACAAGCATTTGTTTTCACTATAGATAAGTACCTATCTTTGTGTATTACTTTGTATAAACATGTAAAATAATTATTTTGGTTAGAAAAAAATAATAATAGTAAATAAAAACCATCTTTGGTCTAAATGTACATACTTCCATTGTGCATCTATGTACCTTCCATGTACCTGGATCTGTGTGTCTGTTACTTTTCTCCTGAAAAAGCATATCCAATGCACTACCCTATTTCTCATCCTGTGCCTCTATCAATATCTTTAATCTACATATACTTACCTCCTTTATGTATCTATATACTTTCAATGTAATTATGGATCTATATATTTATCACTTTCTTCTAATTTAGCATTTCCAATGCACTACCCTATTTCTCATTCTATACTTCGCTCAATATATTTTCTAGCCCAACCTTCTGACTCATCTCAAATTTATTCTACTACTCCTTCCAATGCACTACCCTATCTCCCATCCTATACATCTATCAATATATACTCTACATCCACTCTCTCATTTATCCCAAACCCCATACCACTACTATGATTGCCAAAATAACCCTTTCTAGACTCTCTCCTACTCTACCCCTCCTTGCATCATCTGACACCTCTTTTACTATACCCATACCCTAAAACAAACCTTTCTAAACTCTTCCTTCTGAGTCCTCCCCTCCAAAACTCCTTTTACTCATCCAAAAGCCTCCTCCTACTGCTAAGACCTAAAAATGTTTTTATTTTTTTTTAAATCCTTCACTTTTATCCCTCCACTATCCTTTTCATTCGAAATTGAGACTAACATGTTCACTTCTCAAATTCCATATTAAACTATACTAATATACTACACAAATAACTGAATAACATATCCCCTACTCAAATTACTTCATATTTTGTACTACACTCATTTTCAACAGTAATCCTTTATCGGTTCCGGAGTGGCGTGCGACTCGCCAGAAAAGTGCTTCAACACCCATCAGGGGTAACAAGTGCTATATGAATGCAAATCTTTCTTCCCCTTTTATCCCTCCGCTATCCTTCTCACTCCAAGTAACTGACTAATATCCACCACTGAAATGACTTCATATTTCACCATATTAATTCACCACTAATACTTTGTAGGCTTCCTGAAAAGCGTGCGTCAACAAGCGCTATATAAATACAAACCTTTTTCCTCCTCTATCCTTCTACTATCATTCCAAATCCAAATAACTGACTAACCTATCCACCACTTAAAATGTACTTGCATGTTTCACTATACTAATTCAACACTAATCCTCTATGGGTCCCGGAGTAGCGTGCTACTCGCCGAAAAAGCGCTTCGACGCCTCGTCAGGGGTAGTAAGCGCTATATAAATGCAATTACAATACAATACAATCCATTCACCGTCTGCATAAGATTAATCCATCCATACCATCCTAAACCAATAAATCAATACATCTAGCCAAACCGATCTAGAGAAACTCCTCTACCCACCACACTTAGTCTGTCCCTCTATCCATCCTCAGACACCTACTCATCCCTCATTGAATCCATTTATCCAGTCATCCATCAACATCGATTCCCTATCCATCCAGCCGCCTGCCCTACCCCAGGTCTGTCCCCTCCAGCAAGCCCCCCGGCTCCTGACTATTCATCGCAGAACCCTCAAGGCACATGTGAGCCCCATCCCTCGCACCCACAGAGACTGCTCCCAGGATTAAAATGTCTGCTCTTAAAGGGAGCTTTCCCTTCCCTCCAACCCCAGCCCCACCCTGCTTGGTAATTAGGCTTAACAGAAGCAATTAACAAAACAAATTGCTCTGAGCCCAACTGCCTCATTATTTCGGATAGTCAATCGTTTGACCAGGCGAGAGACAGGCCCCTCAACACGATGCAACTTGTATATATAAAAACAAGCATTGGCATAGCCAATAGGTCTCGCTTTTGGGACCTTATAAGTATTTAGTTATGCAGCAGAATATCTTTGGTGCAACAACACCAACTGTTGCATGGCTAAACACTTATAAGGTCCCAAATGCGAGACCTATTTTCTATGCCAATGCTTGTTTTAAGAGCAAGCAGTGGTCCTAGGGACCACTGCCTGCTTAGCCTGCATTCACAAAGATTATGCGAATAGGTTACCACCTAATTGAATTTGGTGGTAAAAAGCGAATGTTTGCAACCCTTTTCAGGTCGCAAATCATTCATACATACCCTTGTGATTCGGTATTATGGAGTGACTCCTCGAACACACCCCTACCTAATACCGAATAGCAAAACCCAAATTGCAATTAGTTAACAAGTTTTCAAATCACAATTTGGGCTTTGTACATCCCAAAATGCCGAAACATTGCTTTGTACATGTGGTCTTTGATTGCATTGGCTGCCAGATCGCTTCATGTCAATGAGGTACCATGACTTTTATTTCACAAATCAGTGCATTCTGTAAGTTGTGTTTTCAATTTACTTTAAATTGAATCAATTGGACTAAAGTACCTGGCAACAATGATTTATTATTTATAAAAAGTAGAGGGTGTGGCCTAACAGCCAGAGCTGCCGGCTTTGGATCTGGGGAACCAGGTTCGAATCTTGG
Organism: Lissotriton helveticus; assembly: GCF_964261635.1. Taxonomy (NCBI): domain Eukaryota; kingdom Metazoa; phylum Chordata; class Amphibia; order Caudata; family Salamandridae; genus Lissotriton; species Lissotriton helveticus. Next base: position 135,821,992 of record NC_136063.1, on the reverse strand, counting down.
CGGCTCAATATCCTGTGATTCTGGGCAAATCACGGAGTGTCCTGATGCTCACCAAAAACGAATATAACTGGTGCTCATGTAAAGCCTTTAATACCTTTGGGTCGAGTTCGTGCTATATATAAAACTTCAAAATAAATTAAACATAAGGACATGAAACATGGTGCCATGCTGGCATGGAACAATATGGCAATGTTAAAAGTATGTTCATGATGGTATGGGGCACTCATGTGCGTGCTGGCTTTGAACCCGCCTCTGGTACAATATCTGGTATGCTTAGCTTTGGCACAATATTCTGAGAAGCATACACCCATGCCACTGTTTTGTGGGATACAATATTTTGGAGAGAGGTATGACAAGACACTTTTATTGATGGAGAGGACTTTTGGTTTGTGACAAAGAGGTTCTTGTGCATTGTTTCTGACAATCACACGTTGTCAGTGTTTTGCAAGGCCTGTTGACAAGCCTTACAGTAGTAGAAGCAGAGAGAGTAAGACACGTCCCTTTAACAGGCACATTACCTGACCAGACCTGATGTGCTTTCATTTATATAAATATATGCTGAGGTGACACAACAGACCCTGAGCGAAGAACCCACTGCCCCCCCTACCCCCTGGCAATAGTCCAAGTTACCAGAGATGACTTCAGCTCCAATCTAGTTTTGTTTTTTCTTTATTTATTTTTTGTGGAGGGAGGAAGAAAACCATAGTTTGCAGGGGATAGAGTGCTAAGTCTGGGACTTGCTGACTGACTTTTAACACTGTACATATGTACTAAGAAGCCCAGCTTGCAAACCATTGCCTGCTGACTAGAAAGGCCCGACTGGCTCACTCTTGACAGTGTGGCTGGCTGCTGGCAATCGAGAATGTACCCAGCACGGATGTTAAGATGGCTGACTCTGGGGTGGGCACCACCTACGTCACGATGTTTATAGTGCTGAGTTTTCACGTCAGAAAACACTGCATTCTGGGAGCTATAGTCTTAGTTTACTTACTTGAACCCTTTGGTACCACACACGTGATACTGATGGGTAAAAGAAAGCCAAAGGCTGAAAGCAGCAAGCAGAGATGAGCAAAGGATTGTAAAGAAACCCTGCAAGAGGTTGTTGGGCCCACTGTGATGACGCCACACTGTGCGCGCGCCTGAGAGGTGCTCTCTCAGCCTCCCGTGCAGGTTTGCCCTCAGTGGTGCACGTGTTTACATCCACTGGCTCGTGCTATCAGGAGTCGTGCACGTAGTCTCTAAGTGTGTACAGATGAGCACGAAGGGTGGAGACACTGACAGTGGGTGGGAGGGGAGGCCGCTGTCAGTCGGTTCTCTTCCTTACTTGCTTGGCAGCCAGCAGCTGGGACTCCTCACATGGGGCCTGAGTGAAAATCCATGAGGGGTGTTTCCTAGCAGAGATGCCATACGTGCCAGAGACAGAGCAGGAGAGGAATTTAAAGAGGGGGCTGTACCTAGCACCGATAGTAGGCACAGACACTTGCAGCTTCACGGTATTAATTTATTGTTCGTGTTTTCATTTAAAAAGCAAATTAAACAAGAAAATAGCTTCAGTGTCAGGAAACCCCACCGGCAGTGGTAGGTAGGGAGAAGGGTTTGCACAGTGTCTGACGGGGCACCACAACGCTTTTGACAGAGAAAAAAAGTTTAATACAATCCTAAGTGACTCCTTCCATTATCTGTCAGCTTGACTTATTCCTCGGGCCTTGTTCCGCATAGCGGTGCTGAAACATTACCCGCTTCCTTGTAAGTTGCATCGTTCCCTCGTGGTACGGAGCCATCACGACTTTCCAAGAATCGCTCGACGGGGCGCACTGTCCAAGATGGAAGGGACGCAGGAACTCTCAGCTCCCAGCACCTCTCTCTCTCCAGCAGATAAACAGGCAGTGCTGACACAATTCTGTCTACGGACCAAGCACACACCCCACAATCAAGATAAAAAAGGCAGGCAGACGGACACAAGCACACACACACAATCAGGTATAAAAAAATAGAAAACAAGATAAAGACATCCATATCAAAGCGCACTAGTTTAGCTATATACGTGGACCATTGTATAGTGAAGGTGCTCCCAGAATGCAGTAGTATTGGGCTACTCGCACACACACACACACCACTACCCCAAACACGCACATACAGGACGACGACCAATAACTGGCCGTCTATAGTGAAAATAGGTACATTTCTTGAGAGGCTGGGTGCATCTAGTGAAGCAGAAATGTGAAACTTTTGAGTATATAGTGAAACAGAAATGTGAAACTATTGAGTATATAGTGAAACAGAATGAGCTGGGCGCTGAGCTGGGGCCTGCAGCAGTTCGCTGGCGCGCGCATGCGCGTACCCCCTCCCTTCTCACATGCAGAGAAGCACACATGAATAATTCAGTGCACGTCTCCTGGCTCTCCTGCGCGGCCCAATCCCCGAAGCCCGCGGCGAATTGGCTTCTCCGACTCTTGCCAACGGGCATCTTTTCTGCGCTCGCGGCACCCATGGAGACAATGAAGGTAAACCGTGTGACGCATCAGCCGTGTTTAAGTTTCCCTCCAGTCCAGTCGCACGCTGCATTAAAGTTCCAGATCCGTAATTTTTGGTGGAAGGTATTAGTCGGGATTACAACCGCAGAGGGCTTTATCTGACGCTTGGAAACCCCTGTGAGCTCCCTCGATATCCTTGTGGGGGCCGTGTCTCACAGCACATTTACATCTTTACATGTTAAGTGGAACGGACGTGCGCAGGACCTCTTGTAGGGCTCCGCATTAGATTTCACCAACTGGAGGGGTATTACCGGCGGGGCAGGGGGACGAGCGTTGTTTGTAGGGCTAAATATTGAGAGGACTACCACTTCTAAAAAAAAAACCCATAACTTTTCATTCAATCCTTCTAAATTAAGAACAAAAGAAGGCTGTGGACAGGTGGAGCTCGGACATAAAACAATATCCCGGGGCAGGAGTCTTCGGCTCTTCCCAGGGCTGACAAACGAGTTTTAGTTCCACCTCTGACTCGAGACCGTATTCAAACAAGCTCGCGCAGCAGCAGGGGGGAGGCGGGAGGCCTGCACTTACGGGAGCGATAATTGCTGCCATTTGGCGGTGCTCGCTCCCACAAGTAGATCCCCTCACGTGCACCCGTTGCCATTGATGGCAATGGAATGCGTGCACATTTTTGGCTGAAAAGCCATGGCGATCAGAAAAGGTCTTTTTACCTATGGAGCGCATGGGCGCTGCGTAGGCGAGACCTAATAAAAAGAGCTAAAGGAAAGAAATGGAGAAGAACAATTCCCAGCTTGTGCACACTCGCTTCTTGTTTTCATAAACAGACTCCTAAAGAGAACCATTAAAGGCGCTGACCTGTCCAGTGGGGAGTGTAAAATGGGAGATAGTGCAGGGGCAAGTGGCATGACCATGGGCAATTCAGAAATGTGCCATTTCACGAGGTGGGAAGTCTTCACACAGAGGGTACCTACCCTGCAATTAAATATACTATGAGTGCACGTGATAACACAGTGGGTCTTTCTCTAACCCTGCTGTGGTAAGGGGTGCAAAGGGATACCATGTATTCATGTCTGAGACATTCATTTGCAAAAAGGCAAAACCTGCTGTGTTGGCTTATAGGCCAGTTCACAGTATATCAAGGACCCATTGTGTAGGCCGCTGCCTGGTGGTGCCTCCTGACTGCATAAGCCAGGCGATGCTACTACACATTTCATTTCCCTCTGCTTATATTTGTTTTTAGGTCGAGCCTGGGCAGCGCATGCGCTGCTCTGCGAGCCATGCTGTATAGAAGTGTGGAATAGAAGCCCCACCCATATTTGTCATTATCTTGTGTCATTGTTCTTCATAAATGCTAGTTTCTGATTCGTTATTAGGGTTGTTAGTCCCTCCTTTTTACCGCCTTGTCTTAATTTGTAACCTCTCATGAGGACTGGCCCATTTACTTCTGTTGTTACATGGTATGTCTTATTTAGTCTGTAAGCACTATTTTATTTAGTGAGTTTTAACTACTGCAGGCATGACCTGCTTTCCTGCAACATTCAGCGCCATGCGTGCTTTCATTTACCGAGCAGCCGGGACAATAGCAGCCGATTCTTTGAGATGAAAAAGGTCTCGGATTTACAAGAGTTTGAGCTATTGGCATTGTAAATGACAATGCTTTTTTTATGTGGTAATTAGCAAAACAGATAAATAGGAGGCATTGTCATTTACAATGCCAGTAGCTTAAACTCTCGCAAATGCAACACGTATTGCATTGAAAGAGCGTGTTATGATTTGTTGTAAATCCGTTCAGTAGTTGTTGAGATATATTAAGGGTAAAAAGAATATATAGATATTCAGGCAGTTGGGCTTGCGAGAGTCTGTGAGACTCATGCTGAAGCAGCAGTTTAAAAATAGTGTTCTGATTGGCCCAGGGAGCTTTAGTTCTCTTGGAACTTCTTGCTCCTGCCGAAATCAGACTGGGAACCATTACAGGACTCAGAGACTTAGTACCCTGTCCTGAAGTTGTAAAAAATAAAGGTATATGGGAGCAGGGTAGGGATACACTGAATCCTAGGCCCCATTGATGCGACCCAGAAACCTCCCGGGGCCAAAAAGGAAAGAAAAATGGCAAAACATGCTGCAATCCTGCAAGACTCTAATTGGGAAAAAATGTTGGGTGGGCAGGATGCATTTAACCACCCCCTGGGGCCTTCGCAGAGGCTATGTCCAGGGAAGCCCACGAAGGAACCTAGCCGTTTCCCTACCTGCAGCGGTGCGGGCAGGGAAACTTGCGTTTGCTCTCGCTTAGCGGGAGCATTTTAAAATCTCCCACCAAGTTGGAGCAAATTCCAAGTCCGCTCCCAGCGGGCAGGATCTTAATAAATGCCCAGCCCAGATTTATAGTGTATTCAATGCCTCTACACTACACACCTATGGTGCATTAGGATCAGATGTGTTTTGTAAACACATCCCCAAACCTGGTGGCTTAGCGGACACTGTGTCCACTGTAGGGGCATGTGTTTGACCTCATGGTCACAGGTTCAAATCCCGGTGAGTCCACTGATCCTTTCATCCTTCTGAGGTTCATAAAATGAGTACCATTGAGTTGGGTAACAATAAACATCTGTTATTCAGTGCCAAGATGCCCTTCTGTGTGAATGTGTGCTTTACAAATGCTTATTTTATTAACTGAACTCAGGCTGTACAAATTCAGATAGACTAATAATATGGTACCTACCATCCACTATATAAACTATAAAACAAACCAGGACACTCATTAGAGGATGTCATCAGTGATGTCACATAACATGCCATGAGTGATATCATGTGAGATCATAAGCACTGCATGGCAGAGCGCAAGTTATAGGTTAGTGCTGCGAACTACAACTGGTGAATTAAATGTTGTTTCCGTATTGTTTTGTTCAAAACATTAATGTGGTCATCGACAAATTCACCTAACTATAACGTTACTTTAACGTATTGTTTTCTCTCGTGAAAAAAAAATAATATATATATATATATATGTGTGTGTGTGTTGTACTTTTCCACTGAAAAAAATCAAAGGTTACAGGAATGTTATAGTTAGGAAATTGAATTAAAAAAAACCTTAGAAATTCACTCAAAAGCAAAGGGTTACAGGGACGTTACAAATAGGTTCAGATTTTACACAAATAAAACAATAGAAATTTAGTAGTTCTAGTTATCTCAGGAAACTAGAACTCATGCCCGAGGTAACTATAAATCACGCCCCAGCCATGCACAGTTTTCTCATAATTAATGTTGAACAATCTGTCCATACCTACACCTGATAGTAGTAACACTTCAGAGGGGGAGGTCGACGTACATACTCTCTAGGTATCACCCTAGACCCGAAACTGGACATGAACAATCACATTACAAGATCCGCTAAAAGCGCCTTTCTCAATTTGAGACTACTGTACAAAATAAAACCCTTCCTCCCGCCTAAGGACCTTCAACAAGCCACCAAGCACTGGTGCTCTCCAGAATAGACTATGGGATCGCAGCCCTGACTGGCACTGCAAAATCCCACGCCGCCCCCCCCTGAAAACCACATTCAATGCTGCAGCCTGAATGGTCACCGGAACTAAAAAATTCGAACACATCTCCCCTGCACTCAGAGAACTTAAATGGCTCCCAATTGAGTTACGAGCCAGCTTCAGAACGGCCTGCCTCACGCACAAAGCCCTCCACACAGGCAAACCAGAATACCTAGCCGCCAAACTCAAAAGAGCCGGCCAGTCCAGGAACCTCAGGAGCTCCAATACTCTACTACTCATCCCGCCGAAAACTCGCAAACCAAAAACGGCGACCAGATTGTTTGCTGGAAACTCTCCCAAAATCTGGAACTCCATCCCCCCACACATCAGAAAAATCCCCTCGTTTCCAAAATTCAAAAACCTGCTCAAAATCCTCTTCCTGGATCGTTCGCAAGCGAGCAGATAGGAGCTAAGAAAGTACATTAACCGGCACCCCCTATAACTTTAACTAGGTGACCAATGTCACTGATTCGGACCTAGAAAACTTCCTAGAGACTCGTATTGTTGGAACAAGAAACTCTTTGGATTCTCGACCCAAGAACTGTGGATTATCATGTTACATCACTAAGTCAACTCCGATTAAATTCTGCTTTTATCTTCCTGTACAATATGACAGATCCATACTATGCTCAGTCGTTGCTGGGAGTTCTTTTTTGTTTTGTACGGTGACAATTGCTCTATGTCTCTGTAAAGGTACGTATATTGTATTCATTGTCTGCATGTTCAGGTACCATTTACTACTTATATGTCCGATTCACTATGTTCCTCTATATTCTCTCTACTGCCCATTTGCACATAAGTTACTTGTTTTGAAGCGCTCTGATACCCTCGGGTCCAGCTAGCGCTATACAAAACTCCTAAAATAAAAAAATTAAATTATTACAAATGTTAGTCTATTATAAATGATGGCATAGAAGATGTCACGACTGATGTAATATGTGGAGTAATTAGCAGTGCATTTAGAGGGAACGAGTTATAGTTTCTTGAGATAACTATAACTGCTGAATTTCTATCGTTTTATGTGGGGGGGGTTTAGCAGGGGGGGCGCTAGAGAGCCCACTGTAAAATGGCCGCCCCATAGTGCAGCTCCGCCGGCCGTGATAATATCCTGTACTCTGGCCACCTTCGATGACAAATGTGATCGGTGTGTTGCGGTGAACAGAAGCGGCATAGACTTAAGCCAAAATAATTAACGTGCAGCCCCAGACAGCACAGACACATCTAATTCGATGTGCTCGCCAGTTGGGCTACAACTGACAAAATGGTGGCTGCTAGATCGTAGATGAGGTGGAGGTGTAAGGAGCAAGCGTTGTGGCCGAGCATCTGGGGGGCTGAGGAGCAGCGATAGACAATATACGACTCCTCCGGTGAGCCCTGCACCGATGTGCGACCTGTCTCTGCACTCCGCCTGCAGGTTGATGACGGCGCTCTGGACCTGCTAAACAGAGCCTCAGGGCCGGGAGAAGGCATCGAGACCCTGGTGGGGTATCTCATGAGACGCCTTTGCAAGCTGACTGGAGAAGAGCGAATGCTGGTTAGTGGGGTGCTTGTGCAATGGGAATAGGCACTAGAGCCTTCCCCCTGAGGGAACAAAGCCACGGTGCGAGACCTGTGCAGCCGAGGGGCGAGAGACCCAGCGGTCACTGCTGCCGCAACACGGAGAAAAAATCCTGACTAGGGGGGGACTTAGGCCCTGAACTCAAGTGAAACTGCCGGAGGGGTCGTAAAGTGGTGGACAGTCCCGTGTGAAAATAAGGAGTGTTGGCCAGTGCTGACCTGGCGACGGTGCTGTGAGGAGCGGAAGTGTGGTGGTGCAGGACATGAACGTAAGCTCGTTTGGAGTGGACCAGGACTTGGACACAACTGGCTAATGCAGATTGGTCACTGCCCCACAATACACCAATGGCGTCTTGGTACCTAGCTGCTGTTCCCTGGCCAAGGTGAGATACAAAGTGTAAAGTAAGCGACATAGTCTCTTATGTGCCTAGAAAATACACCCAGGCTGTTGAGAAAAGCTGGGACAGTTTGTGATTTTACCCACACTGTGAGTGTGGCGCATGCTGGCCGGTGGCTACTGCAGGCCAGGTGGTGGCATTACTGAAAAGGTGACCAATCGCATTGATACTGCGGCAGGCAGAGGGGCCTTGCAAAGTGACAGGAAAGTGGGGAAACCCCATCATTTGTGAGAAGGGGTAGATACTACAGTGCATCAAAAGGAGGCACCAAGGGAGACAAAAACAGCACCCATTTTCAGGCCTAAGGGAACGCGACACAAAAGCGGGAGACCCCAGCATAGCTCCTGCACCCAACGCACAACAAGCACAGCCAATCAACAGAATTTGGTGCACACTACAGGCCCCATGGCTTCAATGGGGAAAACAGACAAATCACAGTCCAGAAATAATGTTTGAAAGCAGGAAAAGTGTGAGGGTGCAGCCAGGAACTGCGACTGAGCCGGGCACAGATGCCCCCAACCAGGGCACTACGTCTTTAGAGTGCACTTTCATATGCAAGAAAGTCTGCAAAATAGACCGTCTCAACCTTCAAATCGGCCACCTTGCCACTAAGTTAGATAAACACTTGACGCGACTGACAGAAGCTGAACAGAGAATTCCTACCATGGAGGACACCATGCAATTTGTGAATAACAAGTGCCTAAAACTGGTGCTCATGATTATACAGGCAAAAAATGAAGTCTTTGAGGCGCGCTCCCAGGGGAGCAATTTACGCATAACAGCGATCCGGAAATCGACGAACACAGGCAAAGTGGAGGTATATGTAAAGCGCATGCTGACAAGTGTTTCGCTCTGATAACCTCTCACACTTGCTGGTGGTGGAGCATGCTCTTTCGATCCCTGGCGGCAAGACCGATTCCAGGGGCCACTTCAAGGCCGATAATCTCTAACCTCTTAAACTACAGAGACGGGGACACTGTCTTAAGGTTAGCGCGCAAACGCCTCAAAATCACATGCCAGGGAAATGCTGGGTCATTCTTCCAAGACTTCACGGCTAATGTCCAAGCTGCCCGGAAGGAATATTTACCCGTCAAAAATAGCTGCAAAAAGTGGAACTACCTTATGCCATGCTATACCTGGCCAGGCTATGAATCAACTACCAAGTCAAAATGAAAGCCTTCTCAACGCCCAAGGCAGTGATGGAGTACGTTAGCAAACTCTCCCCTCGAAGACGAGAACCACAGGCCCAAGGAGAAAGTACAGATGAAAATTGAGGCTGCTGGCTGTCTGGAAGCGCTGAAACCCTGGCTACTATTCCCCAATTACCTTTTGATTTTTTTAGTTACCTAGGGGGAGCGGATGACTAACCGGGCTCCAGACCCAGACTTGTGGCCTACAGAGGTGTGATGAGTGGATTGCGAGATAGATCAACTTGTTTTCTATATAGGCACCTGTGGCAATAAAAAGCTGCAGCCATGTGTGGGACAGGGCAAGTGTCACAGAGACTATAGCGTATGTTGCCAAGCCCCCACGCCCCGGTGTACATCGACACACTGAAGCTGACACACTGCTATACTACAGACACATTGGTTCCTTAACAGTCAATGTGACAGACATGAATAGACCCAGGGCACTGGACAACACATCTCTCACTACATGGAACGTCCCAGACTAAATAATCCCTGCAAGACACGCGAGGTGTTATCCTACCAAGACAGACACCATATACCAATTGCTCTCCTTCGGGAGACGCACCTTACAAAAAGGTCAGGATGCGTTTGGGGTCTGTTTGGTTCGGTCTGACAAGCTTCATCGTTCTCATCCTACTACATGGGAGTGCAAACACTGGTCAATCCATTCCCTGTTACCCACATGATAACGGATAACCAGGGTAGATATGCTATTCTGCAGGCAGCACGCTCGGCTCCCTCTTAACTTTGGTTAATACGTACGGACCAAATGTAGACGACCCAGAGTTCTTTTCTCAAATCTGGATATATTATGGTCCCTTCCCCCGTCAGCAATACTATGGGGATGTGACCTAAACACATCTCTTGACCCTGTACATGACAGATCAATGCAGACAGTGGTTCACGATAAACAGGCAACCAAAGTACTAAAGGAGGGCATGGAGGTTTGGAGTGGTGGATTTGTGGAGGCTGAGAAACCCAAGAGGCAGAGAGGGCACTTATGCCTCCTTTCTGTATACCTCCTTGCTGTATACCTCCTGGTCTCGACTTGACTACTGGCTGGCGACTGAGGACGTGAGTTTCATGGACATCCGGTATATGGCACCTTGCCAGGACCTTATTAGACCACAACCCAGTTATATTCGACAAGGTGATCCCAACACAGAAGCCAACGCAATTACTCAGGAAATTTAACGCCACAGCGCTATTGGATCCAGTATACATGGAGACCATAAAACAGGCCATTGTGGAATACTTTGACGTCAATGACTGCTCAGTTGAGGGGGGCGCACACATTTTGGGAGGCATTTATAGGCACAATAAGGGGGTTCTGCATTGGTACCCATGCAAATCAACAGCGGTTCTGTCGGGTGTGAACCTGATTGCTTCCGAGCCTATACACATGTTTCCATCTATATTCAGACATAATCATATTGTGATGTATTCCTATAGGTTCTGTATCGATCCCCCTATTCCTGACCCTATTCTGGTTAACAAGTTAACTAGCAGCCATCCCATGAGGCAGAAAACCCCCATGATGCAGGAACCGTTATCTGATAAAGCCACACTACGGCACAGGAACGTGTTATCTGATTAGGTCATAACGCTTGCCATCTAATTAGACAAGCGATATTCCTCCAGCCCCTGATAAGGCATACGGAGTTCTCAAAACAAATCAAACCTATGACAGACCTGGGAAAAACCCTGCGGCCATTGTTTTGATTTCACCGAGAACTTCAGCAAAAGAATGTGCTAACGACCTGGTCGTATGACATCCTTATTGACGTATCTATGTCCATCCTTACGTCAATCTCGGCACCTTAAAGGTATAAATATTACCGATATTGCCCTATGCAAACACACGCGGTGGTGACGAGATCGGAGCAGCCAGACTTGCCGAAGCCCAGAGCAGAGCAGACCCCGCTGGCGCAGCCCCGCCTTCCTGACGCGCTGAGAACGAGAAGCTGCCTTTTTCTCCTGCCGAGAAATCCAGCTCCGGCGCTTCCGGGTAGCCCTCGCAGGCAACCTGGAATATCGAGACCAGAGACGAGAGATACCATCCCTCATTCATCCTAGATTCCAGGTACAGAACTGAATAACCCCTCGCAGAGAATTCTTTAGTCAGTCACTTGGCAAAACAAACTTAACTTAAACTGCTACTTTCTATTCCCGCCCACGTATTAGGCTTAGGTCAGGTACACGGGGTAGGCGTAGTTAGAAACACCAGTTGAGTACGATTAGTCAAATGTATATCTGTATCATTTTATTCATTTTAAACCTTCATATGGCTTAGAAACCATATCAATGTTTTTACAGTATTATTTTATACTTCTGCTTTTAATGTATGCACTTTACTTAACCATAAGTATTGCAATAATATCGATCCATTTCTCTTGTATGAGAAAAGAGACTGATCAATAAATAACATCTTTTATTGAACACGCCCGTTTCTTCCTTTTCTCTACAATCTGGTGAGACTAAGAATGCACGTACTGACTGAGTAAAATAAATTGCCTTTTGTTCACACGACTCTAGAGATACACTCTTGATTAGGGGAGAGCAAAGTTGTCATGTTCTATGGTTGTCAGAAACTAAATCCCTTCTTGTCTATCCAGGGAGGTTCAACTCCTCCTTGCCTATTCGAGAAAGTTTCTAGTGAACTCTGAGCTAGCTGGCAAACCCAAAACTTTAAGTCTAATATCGACAGTAGTAGACCTAGTTAACGTCTGGTCTAGGCCTATACTATTGAAGGTATTATTCCAATGCGCAAAGCCTATTGGGATAATAGGAACTACACTACATGGCGCCCAACGCGTTTGGAAGGGCGATAAAACTAACGTAAGACATTTAGAGTAACTCAGTCGTGCTTTTTCACTCAGACCCCTTTTTTCCCATAATACTCCAAAGACGTCTGGAGTGGGTGAAAGGTAATATCCGCCAGACCTCGCAGGAGGAAACTCCTATGTATGGTTCTTGGTTTAGTCAACGTTGAAGGATACACTGTTCCAAAATATTGTGCATCTAATCTTTGTTTCCATAAGAAACCTGATCTGCAAACAAAAGAAAGAACCTTCCTGTCGGTAAAATGGTAGACAGTGATGAGGAACGAGAGACAGTTAGAATAGCAACTGAACTCGCAGCAGCTGATACTGCTATACAAGAGACAGACCCGGATATAATACTCATCCCGGTCATCAAAAGGAAATCTATAACCTTAAAACTTATAGAAAATGGACTGACACCTAGAGGTGGCACAGTCATATTCGTAATTGAGGCACACGAATATCGGCAGACAGAGGTATATTATTCATGGATACATTTTCCAGCAGCAAATGCTGTAACTAAGTACTTCCACTATTACAAAACAGAGGAACCTCCTGATACGTACACTCCTTTCGAGGAGGTGGAAGTACCACTTAAATTTCAAGAGCATCTGCTCTTATTTAATGGCGCCCTAAAACATAATAATCACATCACCAGGCTCGGTCCCTTAGGTAGACCAGGAGCAACGTGGCCGGTCCTAGCCGGATACACACCACATCCAGACTTCGAAAGAATGTCTGCAGTAGATCTTTTAGTACCACTAAAACAATTAATAAAAATACATAGACAATTAGTCCAATATGTAATGCTGACTTCAACAATTCAACCAGCAATTAAAATTCCACAGCTGACCCCTCACCAGGGGAACACAAATAAAATTACACCACAGAACATACAATCCTGCCTAGGTAAAGTACCAGCTAAACGGGAACAAATACCATTCTGGTTAGCACAAAAAATCACCCAAATAGAGGCGGTGTTTCCAGACACCACCCCGTTAGAAAAACACAGGATTCTGACTATCTGTCTTCCAATGGGAATCGCACCACACGTGGAGGACTGTGACACTTGGGGTACAGCCTTTGCTTCCATCTACACAAAAACGCACGGTGTTCCATCCATTTCGGTAATACCAGATGTGCTAAAACAAATTCAAGACGAATACGGTCCAGAACCCGCTTTAACTCTTGGTATGAAATTACTAAAAGACTTCAAGCAGGTCTCGGCTATATTATTAGCCAACATAAAGGGAGAAGCAGCAAACGTGGCGATCCGCCAGAGGTTAAAGGAGACAGATATAGCAGACCAACCAGCTGAGATTGCCAGAATCATAGAAAAATCCTATGAGGAACTAGGTAGAGATAGTTTAAGTGGAATACCAGTAAAACCACAACTGATTGAAAGTCCTGAAAAAATATTTTTTAATAATAATTCAACATCACAAAAAAAGAGCTGGGATGGAAACAAACAATCCAATCCTAAAGAAAAGAAATTCCAGTCCAGAGGAAGGTCTCCTAGGCGGAGAGAAAAATCTCCGAACCAAAGACACAGGTCACCCCAAAGTGACCCCTCTGGGAAAAGATATAACCTTAGAAATAGGGATAATATAAAGAAGCCTGATAGATATCAAGACATTGATACACGTCCCTCTCAATCTTTTCAGACTTCCTCGCAGAAATCGGAAAGAAGAGGACGATCAGAACAAAGAGAAGAGCACGCCAAGTCCAAAGACAAGGAACCTGCTCATCTAAAAAAGAAACTACAATTTCCAAAAAAGAAGGTAGCCAGTATCAAGGTAGTTAACAATGCCGAGAATACTGAGGACACAACTGAAAAACGGAGAATGGGCTCAGACAATGCTAGACAGCGCAGCAGAAGTGAGCATAGCTCGCAAAGTCCTTATGAATCATCTGGAGACAGTGGACACGAATGAATATCTTCAAGTGGAAACTGCAGACACCAGAGTTAGGAAACCTCACAAAATATATGAAATAACATTACGTATAGAAGGGGATAAGACTAGAAAAATAAGGGGACTATTTTGGGATAATCTCTCCAAGGGCTATGACATCCTTCTAGCTGAAAAAGACTGGCCACCAGAGTTTGTCAGGGATTGCCCTCATGGCGAAGAAATAATTATGCCTGCCTTCTCAAATCATATCCCAATTAATAAAAAATACACACTTGCTAGAAAGTGGGCAGTAGCTCTAGCTCCTGCTTTATATAAAAATCATGTAGGATGGGATGAGGACTCTCCTCCTCACAAAATCCAGTTAAAATCACAACCTACTGCACAAAGACAGTACCCAATTAAGCAAGAAGCTAAAAAACAGGTAAAAGAAATCCTAGATCAGCTAGAATACCAGGGGGTGATTGAAACTTGCACCTCACAAATGAACAACCCTTTGTTTCCGGTCTCCAAACCAGACAATTCCTATCGTCTAGTTTTGGATTACCGACACCTTAACTCATGTTGCAAAACTTTTGCAGTGCAAAACTCGCATAGTGCTGCACTAATGAATAACATAGTGCGCAAAAAATACAAAACAACATTAGACATCTCTAATGGATTCTTTTGTCAAAACATAGCACCAGAGAGCAGATATTTGTCTGCATTCTCAATAAATGGCACTCAAAAACAATTCTGTCGGTTAGCCCAGGGGTACAAGAATAGCCCAGGGGTATTCTCAGCGAGAGTAACAGAATTACTACAAACATATGATGACGAAGCATTATCTTATGTCGACGACATATACTTAACAGATGATGACTTGGATACTCACTTGAAGAGAGTGAACACCATAATACTTGGGTTCGCAGCAGAGGGTTACAAATTCAACTTTAAAAAATCCAGAATTGCCCATCTGACAGTCCTGTTCTTAGGATATGAATTATCAAGTGAAGGCAAAAGCCTGGCTGACAATTTCCTAGAGAAATGTGCCGTACTCCAAGCACCTAGAACACTAAAAAACCTACAGTCAATTCTAGGCTTCCTAAATTTCGGAAGAACATACATTGCAAATTACGCAGAAAGGGTCAAACCCCTTTATGATCTAATAAAACCAGATTTTAAAAGAACCAATTGGACTCAAATACACACAGAAATTCTGAGATCCTTACAAACAGACATGTTAATTAAAACAAAATTAGAAACAAGTGATAACACACGCAATCTTGTGATTCGAGTCATCCCAGGAAGATGCGGATTCACATACCTGACCTCTAATGAGGGAGAAAAGGTACCAATTGCATTCAAATCACACTTGTACACTAAGGCTGAAATGAAATTTAGCCCAACGGAAAAAATTCGAACTGCAACACAGACAGCTATAGCAAAAGAATGAGCCCTGGCACAAGGTAAACGAATAATAATCGTGACACCGATACCAGCCCTAGAGGCTGTAACAAAAGCAAGCATTCCAAATGCTAAAGCGCTCCATCCGAGATGGATACAATGGGCTAATTCTCTTGCTGCAACAGACGTGGCATACGAATTTGATCCTAACTTAAAAACACAAGAATTTCTCCAATATGAATTTGAATGTCCTCCGCCGACCGAAATTCTGCCTCTAGAACATTACGGCTGTATAATATATACAGACGGATCAGCACAACCCGCAGTGGGGGGTAAACAAGCTTACAGTGCTGCGTGCGCGATTGTTAAAGGTCGCTGGCACGAAGGGAAATTTAAACCAGCTATCACTAAAACACAATCTCTAGGAGATTGTACAGCTCAGCGAGCTGAACTACTGGCGTTCAAGATGGCGCTTGAAAATACCGATCGAGAATTCCCCACACTCATAGTGTGCGATTCGTATTATTGCGTTCAGTCTTACAATGAATACTTGCAGATCTGGCTTCAGAATGGTTTTAAGGATGCAAAAGGAGGCACAATCAAGCATAAGATGCTCTGGGAACAAGTAGTTCTATTACAAAAAGAACTACCAAAGACTCACGTGATACATACGCTGAGTCATCAACGTGATGGCGTTCACGTTGCAGGGAATTCATTGGCTGATGAGGCCGCGAAGGCAGCTGTGCAAACGGCTTCCGTAGCTGCCATCACACGGTCAAAAACAAAAATAGACAGCGAAATATTACAGGCTGTCAGCGCTACAGAAAAGGATTTGATAGAAACACTCCCGAAAGGCTTTCCAGTAAAATACTCATACATAACTGATGCAAACAATGTTCCTTTTGCTCGAATCCCTGGAGTGGGGGATAGGGCAATTCCAAACATGGAACATAGGTTAGGACTGATAATAGCGGCACACGAAGGGCTTGCTTCTATACATGCTGGCGTCTCAGCCACAGTATCATTATTAAAACAGAGATACTGGTGGCCACAAATGAGAAGACAAACAAGGAACTATGTTTTAGAATGTGAAATATGTCAAAGAATGAAAGTATCAACGGTGAGACGACCAGCGCAGACGCCCCTTCTAATCTCGGATAAACCATTAGCCTGTGTTTACCTAGACCACTGTGGTCCCTTACAAAGGGATGGTAACTATAAATATATCTTGGTCGCAGTGGACTCATGCACGAGATTCATATGGATGTGGCCCCAGCGAACGGCTGACGCCAGAACTGTTATAAAAGATTTGCGAGTCTTTATCGGCACATACGCAATTGGAATGCTGCATTCGGACCATGGGCCTGCTTTTAGCTCTAGAGCTTATAAGGAGGCCATGGTCAGCATGGGCGTTCCATTGCGGTACTCTTGTCCATTTCACCCTGAGTGGAACGGAATTGTTGAAAGAAAAAACCGTGACATAAAGCAATCTATAACGGCAAAGGTATTAGGTTCGGGAGCTGGGTGGGTCAAACATCTAATAAGTGTCCAACGTAGTCTAAATAACTTGCCAAGAAATTCTCTGAAGGGATTCAGTCCGTACGAATTATTATTTGGAACTAGGATGTTAGTCTTAGACCTCGACAGTCAGACTTCAGTGGTGAAGGAAAAAAGCTTTGATATCAAAGATCGTTTGGCTATTTTGCAGGACTTAAATGAAACAAGAAAAGACCTGAGCAACATAAAGTTGAAACAGCAGCCAACAACCACTGAAGAACCACCACCTGTCCCAGCAAGACCTGTCTGGATTCCAAAAGTCGGGGATCTAGTCAGAGAAAAGATCGCGGTAAAGAAGGAATTTGGGCCTTCTTATAGAAAAGCAGTTCCTGTCTTGTCTATCAACGGGACAAGATCAGTTGTACTACCGCCGCTTGCTGGTAAAAAGGAGAACCGAGTTGTATCCATCG
The DNA here is from genome assembly GCF_964261635.1 of Lissotriton helveticus. Classification (NCBI taxonomy): domain Eukaryota; kingdom Metazoa; phylum Chordata; class Amphibia; order Caudata; family Salamandridae; genus Lissotriton; species Lissotriton helveticus. Next base: position 135,804,731 of record NC_136063.1, on the reverse strand, counting down.
ACCTGGTAAAACCACAATCATGTGGCCGATAACAAATAGTAGGCCAAGTGGACTCCCGATAAGTAGTAGAACACCAAGATTTGCTACAAACACAGAGGTTCAATCTAAGAGGCTAATCACATTCGAAACGCCTACAGAACTACAACAAGGACTATGCAACAATGCAATGGAACTTAGACCTCTGAAAACCCAAATAAAAACATTTAGCAGAGACACACCAATCTATAATGAAGTAACAGTAATCCTATAATGCAAGAAACAGTAATCTTGAAGCAATTGGAACTATTGACAGAACTGCATCCGGCTACTTCATAAACTTCGATGATTCCTCTGAAGGCTTCACTGAATCAAAAACACAGCCATCAACAAAAACCTTTAAAGATAAAGTTAAAGTACTTTTGAAACAACTGAAAGAAACATATCTGATTTCTCCATGGATTGAATTTTGGGTGGGTTTTGGTGAATTTATCCTCATACTTTGGCTCATCATGATACTAACGTTGGGACGCTTCATTGAGGGAAAATATGCTAAAATGGACACAGCAAGTCAGAAAATCAACTTGATCCTCAAACCACACACATCTTCACACGTCGAGAAAAGAGAACTTTCTTCAGTCAACGTCACAGCCAATCCTATACCGGGTGGGGTAGCATGGGACAACACTGACTACGAAATTTATGGTCCGGTTGAAATCCTGAAATATCCACACCAAATTAAGATCTCGTTGAGTGACTTTGTAAAACCAAGCTCATTTGCTGATGATTGGGACTTTGAAAGTATAAATAATATGATGTCTGACTTAGTAATGTCTGCTAAATTTACCAAACATGATTATTTGCAGGGTTCGACAAATTATGATAGTATGTACTGTTATAACCACTATGGTAATCACTTTCTACATAAATCTGCACAACCTAGAAATGTTTTAAATTATAATCAATGGGAACATTGTGCAACCCCTCCAAAAGGAAGCTCAAGAACCGTTTACGACAAATATTCATACTTTTCAGGTTTTAACACAAGTAATGCTGAAACATTTTATTTCAAATTGTCAAATAAGACAGGGACAAAGACCATGATAACAAACACGAAATTGATATATTCAGACTCATTCTTTGAACAAATGAATACTTTTGGTTTTGATTATTGGGACAAAATTGTTGAAGTAAAGAGTGTTTGGGGTACAAAAGAATGGCAAGTACAGGGTATAGAATCTTTGTTTAGAGCCTGCATGATCCCAGAACAAATTATATTTTTAAATGACATTGTTCAACAAACTACCTGTCTTGGCTTAGCCAAAATCAAAGACTTAAATAAACCGTCTATTCCAAAACCAACAATGAACAGCAATAGCTCTACAGATGAAGAGATAGACGTAAATTATGTATTAAACCAAAACAGAACACATCCTGATTGGAAAAAGTGGTTGATCTGGCCCACAGATACTAATAACTGTCAAGATAGATTCCTGAACAAAACACAGGGGTTCAAAATGACCAGGCCAGACCCTAGATATTCCCAAAGACAACACCCAGGAATAATAACCACCTACAGTGTGGGCAAATTATGCCTTCAGTGGCTACAAACTTCCACACTGGCAGAAATTAAGCAACACCTAACTTTACTTACTGATGGTGCTGACTTGCGTGATTTCATTATGGGACCGCGCAAACAGCGTCAAAAACGTTTCATAGCAGCCTCTGTATATGCAGCATACAACGAGGCCTGGAAGGTGACTCAAATTGAGACAGCAGAAAGTATACGGGAAATTGACCGTATTAATTTGGAAAAATCACTTTCTGTAGTGGACAATGGGTTAATGACTCTGTCCTCCAGAATTATTTCTCTGGACAGCATTGTGTCTTCAGCAATCGACATAATATCGCAAGACTTACTGTTATTACAACACGGTCAGTCCCAATTGCGTTCTATTGTACAGCTTGGCTGGACGTTACAAAATCTGCGTTCAGGCTATGTGCCTTGGCGTTTAATCAACACGACGTCACTTTTCAATACCTTTAACCTTACTGATAAACAAATCAGTATGGCACAAAAGGGTGCTGATTATACAATCCTGAGCATTGAGAAACTTGAGAGATTACCAGTGACAATGTCAGAACGACCTGTCAGTGAATGGATAATACATGGGATAATTAATATTCCAATATCAACCTTCAGGTTTCAATACTGCCAAAAATATATACAGGCTGGCATGTACGAAAAATTGGGAAAAGGGTACATTAAAACAACATGGAACTTGCCCTATTCACATGCATGTGTCAGTAATAAAGGACAGAAAGTGTTTCTTAGTGGCAATAATTGTGCGATGTCACTAAGCGGTACACTTCTGTGTAATGGAATTAGTTTGCATGGAGCCTGTGAAGGGAACTCAAACAACCTTTCATGTCACCAGCTAGACACACCTGCTACAGAGATAGAACCATTCTTTCAAAGACTCTATAATGGGAGTTACGTTCTAATTGTGGACCGCAGATGTTGTAGTCTTATGCCCGGGACTCCTTATCTCGTAACTACGACTGCGAAGGTCAAGTGCTGTGGACGCTTATTGTTCCCCAGCTCCCTTCCAGACAGGGAGGCAAGGGCATGGCCCAACTTGAAAATTACTTCTATTCGAATAGATACTTTAAGCAGAATGAAAACAGTGCTTCTTCAGACGCCGACAAGGCTCACGTCATCAAAAGAAACGTATGATCTCCTAGTCGCAAGGACGACTGCAGAGATACATTCATTGTTATCAACTAATTCCCCCATACATTTCGCAGAAATCCTGAATGAAATCTTAAATATTTCTGATACCAGTGGAGTCTCAAAAGTATTTAAGACAGTATTTTCGATGGCATTAACACCATTCAAAGCCATACTGGGTATTTTTCCAGATTTCGTCCATTCGATTTGTGGCGGACTTCCCCTCATTTTGGGACTAATTGCAGGAATCCTATTCTTAGTCCTTATATTTCGTTATGGCAAACCATGTCACAGACAAAACACCTGCGACAAGGGAAGAAACAATCCTAGCCATTGGATACCGGGACCGGATATCAAAAATCCTGGGACTATCCCGGCTTAGAGACCTGAACATGACTTGGTTTCTATCATTTCGACCAATATGGCAGCGATGTGTTTTACCTGTATTAAAGTGCCTGCTATGCGGAGAAGAATGCGTGTTAGACACCTGTCTGACGCTACAATCAGATGCACCAATGGATGCAGAAACATTGTTGAGTCCAATAAAGGCTCATGCTTTGTGCTGCCCTCAAAGGCTACCAATCCTGATGACGGCATTCGTGGAAGCTTCACCACTACGATTAAGGGGTAGTGAAGTTCAAGATGAAAGCGGCATCGATCAGGTACGACCTTCTGTCAGCGATATTAATCAAAAAGTCAATGAAGACAATCATGCGCACGAATGCATGGTTACACCTTTTTCCGAGTTAGTGGAACTCTCCCAGGAAGCTGTTGACAACTTTTTCGAGAGTCTAAATGATATGATGTTCTCACCAGAGCAGAAATAGAGACTTTGGAGCAAGCTCGTACACGGCGTTCCCTGAATTTGGCCTTCAACTAGAAAAGCAAAATACCATGAACAATTTTCCCTCCAGTTCACGGACAGCAATTTTTTTAGCAGCCCCAAAATATTTGTGCATATTTTTCGGGTCACTATCTTCTGCTTAAAGTAAGAACTATTCTTAGAGAACTAAAATTTCTAATTTTAGATAGTTTATAGACATTAGCTGCCCGCTGGTATGTTCATAGTTATTTAATTCTGTGATGGAATGGTCTCGAACCTTTTTTCTGTATTAAGAGCCATTTCATGTGTAAATTCTCATATACAAATTAGTGATAATGTATAGATATGCGTGATTACTTTAGCATTATTCTACAGCTTGAGTGCATATATTACATATGACTGTTTTTTCCGTATATTTGATAATTTCAAAATGCATTTATGTATTTTGGGGTGGTACGGTATACACGATACTCTACAGTATGTTTTACTATGCATAGATTAGTAAATATGTCCATAGTTAGCGTGGAGTGGGTGTGATGTATTCCTATAGGTTCTGTATCGATCCCCCTATTCCTGACCCTATTCTGGTTAACAAGTTAACCAGCAGCCATCCCATGAGGCAGAAATGATAAAGCCACACTACGGCACAGGAACGTGTTATCTGATTAGGTCATAACGCTTGCCATCTAATTAGACAAGCGATATTCCTCCAGCCCCTGATAAGGCATACGGAGTTCTCAAAACAAATCAAACCTCTGACAGACCTGGGAAAAACCCTGCGGCCATTGTTTTGATTTCACCGAGAACTTCAGCAAAAGAATGTGCTAACGACCTGGTCGTATGACATCCTTATTGACGTATCTATGTCCATCCTTACGTCAATCTCGGCACCTTAAAGGTATAAATATTACCGATATTGCCCTATGCAAACACACGCGGTGGTGACGAGATCGGAGCAGCCAGACTTGCCGAAGCCCAGAGCAGAGCAGACCCCGCTGGCGCAGCCCCGCCTTCCTGACGCGCTGAGAACGAGAAGCTGCCTTTTTCTCCTGTCGAGAAATCCAGCTCCGGCGCTTCCGGGTAGCCCTCGCAGGCAACCTGGAATATCGAGACCAGAGACGAGAGATACCATCCCTCATTCATCCTAGATTCCAGGTACAGAACTGAATAACCCCTCGCAGAGAATTCTTTAGTCAGTCACTTGGCAAAACAAACTTAACTTAAACTGCTACTTTCTATTCCCGCCCACGTATTAGGCTTAGGTCAGGTACACGGGGTAGGCGTAGTTAGAAACACCAGTTGAGTACGATTAGTCAAATGTATATCTGTATGTATTCATTTTATTCATTTTAAACCTTCATATGGCTTAGAAACCATATCAATGTTTTTACAGTATTATTTTATACTTCTGCTTTTAATGTATGCACTTTACTTAACCATAAGTATTGCAATAATATCGATCCATTTCTCTTGTATGAGAAAAGAGACTGATCAATAAATAACATCTTTTATTGAACACGCCCGTCTCTTCCTTTTCTCTACAATCTGGTGAGACTAAGAATGCACGTACTGACTGAGTAAAATAAATTGCCTTTTGTTCACACGACTCTAGAGATACACTCTTGATTAGGGGAGAGCAAAGTTGTCATGTTCTATGGTTGTCAGAAACTAAATCCCTTCTTGTCTATCCAGGGAGGTTCAACTCCTCCTTGCCTATTCGAGAAAGTTTCTAGTGAACTCTGAGCTAGCTGGCAAACCCAAAACTTTAAGTCTAATATCGACAGTAGTAGACCTAGTTAACGTCTGGTCTAGGCCTATACTATTGAAGGTATTATTCCAATGCGCAGAGCCTATTGGGATAATAGGAACTACACTACAATATTGCTTATTATGACTAGCAGACTCCAGTCCCTGTTGCCAAAAATGGTCCTTCCTGACCAATCTGGCTTTGTGCCTGAGCGATCCATTGCGCATAACTTACAGACTATATTTGCGCTAATACACCAGTTGAATCCGGACCTACAGGCAGCGCAGTACTGTTAAAAGCCGCTAAAGCCTTCTGCTCCATAGAATGGTCCTATATGTACATATGGGTGTACCGGAAAAATTCTTGAAATCAGTGTCTCCTATCTGCCATCCAGGTACTGTTCTCTACGTTCCCAGAGGAACCTTCCACACTAAGTGCCCTGCAGACGCTGATTGACGTCTCCTCTCATTGACACCTAGTCCCTAGACTGTGTAACGCAGCACAGAGATATATACCGGTGCAAGAGACTCCGGTGCACTGGAACGCCTCCTTTGATCCACCATTATCATTGGAAGACTAAGGTGTTTTACTTCACATTAACAGGCATGCTAAAACCCAACTGTAATTTACGTATCGTCCATTTAAAATATTTACAACGAATATTTAGCACACCTCTCAGACTGCTACCAATATGCCCTGAGGATCGATGCATACTGCAATAGATGTGGGATGGATGAAGTAGACTTCTTGCACCTAGCCTGGAACTGTGGCCTGGTGCAGGAGTACTGGGTGAGGGTAGTGGAGGCCCTGAGGGCCATGAAATCGAATCTAGTGACCTGTACCCCTCAGATGCGCCTGCTCTGTCTGGTCGGGGAGATACAGCCACACAACCATACTTTTACAGCGATAGCACTATCACTAGCCAAAAGGCGAGAGGCAATGAACTGTGGTATGCGAACAGCACCTAAGCTTCGAGGTTGGATAATGGACCTGATTTACTGTAAAGCTAACCTTGAGATATATGCAGAGGAGCTGCAACATCCTCCAGCCCGAGAGACATATGAGATCCCCTAACAACCTACCTATTGGACAATCCAGATGTGGTTCGGCATGAGGGGCAGTGGGTGGGAGATGTGTTAGTGGCTACAATTAGTAAAGCATGTGTTACCTATGTTATTGCCTGTATGGTGTGTTAAAGATAAGTACCAGTTGAAGGCATGTTGTTTTTGTATTGTTTTCAAATCTGAAAAGCAAAAAATAAAGACACTTTTTTAAATGAATTTCTAAGGTTTAAAAATATTATATTTCCTAAGTATAACGTTTATTTAACTTATGGGTTTTTCTAGGGTTTTTAATGCTATTTCCTAATTATAACATCCCTGTAACCTTTGTTTTTGTCAGTGAATTTCTAAGTTAAACACTGATGAATTTGAGAGAGTTGAATGATTTACCCCACCCCAACCGTGGGAGTAAAGTAATACAAATATATACATATATATATATATATATATATATATATATATATATATATATATATATATATATATATATATATATATATATATATATATATATATATATCAAATAATAGAGATATAACATTGAAGTTAACAAAGTCCCATATGTACAAGTGTGGATAAATAGTTAGAGACTCAGACTTTCAAGTGTTGCTGTATATAAGCCTAATTTTGTATTCATATTTATTTTTGTTTTATATTTTCCCCAATGTTTCAATAGTGAAGCACTTATGGATACAATTGTTATGATCCTATGTGCACACTGTGATGGATAAAATAAAATAAGATTGAGACCCATAAGCATATAATCCAATAATTTATATAACTTCTTACACGGTGTGATGGATACAAAGTAAAACAAAGACACATAAGTATGCAATCAAATAATTTTATGTAAACTATGCAGTGACCTATACACATATTAAGCATAACATAATATAGATTTAATGTAACCTCATGTAATATATGCATTTGTTAAGCAGACTTGTAAGAATATCTATATATTTTTATAGCATAAGTAATATATATATATTTGTACAAAGAAATGTACAGATCTAGATATATATGTATAATCAAATTATACATGTTTTCATGCACAGGCATATGCTGTACATTTGTGTTTGTGTGTGGTGGTCATGTAGGAAATAGCCAACAATAGAATAGACTTCTAAAGATAAGATAGTTATCCGTAGATCATATGTTTGGGGGTAATGAATTCCAGAGGTTTTGGCTGCTTGAACAGAGAAAGATGTCCACCTATGTTTTTTTTGTATGCTGGGGTTTTAAAGCGGGGTGGCAATCTGGAGCAGAGGTTCCTTTTGTTGTATGTATTTGGTGATTGTATACTTGGTGAAAAGTGTTCCTGTTCCATGTGTTGCTTTGTGGGCGATAACAAGCATCTTGAAAGTGGATCTTCTGGCAACCGGAACCAATGTAGGGCCCTCAGGGCAGGAGAGATGTGGGCTTGTGGCTTTACACGTAGGAGTAGTCTGGCAGCAAAGTTCTGAATTTGTTGTATCCTTTCCATGGTTGCTAAAAATAATCCTTGCTAAAGGCCACTGGCTTAATCAAGTTTAGACTGTACAATAGAGATAGTAGCTTGGACCTCGTGTGTAAATTCCAGATGGGGAAGATGCGTTGGGGAGTTTTCATAGTAATGAAGCTTGATTTTGCTAACTTGTCCGCTTGGGCATTTATTGATAATTTGGAGTCCATGGTAATTCCAAGGTTTCTTACTTCCTTAGATACATTAGGAGGTGGCCCCAGATCATCAGACCAGGCGCATAGTGGCTCATAATTTTCCACATGTGAGTATTTCATTAGTGGAAGCATTCAGTTTGAGATGGCTCCATGACATCCACTGATCAACGTCTCTGGGGCAACTCAAGATTTTTGAGTTTCCAATGTCTATGGGGTTTTCTTGTTTAAGAAGTATTTTGTGTGTCATCTGCACAGTTATAGCATGTGAGGTGAAATTCATTGATCATTTCCTTTAATGACTTCATGTAGCTGTTGAAAAGCATGGGTGAGATGATAGTCTTGAGGGACCCCTGCTTCTGTGAAGTACGGTTTGGATGAGAAAATGGGAGTATGGACGACATTTGTTCTATTTTGAAGATCCAATGTGATACAGTTGAGGGCAGTCCCCTCTATGCTGGTTTATTTGAGACTTTGAATTAGAGTATCATAAACAACTGTGTTGAAGGCAGCTGAAAAGTCCAGGAGAAATAGTGCAGTGACCGCTTTCCGGTCTGTGTTTTTAAGGTCATCATAAACAGCGATAAGGGCAGATTCTGTGTGTCTTCCTGGATGGAAGTCGTAAAATATGGAGTTATCTTCAATGAATTGTGACATCTAGGTGAATGCTGCTCTTTTTATCAGTTTGCCCAGGAAAGTGTAATCGGTCTGCAGTTTGAGTCATACGGGTCCATGTTCAATTTCCTTTTAATAATGGGCGTATGTAAGCCTTTTTTAAGTCTTCTGGAAAGATTCCTATAGTTAAAGAATTATTGATGATTCTTCTTACTAGTGTGGCAGCAGAGGTAGGTAAAAGAATGATCTTGAAGATGTTGACTTACATGAGTTGTATCTTTGGTATCTGGGCTTGGCATAAGACACGTTGTGCTATAAGTTTACTCTCATGCACCGAAAGGCGATCCGAGACGAGGAGGCAAAGATGTATGCTGGTGAGCACATGAAGTTGCGACCTTCGCGTAGGTCTTTCCCTTTCCCGTTCCAAGGATTGGACTCTGTCTTGAGTCTTTTCTCACGACCTCTCAACTTGATTGAAGTCCTCCAATAAGTCGAAGTTCAAACGAGGTAGGACTTGACCTAACTCTGCCACTCTGACTCCAAAGAGAAAGTGTGAGAAAGTGTGAGGGGATCACAATGTCAGTTGCACCCATTTGCGGTCTCTGGTCATGGAACAGACTTCTCAGCTGGTCATAATGTGCCCTGAATGTCCTGAACTGTAGTTGACTCTGCAGCAGATCGAGTCCTTCATGAAGGGCATGCCACACATTTTTGGTGTGCTTCCAGTTCTTGTGTTTCTTGGAGTTGTAGGGGTCTCCAGTTGCATTTCAGCCGGCAGGTCCATCCATGATTCCGTCTGTCCACTTGCGACCCATTATTGGGCCTGTACTGTCCCCTGTACAAGCTTCTGTTCACTCCAGAGATCCACGCCGGTCTTCTGACACTGGAGTGTGACCAGGTGCTGACACCAATTGTGGACCCCTAACTGTCTTTGACTTGAGCCCAACTGATGTCACGCTACTAAATAACAAACAAACAAGCATTGGCATAACCAAATAAGTCTCACCTTTGGGACCTTATTAGTGTTTAGCCATGCAACACTACTAGGGGGCTTTTCTCCCATTATCCATTTTGAATCTGTGAACCCAAAGCCAAATTTGTGGACCAAAAGCTCTCTGATTGGCAGGTCACAACGTGAAGAAAAATGTTCTGTTGGGCTTCAGTCCCCCTAGTTATAGAAAACAAAAATGAATTCACCATAATAGGCTAAGTAAGCATGAATTGCTGCTGGTGCTCCACAGGAACCCCCAGTTGATTATTTATTATTATTATAATTTTTTTAATGCTCATATTGCTCGTGGGATTGCAGAGACAGTCTCACCATCTGTGAATCCATTGTAAAGGGTCTTGGACATTTGTTGAACCCGTTCACAAACCTGGTACCGGATCCACCAGCCCAGTGGGAGGTCCAACAAGAGTCGATAAATCCACAAGAGTTTAGAAATGAAATGTCCGGGTTAGCAAACATTTTCATTTAATAATGGACAGCCAACTCAAACAGTGCACGGAGGAAAGCGATGCACAACGGGAGGCTTATCGGGAATGCCACAGGAGCTGCTGCTACCCCCTATGTGCACAGCTAAAGACCATGTGCAGTGGGGGTTGATTGTGGCTGGTTTAGGCTCAGTCTGGTCAACACAGATATTTTAGCCAAATGATAATCATAAAAAGAAAGTATTGTGATGCAAATGGCATTCTTTAGGTGGGGGCATCATTAATATGAATATAGGATTTCAAATCAATTTGGGAAGTTAATTTAAATCTGTGTTCACCCAAACCATAGATTTCTGGAAGGCTGGTATCAGACTGGCAGCCTGAGGGTAAGCGTGGACCCCAGCAACCTCAGGTGATTCTCTTTTCTGTATATATATTTACTGTCTGACTACTGACACTGAGCACCTGGTTGTTCGGCCCTCAAAAAAGTAGGTTCTTTCCTTCCCGGCAGCTTATCGAGGGAGCAAGCGACCGCACCACCTGAACTAAGGGAAAACCGTACAACCCCGACTATATCCGCACCAACATCCGGCTGCTTATGCAATCTATTGAATTTATGGAGCTAGATGCCTCCGGGGGTGCCCCTCGTATATAAAAAACAACCAGTATAACCTGGGACACAGAGAGACGATTGGAAGCACACAGGGAACGCCTGAAGTGCCTTACATGTAATAAGAAACATCTGGAAGGATAGACACAAGGTGCCTATGCAAAATGCAGTTTACCGGTTCATATAAAGGGATATTTTGAACCAGAGTTCAAATATATTCGTAATAAGTAAGATGCTTTCATCAAACAGTGTGCTTGATAGAGCAGAGAGGCCTAAGAAAATAACCAGAGGCCTGAGTTGCGCCTAAGGAGTGTCAGCCTCATAAGAAGCCAAGCACGAGGCTTGGAATAAGGAGATAGTTATGCAACTCACCTCTTAACTATTTCACAAACTGAGCTGAACTAAAGCACGATAGAGCAACCACTCGGATAAATACTAGATACAAGTAGTGAACAAAACGGCTGTCAAAGTGTAAACAAACGAATAAACGTGTCTTACTTACACAGATGTTATTCTTAAACTTACAAAGTTGTACCACTTTTTCAAGATTGTGCAGTGTTAAGAATGCTCATTGGTCAATATGGACCTTTGTGCTGAGCATACGGTTTCATCAATTGATTACATATTGCCTCAGATTTGGGATCCCTTTTGCCACCATTTACACAACTACTACATTCTATAAAACTGTTACCCTAAACCAGGGCCACTGGAATTATGTGATTGTGCGTCACAACGATTTTCGCATAGTTATAGATGCGTGCATGCGATTTTCGCATAGTTACAGATGTGTGCATTTGCCACATAATCTCATCAACTGCTGTATAAACTGCAGATTAAAAAAATGTGTTTCTACCTCAGTGTTAAAATGCAGCGACACGTGTTGGAGGGCAGCCCTTTAGTAAAGCTGGACTGGTCACTTTTCAGTTGCTTGTTGCTCCCCTAATGGCACCTTCCTGCATGTGGAGGACAGGATCAGCCGGTGCCAGCCCTGCCAAGTGTGCAGCGTGGGTATAGGGCCAGACCGCCCTGCAGCCAGGAGAGGGACGCCAGTGCGAGCCCTGTACTGAGGGGTTTTCTCAGCGGAGAACAGCAGCCCCTCGCTGTGCCTGCCTGGTCAACGAGGGGATGGTAGGGCTTCGGGAGTGCACCACTTCGTCTGACCTGCTGTACATGGGTAGGTGAAGCACATCCTAGAGCGCACGTATGCATGCTTGGAAGGCACCTCGTCACCTACTGTACCACAGAAGCCTTCTGTGTGATTCATAGATTCCAGCCCTACACTGCAGGTCGCCCTTTTGGACCTACATGTTCGTCCCTCACTGGAAAGCATTCACCAGAACATCACTACTGCACATTTGCCCTCATTACAGCCCGCCTGAAAAAGGGTGCTAGAGTTATTTCCACACTGCAGGGACGATAATTGATTGGGTGCGATAAACAAAACACAGGCAATTATTAAGGTCAACGAGCATTGGCCGCGTGGCCGTGAAAGCAAAAGTGATCACGATCAAAGCGAAAGACGTGCGGACTGATGGCGGCTGCGCGCGTGAACACAAGCGTTAGGCCAGCAAGTTGCACTTTGAAAACTCAGCTACTAAAATCTCTCCGAGCAGCACATGCGCTGGCTCAGCAAGACCTAAAAAGACAACCGGTTGTCATGCAGCCTGGCTCTAATCCAGTACAATCTGCAACGCATTGACTAAACGCCAGCCTCCACCAGGGCTAAGCTTTCTACCACTGCTTTGGCATGCGGAGTGCCTGTCCTAGACATCTGCCAGACTGTGACGTGGACGTCCGTGCAGACATTCACTAAGTACTACTGCAGCGACAGCCAGTTCCAGCAGCAACCGCTTTTCACCAGCTCTGTCTTGAAAGTCTTTTTGATCTCACCCCACTCCACAGACCCTCCACCAGGAGAGGTACTGTTTTTCTCAATCTATTCTAAGGTGAAGAATCTTCTATTACAACTATTCACCAGAAAAACATGTTTCTTACTTGTAGTAACGCTCTTTCTGGTGTATATCCTATCTAGCCGCACTTTACTCATTGCCTTTCCACCTACTCTTTCTGGTGAGGGACCTCTTTTTAGCAACTAAAAAACGGTCCCAAGTTAGTACTCTGCACGCTATTACCAACAAGTGTTCATATTCTGCGCCTGAGGGCATGAACAGGGAATGGACTTGAAATTAACATGAGCATGCAGGGGTGGCGATTACCTTTCAAGATCCTGTCTGGCGCCTCTGGTGTATTCTAAGTTGATACATTTGAAGTTCGAGTGTCATCCGGAAAGAGCATAACTGTTGGAAGCGGTCTCTTTCTATACTATACCAGAAAGAGGTATGCTGTGTAAAGAGTCCAGGTATTCCTTATAAGTGGACAGGGGTTGCTCTAGCAATTCTAAAGTGCTCTATCTGGGGTAGTGTGATCGAGCAGCCTTAGGCTTATCAGAGAGGAGTGTTCGACAGTTTTATATACATTGTGAAACCAAGAACTTCGTAAATAGGTAAGTACTTTTTCAGAATTGACTTTTTATAGTCTTAACATTGTTAAACAAACAAGTCTTTTTTACGTGTAATGTTTTCCATTGGGAGAAAGAAACATTCACTGCATACATATACTTGCAGTACGTTTCCGTAGGACCCCTTTCGGTTGTGAGGTGGTAGGGGGACAATGAGCAAAGTTCCACCAGCAGTTTGGTCATATCTACCATGTTGAGTCCGGTTACAGAGGTGCTGGACGGGTTGGAAGCCTTGCGTGTTATGTGGTAGGAAGGGGTGCCTCCTGGAAATAGGTTGTAAAGGGGAACGTGAGAACTAGTCCAGCAGCTCCCAACGGGGTGGTTCGGTTATGAGGGTCCTTGGAGCTTGGGAAAGCAGTCTGTTTCCCTAGGGCCGGGCCGGGCGCTCAGGTACAGAGTGTTTTGTAGCTGGCTAACAGTGAGCGTTAAGGCACTCACTATTGTCTGACAAGTCCTGCAAGGGGAACAACAACAACAGGACTTCAGGCCACACTCATTGCTGGCCTCTGCTGCGCTGCATCTCTTGCCAGCTGGTCGTCGGTGTTGTTGTTGGGGTCCAGACTGGACTTTCAACAAGGTTTGGTTTGCTGCAAGGAGCCAGTACCCCGGGTATTGGTGCAGCAGGGCTCATGGAGGTCCGGGCATCTTCAGGCTTGGCAGGAAGATGGATCTGACCTCCTTGAGTGTGCTGACCTTCTCCTGGGCGGCTTCTGCTTGGTGGTCTTGGTGGATAGCAGCGTCTTTACCTAGACGTTGCGGTCAGGCTAAAGGGGAGTTGCTCCTCTACTCCAAGGGAGATGCAGGCTTCTTGGCGAAGTGCTGGCAACCCTCTGAGGCTTGTGGAGGATGCACAGCTGCAGGACGAGTCTGGTCTTTTCAATGTTGGAATCTCTGTATGGCAGGCAGAGTTTGACACCAAACGTCCACAGCAGTCTTCAGTTCTTGCAGAGATCGGCTCTTCAGTGTTCTCTTCTTTTTAGTTTATGGAATCGAAGTTCTGGATTCAGGTGGCCCTAAATTCTAAATTAAGGGGTGTTGGGGGAGTAAAGACTAGTAGCCAATGGGCTACCTACCCGTGGGCTCACTACGCCCCCATTCCTTCCGAAATGTTTTGAGGGCTGTGCACGGCCAATTATATGTGTTAGTGTGCCTGACGGTCCACAGCATCTCCAGCATTGATTGAAGAATTTCTTATTGATTTTGTGCCAAAGTGTAGGGGTGAAAAGTGATTTATATAATAATTTGATAATCAATTCCTTCCAATTTGCCCCTCTCAGGGTTTTATATACAGGCCGTAGTCAAGCTTCATTTCATCAAAGGTTTTGCATGTTCCTTTTCTGAAAAGGTGTTCCCACCATACTGCATCTGGCTTTGTCCCGCTTTCTGAAGCCCCGTCTGTTCTAGCCTGGAATGAAGTCAGTGTTAGTATAGATGAGAGTGGCCGAGGTAGCTTGTGATGTTATGTCTTTTCCTTAAACCATTCACCATCCCACACACTCAGTGTGACATTTATGGCCAGGGATGTTGTAGTAGCCATATTTCTGTCTCTATTGTTTAGCCACAGTAATACCCAAAATATGTGCCCAACTAATAGATGGTCCAGGAGACACCATTTCCTCCCTGATTCCGATCGCAGCCAGTCCCACATAAAGGTCAGCTGCAAAGCCGTATAATATGTCATGACATCTGGTATTTTAAGCCCTCCTTTCTAGGGTGTTGGGTGCCCTGTTTTATGCTAGTTCTAAGTCTTTTATCCCACTCCCAAATATATGATATACTTACTTTTTCCATCTTGTTTATGAGCTTCTTGGAGTCCTGGAGTGCCTGGAACAAAAAAAGGGCTCTGAGGAGCAGTGTCCTATTCGCTGAGGCCACACTACCTAATACCGAGATATGCAGATTATGCCGTCTACTCAGTTCTTACCTGAAAGAGTGAAATAATGGGGGAAGTTGGCTTAGACTAATTAATTGCATTTAGGTGTTGAACTCATTCTTAAATAGTTAATTGACTGATGAGTTTATATAGGGTAAATTATGATTTGAATTGTCTTTTAGTGCTAATGACATTTTGTTGTTTTTGCGGCGTTGAATAGCAGAGTTGTTTCCAATTCTTTGAACCCATGAGCAACAGTTTAACGCATATTTCTGTAGCATCACTAAGATGTCTTATCAATCCTGTCCAACAGGATGATTGTCACCGCTGTAAGCAAGACAACTCAGTTCATATATTTCTCCTGTTATATAAATTGCTAAAGCTCCTTGACTACTGGCCTGTATGCACAACTAGTCCATTTCACCATCAGACAGTAAACCATTGTGTCTTAGTCTTGGTCTGATGCTGGAGAAAGTTCTTGCACCATGGTACCTGCCCACCGTATGTTTTGTTTTGGTCAGAATGTTTGTGCAATGCTGTTTCTTTGTTTCAGGTCCTCCTCAGCTTGGGAGATTTTGTAGCTGCCAAGAGATCTCTGAAGAAGGCGTACAAACTAGGATTGCAGCCAGCAGAGCGAGAGATTGTGCGCAAGAACCTGAAATTTGGTGAGCATTTTCTGGAACACCAACCTACATAGTTTTTGCTGGAGGCTTCAAATGTCATCAGATCAGCTTTCTTGCATGCTAACAGTGTGTAAGTGGAAGTGAATGAGTGAGCACATGATTGGTCAATTAATGCCGGCTTAGTATCTGGGACACTGGTTTATCATTTCTGCCCTTCGGATGAAAATTAAGCGGTGTAAGTGCACCACACTACCTGATCGGATAACTGACCATGTCAAGGCTGCCAACAAAGCTAGGACATTAGATCAAGAAATGCAAACAGACTAGGCTTCTCAAGTGGCCCAGCCGGAAATCTGGGTGATCACCTTTAGCCCATCATTCTTGAACCTCTAAAGGAGCATAAAATGCAGTTCCTCAAGGAGCACCTGTACCAACAAGCAGTGAGGACCCACCAAACACCTCTTAGCCTATAAGAAGAGACTTGTCCTCTTCATTACACCCCCCCTCTTATAACCATGATTTAAAACTTCAGCTGCCCCATGTAAGCAACTTTAATTCAGCCTGGACTTGATTTTTCTAAAGTGCTCTCTTCTTGCTTAAAAGCCAATGCTATAAAAGCGAACCCCTTGAAATTATCTTTTATGCTCGATATTCCGTAAACACTGCATTGGGATTTATGAAGTCTCCAGCCTAACAATTTTGCTCATTGCCCACCTTCCCTCTTTTTCTGCTGTTTGTCAATGCAGAGGAAATGTGCAGAGTCCTGATGCTCTTCCAGTGTGTTGCGTTGTAAGTATGTTCGGATTCCAATATTAGATGGCGGGACTATGCACAGCAAGTGAACCTACGGAAGGAACCGGCAATGGTTAGAGTAAATAGCATTTCCCATCCTGAACGTATGCCAGGTATGTTCTCTGCTTGGAATGTAAAGCCTTGGTTGCTGAAAGGAACAACTGTACTACAAGTCTTCAGAATTAATGTTTATATGTAGTCGTTGTTCAATTCTTCACTCCTCCACCTTACTGGTACTAAATTATATTCAGCAGTTGTCTTCGAACCTCTGTCTCCATGTCCCCCTTCTCCTTCCAAACAGGCACTCTGTCTTGATCAGGCCGGCCATTGACAAGGTTCAGAGTACCCTGTTAACACGAATGATGTCTCCTGGTTGGTAGAGTTAAGTTAAAGACCCTTTCTGCCCCTCTACCGCATTGGAAATACCTCATCCTAAATTTCCCCCTTGACACTGGAGAACCCGGCCTTTTGGGCCAGGCGGCGCAGGGCACGCCTAAGATCTCCGAGTTAACCTGCCTCGACCGACAGAGACACGGGACACTCTGTTTGGCGTAGAAAAGTTTTATTAGCTGCAGCTAAGCACAGTTATCTAAGAAGTACCACACTGGTAGGTTCTCAAGAGACTGCCACTTCAATCCGTGGCGCACGGTCTATTATACAACACAAGTTTACAATGACAACTCCCAATATACACAAAACTGACAAATAGGAATAGTTCGAAAACAAGCTATCGGATGTCTAAAACACCCTCCTTTCAGACCCCGTGTGCTCTCCTCCCATCAGGTTAATCAACACTGGTGCCCGTAATTCAATTTGCAGGTGGCAAAACATGTGTAGAATGCTTCAAAAGAAGGGCTATGTAACAAGAGAACACACGGAGAGAATAGTGAAGGCCAGTTAAATAAGATAAGGATGAGAAGAATGGTGGGACCCAAACAGTGGAGTAAGTCACGGATTAATCAGTCTAGACATGGCTTTGCGAACTCGGCCGGACCCTGACATCAGTATTGCACACAAGGACAAAGGTTGTTCTTTAACGGGGAAAACATGAAGCAGCCGAAAAGACAGAAAAACCATTTTACCGTGTTAGCTGTGCTGCCTGAGTGAGGCAACATAAAATGGCGACTAAACACAAAATGGCGGCTGTAGTGAAGCGGAGCCGAAAACTACGTAACCTCAGACCCTCCTTTTGCCATACTCAGGCAATGAACAAAGGAACCAATTTTAGTCTGAGTCGATATCAATGGTCATGAGGTCACTGAGATGTTGTTGCACCATCATCTTAATGTGTTCTGTCTGTTGTGCTACTGGTTTGGAGACACAGATCGTGGCACAGAGTCCACAAATGGCTGGGCCACACTGTAGATAAAGACAGCAAGAAAAGACGAGTGCTAAAATCATTCCGAGGAAAGTAAGCACTTTCCATCCCCAAGTGGACAGTAGTCCCCAAAACCATCCCATCACAGACCAATCTCCACTATCTTGTTGAATAGACTCAGAGATGACATGTAGCTTAGAGATGGCTTGGTATACTGTAGGGGTATTGTCAGGAATGTAAATGCAACAACTGGACCCAATCAGTTTACAAACTCCTCCTTTATCTGCAAGGATTATGTCTAAAACCATTCTATTCTGTAAAGTCATAAGTCGATCCGTCTGAAGCTCAGCAGTCAAATTCTTTAATGCTCCAGAAGTTACATTTATTGTGGCATCGACCACACGGATCAACTGTCTGATATTTTTGCTATTGGCCATCGAACCCCAAAAGGGAAGAAACCCTTTCAGGAAATCCCCTCCTTCTTGCCCTGCTGTATCTTCCGAATCTATAACTCCTCTAGCAACTCTTTTCTTGTGATAATCAGCAGGAGCAGTGTATGTAGGAGGAAGGAGAAAAGCTATATAACATGTTCCCGAGAAGTGTGTGGGAAGCCAAGTATAAGCTTTGTCATAACAGATGAAATATGTACCTTGTGAAGCCACTAATGGTGCAGGTGTAGAAGGAGTATAGACATAAGTATGGGAACAGTTGCTCCTCTCAGGCTTAGTTTTGGTATTCTGGCCATTTATTTGTAAGCACAAACGACCTCTTTGGGGTAGCACCCAAATCGGTGTAGAACTCTGTTGCTTGAGCTTGTCAGTGAGGCTAAGAGTATAACGAGTGATATTCCATCCATCATATGCTTTCTTCTCGTCTCTGGGAATTTTGATAATGTCCGCAATCTTTGCCATAGTTGCAATACCCTTTATCAAGGAACTGTGACTGAAATCCACTCCACCATTGTAGGATCCACCAGAAGGGTATCGAAGTAAGTTCTGGTATGCATTGGAAAACATAGCCAGATAGGCCCAAGCAGAACCTTCGTATGAAAAGGGGAGGACAAGATACGGCATTCCTCTTTGTGTATTATGTGGTATAAGACCACATACCCAACAATCAGTAACATTTACTATCAACTGATGCTGGTGTAACAGTTGAATGAACGAATTGTTAAGATATTCCATTCTTCTCATTTGCTCGTGATCTGGGAGTGAGTAAAATTTATGCGGTGAAACAGTAATACAGGGAGTTAAAAGGACAAACAGGAACAGGAACAGGTACTAACTGCAGGACGTGAATAAGCCATCCTATGCATGCTAATAAACTACTTAAACATACTAAAACACATAGTGCTACGCCACAACGACCAAATAATAATTTCTTATAATGAGCTCTCTTCATCATTTTAATATCACTTCCTTTCCCTGTACTATCCATTACTCTAAAGGCGTTGCTCACGATAATCTTCCTTAATCACTTGGCTGTGATTGTTAGCCGTCCTATGACACTGCAAGTCCTGTTGACATAGTCACTATTCAGGTCACAGCTCAAGACTCCTACCGCGACCCTGCAACTTGATGGACAAAGGGAAGGAAAAAGAAAGAAAACGTTTCTTTATAAACAGAATAAAAGAAACCAGAATTAATTGTCTTTAGGCAACTTCTTTCTCAAATTGTATCGTCTCTTACCGGGCGTTGTCTGGTCCTGGAACAAATGTTCGGGATCTGTGATATTAAGTCTTAGATGAACGGGTACAGCTTCCTGTAAGACATCATCGTCCTCTTTCTCTGAACTAGTCCAATCCAAGTGTGCACTGCTGAACGGTACGAAGCGGGGTACCTTCTCACATTCACTATCACCAACACCTTCTCGGACCCATTGGTCATAAGGTAAAGGCAATGGTACCCTTTTGCAGTGCACACCGTGGATCCAGTTCTTCTTTCCCAGGACCTGGACAGCTGTACGAGTCGTAAGCAGGACTTGTCTCGGAGGCCCCCAGCGAGGTTCCAAGTTCTTTTTCCTATGGAAGTTTTTCAGACACACCCAGTCCCCAGGCTGGATGGAGTGTCCGGGATCTGAGGAGGCCTCTGGTAAAGCGTTTTGGACCTGTTGACGAATAACATGCAATTTAGTGGTGAGATCATGCAAATAATTGACCAACAGTGGATATGGAATATCTGAGTACTTTTTGGGTCTGGGGACTCCCCAAACATTAGCTGGGCGTCCGAACACAATCTCGTATGGGCTAAGCCCCAAACGAGAATGAACAGTAGTTCTAGTAGAAAGGAGTGCCAAAGGCAAGGCATCAGGCCAAGAAAGGCCTGTGCTGGCCTGAATCTTTGCTAACTTAAGTTTGAGAGTGCCATTATAGCACTCTACCAGACCTGCTGACTGAGGATGGTTTGCCGCGTGGAATTTCTGTCTAATGCCTAGACCCACACACACCTTTTGCATAATTTGACCTACAAATTCGCTTCCATTGTCACTCCAGACAATGCGCTGCAAACCAAACCTCGGGAAGAATTCTTTCAAAAGTATTTTTGCAGTGGACAGGGCAGTGTTGTCCTCTAGGGGGTAGGCCTCTATCCATCTGGAAAAGGCACAAACCACCACCAGGACATACTTGAGATTATTAAAGCGTTCCATATGGATGTAATCTATTTGCAGTACCTCGAAAGGGTACGTGGGGGGTGCAAAATGACCTGCTGGAGTTGGAGTTCCCTTTCCTGGATTTTGCATTAAACAAACGATGCAATGTTTCACCACATTTTCTGCACATTTAGGGATACCATCATTCTGCCATACCGGAGCTAAAAGCTTACATATACCCCGTGCATTAATATGGGCTGGTCCATGAGCCATAGTAACTACAGGCAATACATACACATCTGGTAGTAACCATCGTTGATGTTCTGACAATTCCGTCCAACATCCCGTACTATCCAACATTCCCGTACTTTCTCTCCACGTACTCAATTCTTTCTCAGTGGCCTCCTTCTGGATCGCTTTCACACTTTCCACTGTGTCTTCACACATACCAGCTTCTGCAATCCATCTAGCAGGACCCGCAACATACATGCGACTTTCAACATTCCTCGCTGTCTCCTTCGCTATTTCATCTGCAAACGCATTTCCTTGACCGACGTCATCAGTAATCTTTTTATGTGCACTGCACTTTACGATCGCTATTTGAGCAGGTAAAGCAAGTGATTCAAGAAGGTCAGTTACCAACTGACCATGCTGTATCTTGGTGCCGTGGGAGGTAAAGAATCCTCTTTCCCTCCACAAACGACCAAAACTATGGGCAATGCCAAATGCATACTGGCTGTCAGTATAGACAGTCACTCTTTTCCCTTTCGCCAACACACATGCTCTTGTCAATGCAATCAATTCTGCAGCTTGTGCTGAGTTATGCGGAATGCGTGCAGTTTCTACCACTGTGTACAAAGTCGTTACTGCATAGGCAGCTGTGGTTTCGCCATTAGGAAGCTTGAAACAAGACCCATCTACCGATAGGATCCCATCCGGATCCACAAGTGGTGTATCCTTCAGATCTATTCGACCCTTTGTTTCTTCTTCAGTGCGAAGAAAACAATCATGCTGATCTTGTACATGGTTCGCATCCAAAGTAGGCAACAATGTTGCTGGATTCAGAACATTACATCTTTTTATGTGTATATGACTAGCTAGAAGTGTCAACTCATATCCAGACAAACAAGCACTTGTTAAGTGCTTAGTTTTCGTCCTGTTAAGAAGAGTATCTACTGCATGTGGCACCATAACATTAAGAGTATGATCTAGCACCAGTCCAGCAGATTGACGAATGGAAATTGCCGCTGCTGCTGTTGCTCCAAGGCAACTAGGTAATGCCTTAGCTACTGGATCTAATGTTGCAGAAAAATAGGCACACGGCCATTGTTTGTCGCCGAATTGTTGCATCAATACTGATAATGCGCAACCTTCCCTTTCATGTACATAGAGTGTGAAAGGTTTACTGTAATCTGGAGTACCCAACACAGGAGCAGAACACAAGGCAGTACGTAAATCTGTAAAACTCTTTTGACATTCATCAGTCCAAGGCAGAGGCTGGGGCGTATCTTTAAGTGTAAGTGCCAACAGAGGTTTAGCAACAATTTGGAATCCACTGTCTACAGTAAGAGGTGATGCCTAAGAAAGCACGCACTTCTCTTTGTGTGGACGGTACAGGCATTCGTGCAATTGCATGAATACGTTCTGGAGTTAATCGCCTTCCCTCCTTCGACAAGAAATGACCTAAATAGGTAACTTCTTGTCGACAATATTGTAACTTAGAAGATGATACTTTATGGTGTAAATCAGACAAATGTCCTAAGAGTGATACAGTTGCTGTTTTACAGACATTTTCCGAATCAGCAGCGATCAATAAATCATCCACATATTGGATAAGAGTGGCCCCTGAGGGCAAAGAAAAGGTGTCAAGTTGAGATTTCAAAGCTTGACTGTATATTGAAGGACTTTCACAATAGTCTTGGGGTGCACGCTTAAACCGGAAGCTTCGGCCTCCGAGAGAGAAGCCGAAAAGATCCCTACTTTCCTCAGCAATAGGAATGCTAAAGAAAGCATTTTTAAGATCGATAACCGAAAACCAGACTGCCGAGGCAGGAATCATAGTAAGCAAAGCTGTTATGTCTGGTACAACAGGGAACTGAGGGACAACAATTTTGTTGACCTCTCGAAGATCAATCACAAAACGGTACACAGGTGGCTGAGAGGGATCAGTACATTTAAGAATAGGCACAACAGGGCTGTTGCAAACATTCCCTCTAGTCTCTTCAACCACAACCTTCTGAACCAAATCATGAACAATGGCCAACAAGGCTCTCTCACCATCACTAGATATTTTATATTGGGGAACACGTGGCATCTTAACATTGTCTTTAACAGTAATCCCATATGGTGGAATTTGCAATAAGCCAACATCCTTTGGACCCACAGCCCAAAGTGTAGCAGGAACTGAACGCAACTCGGGTGGTGGCTGGCCTTTAGATACGTACATTGGAGAAGTCAATTTATCACCTAAAGTGAGGTGCACACCAGAGGGTGAACAATACAGGGTAGCATGTAAACGGTTCAATAAATCCAAACCCAATAAATTCTCTCCGCATCCTGTTGTTAAGAGGAGTGGAGCTTCCAAATCGTACGGACCAATAGAAATGGGCAAAGGACAAGAAATAGGTTTTGAAACTGGGGCGCCAGAGAATCCCACAGAAACATTTGTTAAGCCAGACAAAGGTGCCCCAGGGAGTTTAGAATGCAATATTGAACTTCTCATAGCACCAGTATCCAAGAGAAATGGTTCTGTAACACCTAATGCCATAACATTAACATAAGGTCCTTCCTGATCCACTGGAACTGATACGACTCCCTTACTTTGCCTATGGCTGTCCTAGCTAGTATGAAAATCAACGTCCTCATTATCGAAACAATAGTCATCATTGTAGTATTGTGCAGATTGAGAACTCTGTCGATCAAAATTATTCGTAGAGTCCTGAGGGGGAGAGGGACGTCGTTCTTGTGTTGACGCACCATGACCCCTACCTCTGGATATGGATCGAGAATCACCACGACCCCGTGGCGCCAATGATCCACCGTACCGCTGTAATAAAATTGGACAAGTATTCTTAAAATGACCATCTTCCTTACAGTAGGCACACTGATTAGGGCCCAATGGAAGTCGTGGGACTGAGGGTACTGGCTTCTGTAACAACCTCTGAAACTGTGGGGGCTGTGGGAATTGGGGCTGAGCAGAATGAGGGGGATAAGCCTGTTGCAGAAGGACTTTCGTTTTCAAGTCTTTAGTCTTTTTCTCCGCTTTCTCCTTATCTTCCTTATCCCTATTCTCATAATATTGAGCAGTAGCCAATATCTGAGCAGTTGAAGAGACATTCCACGAACTCTACGATTGTTTTAATTTATGCGATAATTCTGGAAGTAAATTAAAAACAAATTTGTCTACGAATAATCGCTGTCCACCTTCAGTACTCATATCTTGCCCACTATGGTCGATGAAAGTCTCCTCGAAGCGAGTAAAGAAGTCGGAGACACTTTCATCCGTCTTTTGCTTACACGCCGCTAACTTATCCCAGTTAACGCGCACCGCAGGCATCATAGTTTTCATCAAATCTATTATTTTTCCAGGCAATTCCGTAATCAAGACATCCGGTTTGGCACCACCTACTTGTCCTGCATCCGCAGCTGTAATGGCAGCCCAATCACCACCTAAAGCTGCCGCATGATCCTGCCTACGAATCTTGGTCCATATTGCTTGTGGGACTATATTTCCCATGAGTTAGTCAATATCTGCCAAATTCATAATACAAGCGTCAACAGTCTGAGACAGCTCTTTATAATACCCAGCAGGATTCTTACGAGGATCCGGTAAAGACTGTTTGAGTGCCAATACTTCTGACCTTTTCCAAGGGTCATGTACCCATATACGCTGAAAATGAGCAGGGACACCAGGGACATTACCTGCTGGTGGAACCGCATCTCTCCATATTGGAGGAACTTCTCGCATCGGATATTGTGCCATCTTACGACGAACCGCGGGATCAGGTTCAAGAGAACTTTGAGAGAAAAGGGTAGATCGAAAAGCAACAAGCTTCTGAACAGCATGTTCTACAGCGGGACCCACAATAAGACCCTTATCAAATTGATCCTGTATTTCGAATAAATCCTGAGGAGGTGAGTCTAGATCTACGTCTCCCCATTCTTTAATCAGAGTATTGCACATAACATCAAATACGTATCTCTGTGTGGGCGCGTTCCATTGAAGGAAAGTATCTAAAATATCACGTGTACTATACTGTACACGACTCATGTTCCAATTATAAGCGAGAGAATCTAATTTAGTCCATTCTTCCAAATCCGGAAACTGACTACGGGACTGTCTCCTAGAAGACGCAGGGGAAAAGAAAAGAGGTCCAAGAAAGGGCGATAAAAGACCTGAAACAGTGTCGACTAAACGTCGTCGAGCTGCAGGGGAATCTGACACTAAAACAGGGGACAACGTATTCTGTAAAACAGAAGAAGAATCTGTAGCAAAAGAAACAACAGATGGAGAAGGCTAAGGCACAGGAGATTGGGGTACAGATGTCGCTGGCAAAGGGGGCGGAGGCGGAATCACAGGAATAGGCAACTGTGCAGGAACCAAAACAGCTGCATTAACAGCGGGTTGTAATGGCGGTGCATTTGCACCTAACACATAAGGGGGAGGTAATGTCAACAAATGGGACATAAAAGAATCATCATCAGGGGTTTTATTCTTTGATACAGTGGGTAATACAGGATAGCATCTATCTATTGCCATACGATGTTGTCTTTCCGACACCTCAATCACCTGATCAGCTTCGTCATTTTTAAATTGTTGGGCAGCCTGTAGAATCGACATACTCTGCTCTTTCCTATCTTTCTTTATTTGCTTAATTTCTTTCTGTTTGGCTTCCTTGCGCCATAGTCGAAAGGAGTCAAACATTGCCGGCCGGGCTTTTCTCTTAAATAAAATTGTTTCCAAATGATCTAATATATCTGACTCAAAGGACCCATTTTGTGGCCACTGTAAAACACCGTCTTTCTTAGTGTATCGGATCCATGTTTCATTAAAAACTATAGGACCCAGACCATGTTTTGAGTACAACTCGTAAGTAGGAGTTCCAACTGGAGGAATCGGACAAGAATCCTCTAGCCGGGAATCCCTAGAACAACCAAAACAGCAAAATGTCTTAAACGTACTAAATCCAGGCATTTCGTAACAAACTGGACTTTCTTACAAATGTCAAGGGATTTTCGGACAATGGAGTCACAGCACAAACGTACTTACCCCTTGGCTTCGGTTAGCCGCTAATCGAATAACAAAATACAAAAACAAAGAGAGTGGGCGCTACCCACAAATACTTAACTAAATGCTTTTCTCAAGCCAACAGATGTCCGTCTATCGTCTCGCAATACCAATCATCACCAAAGGGCCAAGGCAGGGCGACAGTCAGGGCAGCAGTCGTTGGCAGCCGTCGGGAAGGAGTAGCCACGTTTGAAAAGACCTTCGGTCCACTTCGACATGCAGGGGTCGCTCACGTGGTTCGCGAAATCCTCCGGAATTTTCTTGCGAAGCTCCTCACGTCTCTCGGGCAAAACTACGACCGTTGAAGTCGCCCACACGTTGGGCCGCCAATTGGAGAACCCGGCCTTATGGGCCAGGCGGCGCAGGGCACGCCTAAGATCTCCGAGTTCACCTGCCTCGACCGACAGAGACACGGGACACTCTGTTTGGCGCAGAAAAGTAGTTTTATTAGCTGCAGCTAAGCACAGTTATCTAAGAAGTACCACACAGGTAGGTTCTCAAGAGACTGCCACTTCAATCCGTGGCGCACGGTCTATTATACAACACAAGTTTACAATGACAACTCCCAATATATACAAAACTGACAAATAGGAATAGTTCAAAAACAAGCTATCGGATGTCTAAAACACACCCTCCTTTCAGACCCCGTGTGCTCTCCTCCCATCAGGTTAATCAACACTGGTGCCCGTAATTCAATTTGCAGGTGGCAAAACATGTGTAGAATGCTTCAAAAGAAGGGCTATGTAACAAGAGAACACACGGAGAGAATAGTGAAGGCCAGTTAAATAAGATAAGGATGAGAAGAATGGTGGGACCCAAACAGTGGAGTAAGTCACGGATTAATCAGTCTAGACATGGCTTTGCGAACTCGGCCGGACCCTGACATCAGTATTGCACACAAGGACAAAGGTTGTTCTTTAACGGGAAAAACATGAAGCAGCCAATAAGACAGAAAAACAATTTTACCATGTTAGCCGTGCTGCCTGCGTGAGGCAACATAAAATGGCGGCTAAACACAAAATGGCGGCTGTAGCGAAGCGGAGCCGAAAACTACGTAACCTCAACACCCCGCCTCCCCCGATTAACACTCACAGTAACACCAGCAGCAATAACATTGTGAAACGTTTCCTAAAAGTTAACCTACTAAGGGGGTACTTGACATTTTTGACTTTTTTATGTTACTTTACATTTATAAACCATACTTTATGGTCCCCAAAGGTCTCTTTATAATGTGGGCTAGACCTCCTGAAACCAGCAGGTTCTGCTGACACTTGCTCACCCTGCTGCTTGATAACACTTTAGCTTGTCTCTCTCTCATCCCCCGTCTGTCCTCTGCAGATCAACAGTCTCCTCTCACCTCATCACTTTTGATGCAACCTCTACTTTTAACCATATCAGGTTCTTTCCATTTGTCGACCTGTTGTGCATTTAAGCTTGCCTGCTTGCTTAAAAATTGCACAACAATCTATGCTGGGGACAGGCCTCACATTCATCACACCAAAGGTGTGACTTCTGCTTCATCAATAGACTTTGAGCCTGTTCCGATTCTTGTCCTGGCTCGCCCGAGTTTCCCAGGCCATCGTTGTCCCCATTGCATGTAGTTGCCTCCATGGAGGCCATGTGGCAACTGTTCTGGATGAATCTTACTCCATCAGGAGCACCTTCAGGCCCCTAAGAGCTTCATGAGGCCCCAGTTTGAGTTTCAGTGATGTGAGCGCTAACCGCTCCGGTGGTGCATTCTCCCAAATTCATGCCTGTTCCGGCTCATGCCCCACTCTGGCGCCAAAGGTGTCTGTAGTGCCATCTGCCCCGAAATAGACTCTGGTTTTTGCAACATGAGCATGGGTTCTATTCCTGATGCCCATCGCAGACCAGGAACTCGTTTTGGACTGAGACAGAGCTAGTCTCATTATGTGGTCACCAAAGAGCAGCCCCACAACTTTTGAGAATTACCAGCCTCTCCCTTGCTGCCAGCACTATAGGGAATTAGAAGCCTTGATCACTTTGTTGGGACTCTGACGCCTTTCATGGTCTTCAAAATGTCCCACGCGACAAGGAAAACAAGGAGGGAGCTAATGACTTACTTCCTCGTCGCTGTTGTGAATTGACACGTCTCCTGAAAACGAGCTGGGCTTTCCACCTGCAGGAGTGCTTCCTTCATGGTAGTAGTCTGCAGAGCAACAGAAGTACTATATTTACAACTACCGACAATAGAAACCAAGGCAAAACTAGTTATTACTGACTGGGCCTGCAACCTCCGATCCCTTGCTACCCTTCAACAAGCCCTAACAGAAACCTTGATGGATATCTGGTCGTAGTCATGTTGATCCCACCTGTGGGTAGCCCTATAGCTAGGCCTAACCTTGGTGAGCTGGGTTTCCTAACTAAAATCCAAATAGCTTGGTAGCTCAGATATCTACTAGTAGTGTGATCCAAACATATTCCCCATTTGGCCTCTAAACAGTGAATCTACACACATCAAAGCCTTTGGGAAATAGAGACTTTTCTTCTTCTGCCAAATTTACCTTATGGTCCCTTAATGCTGTTTTGTGGCTGAGTCCATACACACATATCCTCTGAGATATGGCCACCGAGGTCTTCCAGGCCATAAAGGAGCTTTGTAATGCATTTGTTCTCCAGATTGGACAGCCACAAGGCAGCCAATTATGTCTTAAGAGCATGTCTAGACCCCGTGGATTGTGTCAGACATGCTATGGGCATCAGTGTGGTGATCCGGCGCTATGCATGTATGTGTGCTACAGGACCGTCTCAGGCCGTGCAGGCATCCCTAAAGCACATGCATTTTAGTAGCTCTAGACTTTCCGATGGAACGGCTGATTCTGTGTAGGAATTCTTCAAAGACAACCGAGCTACTGCACATTCCCTGGGTCTCACCTCCGCTCGTCGGTTCCAATAGCAGTACCTGAAGCTCAGAAGTTATTCAGGTGGTCTCACAAACCAGCCAAGACAGGCCTCAAACCTTCTGCAACAGCCAGAACCCACTTTCACAACTTCAAAGGGCTCTGTGATGGCAGAGGTCATGCACAACACCAAGGACAACAGTCTTCCCGCTCACCTGCTACGACTGAGGCCAAGCAGCTTGTTTTCGCCTCTCATTGTCCTGCTCGGGTAGTAAGAGTAAGATTTTATTTAATTTCTAGTTGCTCATTAAATGGCATCAGCGAGTGCTACAGATAGTTCAGATAAGATAGTCCCTGCCCTTCATGTCCTCTGCACCCTCACACTCCATCTGTTTTAGATCAGGCTGTAGCCTTTGGTTAAAACGTCTATGGAGCAAGTTCAGAGGCGGAGAAATGCAAAGGAATTTACAGTATAACTGTTAATTCAGCTATTTGACTGCCAAGATAGGGCAGAGGTCATTAACTATAATACCATGTATGTACCTTATGCTGGAGAAAGAGGGAAGTGGCTGCCATTGCTTACAAGGGTAAATGCTTGGCAGACAAATTCATTAGGGTTTCTTGCAGTAGAAAAGTGCCAGGTGAGCTTCATACATCCACATTTTACCATGGGCTGCTGCATTTATTACTCAAACAACTGAATAATGAAGTGTGTTTCCTGTGCTCATGTCTTGTTGCTGCTCTGTCTACTCTTGTGGCTGCTTTTTATGCTTGTGTTACACAACCGCTTTACACAGAAGTCTCAGACCACTCTGGCGAGTGGCTAGCGCTCTAGGTATCTTGTCATTTTTTTCTACCTACGAGGCCAGACTTAATTATGGCATTTTGGATACACCTCCTCCACCAACACCTTGGGTAGCAGAATTCTTTAAGACTTGTGCACCAAGGCATGCAATGCAGTTATTTGGACTTGGTTAATAACCTCTGCGTTTAATTGTAGCCCCATTTTTGTTCCATAATCTCTTTTTTGTCTACTATTGGTTTCTTCCTGTTCTTTGCTATCAGCCTGTACTAATCAACTCTACCTCCCCTTTTAACTAGCAAGTAAAGCTCATAGAATTGATCTAAACTGGAATGTGGCAAGATCACCTATTGTTCACTATAAGATCACTGTTGTTTTTTTCCCTACATTTGCAGCTATTAAAGGGTGCCACCTGGAAGAACGATTGTCAGATTTGGTTGAGGGTGACCAGCAAGGAGCCTTGTCATTGAACGAGCAGCTGGGAGATCTTTTCTGTAAGGTTCAGTGTTACCGAAAGGCAATCGAACATTATAAAATGCAGGTGAGAGCTTGAAAGTGTACGTGCATTTCTTCTTTGGGATGCTCTTTTGATGCACTAATGGGCCATGTGTGCTGCGTAGATCAAATAGCTCTTCATAGAATTTAGTGGCGCACACCTTAGAAGGTAAATCTGTACTACAAACCTAAATTGTGTATGCTTAAACAAAGAAGCATTTTCTCATGTTATGCCGGTAGAGCTATGCTCCGGTTATAGAATTGTTTTTCAGGTTGCAGATCCTATTGCCTCATTCTTTCAACATCACTCAACTTCTAAATCTTAGAGTCCTGCCTGGTCAGGAAACATTCGCTGTAATATTGTTTAGAATTAAAGTAGCAGGGTATTATTACTTTTTGAAATGTGTTATTGAAGAAATGCAGGGCAAAATCAAGAAAATGTTTGCCTAAAGTTGGCAGGTTAGCCCAGACATGGGTTCCTTGCTCACTTTGCCACTGGATTCAAGCTAGCCTGGTTGATATGGGGTGATACTTTGAAACCGGTCTTAGGATGCTTGTTTCTGGTCCAGAGAAGACCTGGCTTGGCAGTTTGGCTGGACTTTTCCGATGAGGAACAAGTTGAAGAGTGATTTGCATATGGCTGTGTCTGAACTAGAGTGGCGAAGTGAGCTAAAGAACGATGATGGAGTCAACCCAGATCTGTGAATGGGGGTGAGTGTCTGAAAAGTTTTAGCGCTCCGTCCATCTCCTTTTGTTTTCTTTGTTCGTCTCTTTTTAACTGCCTTTTATGGGGTGCGGTGGGCTGTGTCTTTGTCTTTATGATGAGGAAATGTTCTAACCATCTTACCTCCGTGGTAATAAAACTGAAATGTATGCTTAAAAGCATAATGTGCCAACCAGGTCTAGCTGGTTACGCTAGACTGGGCCAAATCCAGAAGTTCAGGTTAATCTCGATGCGTGGAGCAGAGGAGGCGATGCGTCATGGTCGATCCTTTGGATGTAGGCGATGCGTCAGTTCTGAGCCGCACGAAGTTGGAGATGCGTTGAAGCTATAGGTGATGCGATGTGCCGACACTGAAACACTGTACTCGATCGTCCCAGCAGCTGCACTGCTTTGTCGTAGAAGGAGATGCACCAGGTTCGATCATTGCAACAGTGGCAGTTGCAGCCCTTTACACCTACTTCCAACAGCACAGGACTGGATTGGCTCCATTCGGCAGGGCAAGACTCTCAGGTGGCAGAGTCCAGGTGCTGTAGGTAGTTTCGTTGGCAGTCTTTGATGTCCCCGAGACTTCAAACAGGAGGCAAGCCAACAAGCCCTTCTAGTCACTTTGGAGAGATGCAGAATCAGTCTTTCTCACTCTCAGCCATAAAGGGCAGCAGGTAAGCACAGCAGAGTACGAGTTCAGCAGAGTGCTTTCAGTAGCACAGCAGTCCTTCCTGGCAGAGTATCCACATGTTCAGAAGTGTACTGAAGTGGTGGAGTCAGAGGTCCAGTACTTAAACCTAGTTGTGCCTTTGAAGTGGGGGAGACTTAATAGAGATGCTTTTGAGTTTCACAGGGTTCCTGGCCTGACTCCAGGCTCTCACTACAGGCGAATATGCAGCCCTTAGTGTGGACAGAGACACAGCCTATTCAGGTGTAATTGACACCGTGCTCTGCTATGCTCTTCCTCCCCTCCCCCCCATAGTGTTGTGGTTGTCAATATTCTGAATACCTGGATGTATTATGATAAAACACTGACCAACCCAAAGTATAAGACCGAGTTACCAACAGCAATGTTGGAAAAATGTTATCAATATAAAAAGCCTCCACAAGACTAATGAAATAACAGTCAGAGCAACAGGTGCCCACAGGCACAACATAAATATAAATCTCCCAAACACACATGAATTATTATTCAAAGAGCAGCTTTAAATTTAAATATGTTTTGGATTTTTATTCCTTTCTTTTTATTTATTTATTTTTTAATCGGCATACCACTCTTTCAAATTGCACACATTTCTATCAAATATACTCTTTTCATTTGAAGCAAAAACACTCCAAGAGTATCTTGTGTTTTTCACACACTGTATGACTGATGAGAGTGGCGCTTGCAAAAACAGAAACCTCCATGTGACTTTGTAAATAGAGAGAGGACACAGGTGATTCTATTTCAAGTCCTGCAGGTTGTGACTGTGCAGTCTGGAGATGTATACTGCTACCTTCTTCAGTGTGGCTAGAGTAGTAGGAGGCTAGCTTCCGATGGTAATGGTGAGCATTTGCAAGGATGGTAAAGAAGGAAAGGACACTCACCTATAATATCAGTTTTCTACAGTGAATATCTTCATTAAATTAATAAACACTGCCCATTAACAGGATCCTGTTCAAACACAAAACAATTCCTATCTAAAGTACCATACATATGTATGAAACTTTGGTTTTGCGATTCTCAAATAGCGATTTTTAGAGAATCACTATTTGTGAATCGCCAAACGCTATGTATATAGGATTTGCAAATAATTTGGCGAATCCTACATATTCCTTAATTGCGAATTGCAATTCACAATTAAGGAATACCTCCCCATTCATTCCTATGGGCCTATAGGCCCATAGGAATGAATGGGAAGACATTCTCAATTTGCGATTCTCAATTAGCGAATCACAAATTGAGAATGCAATTTCAAGGGTGCCAGTGTGTCGAAAGGACACCTTGTTGCACCCCTGAAATGCACATGTGGCACACATACATGCCCTAAGGGCATGTATGTGCGCCATAGGGCACTTTGAAAAATGCAAAAAAAGTGAATTTTTCGAAGAAATCGCAATTTACCTCCAACTTGAAGTTGGTCGTAATTTGCGATTCCTTAAGGCGAAATTGCACTTTTTCTGTGCTTCTTACATTGCATTTAAGGAATAGCAATTTGCGATTCCTTAAATGCAATCGCAAAATAGGGAGTCGCAAATTCTGCGATTCCTTATTTTGCGATGCAGTTTTGCTTTCATACATACCACAGAGCCAAATTGCGATCGCAAACGGGAAATTCTTCAAATGTTGGCGTTTGCGATCACAATTTGGAATGATGCATATGACCCTGAGTCTATTGTCAAAATGTATGATTTTTTTTTTAATTATTAAAAAAAAGTACCTGGAATGCCTTTAAAACATCTAACAAATTAGCAGTTGTACCTTTTATCATTTACCCTTTTTCAAATGAGAAAAAATGAATGGAAAGTATTTGCATGGGCATACAGACTCAGAAGAAATACTGAACTGTTGCTTGAAGGTAGCCCAGGTCCTCTGTAATCCCAGCATGCATCACAATGACGGTTGGGCCAGTATTTAATTTTGCCTTGTACTGAGGCCCTACGATCGAAAATCCACAGTATCGTTTCAATGCCTAAACAACTAGAGTGTCAAACTCAGAGAGCTTAAGTGCCGCAGGAGTATAATACCAACATGAAAAATCTGCAAAACATGTGAACCAAGAAAACAAGACATTTTGATGCCAGGCTCGAATCCAAGAGAGATGCGAAAGATCTGCCTGCTTGCTGGACACACACCTTCTGGTTCTGTTTGTAGTGGTGTTTTGCTTCAATCAAGGTGTAGGCACTCTTTGACTGAAGTATACAAAACATGTAAAAGTATATAAGATGAGCACAGGTTGTTCTGTTGCAGGGGCCCTTCTGAAAACTGCTTCATTGCTCATTGACAGCTTTTTGGAGATGTTCACACTTTTGTCATACAGAAGATTGACAGAATTACTTGCACAACGTAAAGTGGAAAGAGAGAAGTTCGACAATGAGAAGACAGAGCAGAGAGTGCCTGGGAAGCTTTGATGAATAAATCTGGATGAAACAAAACCTAAACGACCACTGAAGTATAAAGAGGATGTATGGACAACCAGAAGCTAATTTGCCTTATGGAATATAGAATTACACGGTTTAGAAGAACATAAGACTAAGAAGTTGGTAAGACCTGCTCAAGAGGTGTGCGGTTTAAAGGTAGATAAGTGCCCGGCACCTTGTGGTCTCGCACTGCACCAGATACCATCCCAATGGACGAGACAATAAATGTAACGCACTGATGCATCTGAAAATGTACTACAATGTATACATTCACTGCTTTCCAGAGAAGTCCATAAGACAGAGTTTAATGGGCATTATTTTATTATCAAAGTTCAATTATTTTCACTTTGAAACAGTAACATATATCCAATGCAAAAGAAAATGCACAGCCAACGCCTGTTTCGCAGCATTTTCAAGGTTCTATAATGAGCACATATATAAAATATTTCTGAACATCTGATTAGCAATGCCTTGACAGGCTGTCAAATTGGGTAGTAATGATTATAAATTGTGGTCTGATTAATCCCCACCTATTTTAAAGGAAGTATATGTATATACACTGGCAGCTTGTGGCAGGTAGTCCTTTGAAGTGTTCTCGTTAGAGGTATACATATATCTGGAACCCGGAAAATGCAAACATTAGTACAATACAAACATCTGGAAGCCGCGATATGCAATCATTAGAACTGTACATACATCTGGAACCCGGGATATGCATTCATTAGAACTATACATCCATCTAGAAACCAGGATACATGTTGGACAGGCCCCACGAAGGGCTCGCTCCCTCCCCGCATGACAGGGCCCAGACATCGGCTCTCCGGGGGCTACCCGCAGAAGCAACCCGCAACCCGTCCCCCTCCGGGACGCCTGCCCCCGGACATCTCTGTGCCACGGGCCCAGGCCCCCGTCAACCCCATTGCCCGGCCCAGCCGCCATCTTGGACACTGCACCACGCGGCCGCGTGGCCTCGGCTCGACCCCAACCCTGGGCCTGGCCGGGCCCCGACATCCCGGCACCACCATCCACCCAGGAGGTGAACGGACCACTTGGCAGGTTAATGGGAGAAAGAAGTGTCGATGGCTCTCCCCCCGCCAGGGGCCGATCGCCCCCAGCCTCCCCGGGTGCTGGCTCCACCCCCCTGCTGGGTGTCTGGACTCCCTCATCCCGGACCTCCCGACCTCCCAGTGCGAGGGTCCGGACATCAAAGGGCGCCAGACCTATAACTGAGGCAGCCCCAGAGCAGGAAGGCAGTTGTATCCTGGAGTCGAGAGACACCGAGAAGAACTCATCCTTGACGGACTGCTGGCGCTGCCGCAGCCCTGCCTTGTGAACTATTGTCCTGCCTGCTGGCGCTGCCGCGGCCTTCTGCAACCTTCATCCTCGTGGGACCTGCTGGCGCTGCCGCGGCCCGTTGTAACCGTCATCCTCGTTGGGACCTGCTGGCGCTGCCGCGGCCCGTTGCCACCTACGACCTCTTCGGGACCTGCTGGCGCTGCCGCGGTCTGACCCGTCCGAACGCCGAGCTCGTGTTAAAACCTGAGTCGGGTCGGGGACAATCGATATTTGCCCGGCGGTATTGCCTCTGTGACCCTCTAGTTATTTAATCAATGAAGAGGCAGGCGCTGGAGACTGGAAGGCAGGAAACGAGGTTTTTATTCTCTCCGGAGGAGAACACAACGAAACGGACAGAAGGTATCGTTCTGAGGTGCTCTAACTTACGTTTGAGGCCTGGCCCCTTATATACAGTGTTTGTGGTTTTTATTACAGTTTACATACATATGACAAAGCTTTGATATACGGAAAGACATTCCCGGAACTCCCCTTTGAGCCCGTTCCCACACACATTTACAGTTGAGGTCCCCACCCTAGTCATAACAGGTGATGAGTGTCACGCAGCTGGATATTCCGCCGATTCACGGAATGTGGGGGGTTTGATCGGATCTCATGGAGTGGGGGCTTTGATCAACCCGGGGATCCTTTGATGGGGGAAGCTTTCTATTGTACGGGGAGGGGCAAGGAATGGTATCGGCAGAGCTGGGTGTCGGCCTGGGAACGGGGAAGACAAAACGGGCACACAGGGAAAAAAAGGGGGGTTTGCGTCTAAGGGCCGGAGATCATGAAAGGGAAGCAGGGAGGTGTCGCGCTGGGAACAGGATGAGGGCCTGGGGCAGAGCAGCGCCGAAGAGGGGTTTATGACTCAAGGCAGGTGCAAGCAGGGGGCGGTCAGCGTGCAGGCTTAGTGAAGGCGAAGGGCTACGTCAGGGGCCAGCGGCATGCAAAAGGGTTCGTTCTGATCGGGGCATCTTAAAAATGGCGGGCGCGCACGACAAAAGTGTGGTATCAGGGGAAGAGGCAAGATGGCGCAGATAATGTTCACCAAAACGTACTAATTTTCAACAGTCCTCCCTTCAACATATTCAAGACATCTTGCTGGCTCATTTTCTACTCGGTTCTATTGTGGTGGGCATGAGAAAGAAAACGGTAGGAACCTTAGATGAAAAGAGTTGTAAGCAATACATTTTAACATTTCTAGTTTTTAGGAGGTGGGCCTATTTGATAAACTTTGATCAATTTGTTCAGCAGGAAAGTCATAGGAATGCAATACAAAAACGATTCTGTAGCGAGAGCAGCAAGCATATTTCATACTGGCAGGTTATTACATATATATCAGGTTCGGATTGGAGCATGATCAATATAATGGCGGCTGGGAGAGAAATGAGGTCTAGCAGAAACGGCGATTGGGGATGTCAAATGTTCAAAGTTTAACGAGTTCTCATCATTCTTTGTTGCCTTTCGTTGGCGCTGTTGAGCACCGGCGGTGGAGCTACAAGTCCAGCTCTGTTCTAAGTTCTGCGTTGCAGGGCACGACCCTTTCCTCGCGTTTCTGGTCGGAAAGGTCCTTTTCGCCCTGTGTCCTTTGAGGTGATTGTCAGAAAGTTCAGATGGAAGAAGAGTGTACGAAACAGTCCATAGGGTAGGTCAGAGGAAAAGGGGGATGGAGCAAGGCCAAATTAGGAACAAACTAGGGGAACGAGAGACTTCAAATAGGCGGGCGTGTGACCGAACTCAGAGAGCGGGGACTTGTCGACAGACACTGGACATCGAGCAGGGGCATCAGGTCGACCCTTTCTTCTCATGTTGTCAAAAACAGTGCCTCGTCCTGCAGCTCTTTTCTGTCGTGGTCTCGCCTTGGCTAATGTCGCAGGTGTTCCTTAGTCTGCAGTCAGGCCTCGTGCTCCCACATCCGGTCCTTCTCTCCTCCAACAGCAGTACCCTTAAACAAGTTTGAAAAGACAGTCTTTAGAGAATTTGCAGATGAAGATAATCAAAAAGTCTATTTCTCTCCCAGCTCCAGGCAAAGAATGAAAAAATGCCCGTTATATTAGTGTTCACAACTGGCATATGAATGACCGGTGACGGGCCTGTTGGATTTACTATGACTTTCCTTTACAATTATTTATTACAGTCACGACAGTTCATCTGATGGTGACCCACCTTCGTGAGACGAACCTGGCAGAGATATGCTGTTCTCTAGAGTTTTACATTTACAAAGGGTACTGTGAGTCGTCAACATGGTACTACACAGGTATTTTGCTGAGAGACGAACATGGCTAAACATTTCCCTTCTATCGATGCATCCTGCCTTTCAACTACTACGGGGTTCATTTCGATGATTTCTTTACCTTGGACTAGTCTGTTAACCTTGTAAAACATCACTCTGGATCCTACGTAACCTTTTACAGCCCGATTACTTAATTAGGAAGGACAGGGGTTTTATGGGAAACAACCAGGGACATAGGAAACTTGTGGTAAGGGCATAAATCGACCCATCTCTCACAACCGGAAATGAGGGGTAGTTTCATAATTCCAGTTTTTTTTTGTTTTTTTTTTGGGCGGCTGACAGGGGAGGTAACAGGGGTGATCATTTTTCCGGTTTGGGTATTGCGACAATTCGGGGAGGGGAGGGTCGCGTATTCTGAGGTCTTTGTTTTATACCATAGGAGCCGTTGACATGTAGTTCCCTTATTTCGGGCCAGATTAGGGAACCTCTGTCGTCTTACCTGTCCTTTCCCTTGCGGCCCAACCTCGGTTCATTGACTTCTAGCGGAAAAGGAGAGGTAATGACGCGGCCTCAGGGTGATTGTATTAAAGACAAGTTTTTGTGCAAATACTGACGGTATTTGAAGCCAATTAGGTGGTGTGCTAGGGGTGGCAGTCTGCCAATTTCGGGGCTAATCACTCGGAAGAGTGGGAGTGCAAAAATAGAGAGAGAGAGTGAGAGAGAGAGAGAGAGAGAGAGAGAGAGAGCGCAACGGCAGGCTAAATAGTACACGTGCAACAGAGAGGGTGGCAGTGTATTCAAGAAAGGCTATTTAGTGCATTACACAGTAAAGGGCATTCACGGGTCTGCGTTAGAATCTTGTAATCATGCAGTTTGGGCATTAGACAAGGTAGAGGGGACGTGCCTTGAGAAAAAGGAAAGAAGAAAGGAGGTACCATTTTGTCGCACTTTCTCGCATTCTCGGTCCTTCGACCAGTTGGGTCAACGCCTCAGTCACACACACACATTCCCTCATAGTTTCGCATCATACGTGACATGGGTTCATTCGTCCGGTCTGGTTTAAGGGTGATCACTTTTTATCAGGTTGTGCTAATTTTTCGGGTTTGTTCGATACGTGAGTAGTTTGCAGGCGCGCTTAGACACCACCTTGCGGTGCTAGTCCGCTTCGTGTATTAGACATGGCAAGGCTTCAGATCTTCGCCACACCTCGGCTGTAATCTCTGATGTAACCTGCAGAGGGAGGAAAAAAGGGGGGGGGTGGGGGAGACAGCATTCGCGCATATTCAAATACATGGATTCATAAGTCCTTTACTTACCTCTTACTCGCCTTTCCTCCTCGGGGCAGGGTCCCCGGGGATATGGTTTCTGGAGTCGAGGGGGGTAGTGTGTCCATATAGGTCGTGTGCGGGGAAACGTAAAAAGGAAACCAGAGGTGCTTAGTGCGAGGTATCTAGTCAAAGGATGTATCTCACTATCGGGATCCTTAAACCTCTTTCGGCGCTGTGGCGTTCTAAGGTTCTTGGGTCAGCTCCGTTCCCTGATACTTTGGAACGTTGTACTTTATAACATTTACATTATTTCCTTTCACCCTCCTTTTACATTCCCTCATTTACACCGTTCGTTTTACCCATCCTTGGAAGTCAAGGTCTTCCTCTACGCGAGAGTTCATGAGTCAGTCGCGTACTTTGAAGGCGGAGTGTCGTGTTGTCGATCCGATCCGTCCTCCAGGGCTGGGCAACCATCTTCTTTTAACCTTAAAGAGAGAGCAGAGTAGGGTGCACAGAAAAGAACTTTCCCACCGATCCCACATTTTTAAAATAAAGCATGCAATACCCGTTCATAGTTTCAAAAACTTTATTTCGCAAAATCATTTCAGCATTTGGATTATGAGGGTGCGGTCGTATTTGGCCGGTCGTGGCAATGGCTAAAGTGCGTACAGTGGGGGGTGTCGTTTGCAGCAATAAAAACATCGGAAAGTTTTACTTATTCATTTGTAAGAGACTAAAACGTCTATTAATTGGCTGGGGGTTCGGGGGCATTTATTTTCATAATTTTAGAAGCATAATCATAATAGTGGTAATCAGATTTCCTATATGCATACCGTACGTGGGCGTCGTAAATGAGGTTTACATCAGTTATAAAAATATAATACATTGTACATTTGTAATCAACATTTGTAACGGGGATCCTTTCATACTGTTCGTCGAGTGAGTTCTCCTTGTCTTTTCTAGCCAAGTGTACAAAGGATCATATAAAATCTCAGAACATCAAGTTTATATTAGTGCGATGGAACACCACGAGGTGTTCGTAAGTTCCGATTGATACCAGCGCCATTTTGGGCGGGGCCGGCTCAGTCCGGAAGCAGCATCAGGGGGAAATGTTTCCCATTACTGGCAGTTTGGACCAGAGTCCTTTTCGGCAGTTCTAGAATTCATGCTAACAGAAGGAGTGGCAATGTCATGTTTGTTTCGTTGGCGATCAAGGCAGCCGTCCCTTACCGGAAGCCTGCAGAGGCCGAAGGTTCCGCCGGGGACCTTTGTAGGATCTTCAAGGCTGCGGAGATGCTGTCGGAGATGGGGGCTCGTGCTCCAGGGGGCAAATGTTCGAGTTATATTGCTGGTCAAAGTTACTCTAGTGGCCGGGGCCCGCCTTCCAGCGGACCCAGACGCCATTTTGAGGCCCTACAGGGGCCACTCTCGTCGAGTTTGCAAGAGTGGGAGAGATCCTTCGGAGTGAACGGAAGAGGTCCCTGTTGTGTGAAAGCGGGACGTTCAACTGGGGTGCAGCTGTGATGCCCCCCACCTGGGGGGGGGGGGGAAGACTCGTTCGCGCCGTCTCCTTCTCCCGGTGCACTCCATGCCGTTCTTTTTCATCGCCCCGCATGAAGGTCTCTCCACATCCGGTGTTCCCCAAGTCCTGTGCTCAGTGCTGTGGGAGTATGGCCACCTGTGGCGCGCATTCGGCGCGGCACGAGTATCAGTGCAGTCATTGCAGGTTCGGCGTTCCGAAAATATGGCCACCATTGCACGTTCGGTGCTGCGCAAGTACTGGGGCGCCACCATGGTGTGTTCGGTGCTGTGGAAGTATTGGCACCATCGCCTGACTGGGGGTGTTCGGCGTCGGGCCGGGGGCTGGGAGACCTCCTATCGGTGGAGGTGGGAGAGGCTCGTCCGCGTCGCCTCTCCCTCCCAGCCCAACCTGGACAAATTGTTGTGGAGGTACGTGCAGGACATCCCGCCGTCCAGAGCTGCTGCGGCTGTTACGGAAGAGAAAAGGAAGAGGTGCCTCGTTCTTCTCTGGACATGTGGCGGGACTACTTAAGTCTATCCAGGCCCGTTGCGGCTGGCTGAAGAGACATGTGGCGGGACTACCTACAACTGCCCCGGCTGCTGGCTCCTGCCTCTCCTCCGGCTCCCCCATACGTTAAGATTTCCTGACCAAGAGTTGGCGGCCGGGCCCGCCTTTATATGGGTTGCCGTTGGTTGGGCGTAGCCGTAACCCTGCCCTACTTTGGAAGGTTCCAGAATGGGGGGGGGGGCGAATGTTCTGTTTGACTTTCATTTTCTACAGTTTACCGTTATTATTCCTTGTTTGTTGTGCTAAATTAAAAGTTCAAGTTCATTAATGGTCTACGGATTTTGTTTTACCATTTCTTTCTTTCCAGGTTTGCTTTTATGCTAAGTTTCTGCTAACAGAGGTTGAGTAACACGGAAACACGTGTAGAGGGATGACGCAGATTTGTACATTACATACACACAAACTCAGACGGGGGACAGTACAAGTACGACATACAAAGACCCAAGACGAACATAAAACAGCTATTGGTCATAATTATCTCTTTCCGTCTGTGAATTTGAAACAAGGCTGGGTTCCCGTCTTGACGTTGCCCGACCTAGGAGAACTTGAGCATGCCGCTGAAATTGTCCTGGCGAAATCTGTGCCATCGGGCATAATCAAACGTGGTGGTTCTGTCTAGTCTGTCTATGTAAGTCGGGTTCTTCTTTGTCTCGCGCTTTTTCTCGTACTGCCGGTCTGTCGTTCCTGTCGGCCCTTTGCCTTTACTCACGCTCAGTAGAGTCGGGCATTGGGCTTTCCAGTGTCCGACATACCTACAAAAAGCGCATTGGTCTGGCCCTAAGTCTGGTCGTCTTTTGCATAGTGTCGGGGGATAAGTTGTGGGTAGCGGTGTCCTGGGGTTGTCCTGTCGGTATATTTCTCTACTTGGTTTGTCCTCGTCTTTTCTCTGTCGTTGCATAGCCTCTCTGCGCCACATACCGAGACTGTCGAGCATAATTGGCGTTGTCTTATTATTTCGAAGGGCTATTTCTAACGTTTCTATTTTATCAAGGTCAAAGGATCCTGCCAGTGGCCACTGTTTGTCTTGACTCTCTTCGGTATACCTGTGCCACAATTTATTATAGGCTATGGTGACTAATCCATAGTTTATGAACATGTCCTTATTAGGGGTGCCTTCTAGTGGAGCTATATGGTCCACCTCTAATACACGGTCCGGGCTAAACAGGCTATTAATCAGTGGGGAGAAGACAGACATGACGGCTCGTAACGAGGGACTAAAAAGTCAGCACTGCCTATCTTATCACTAGGTGCAAAGACTGGACAGAATATTTCTATTCACCGTTGTTTGCAGGCAGTGAATACCTCATGGATCAAAAATAACAAAAAGACCAATAAATAACAATGGGGAGAATGAGTAGGTCCGCAAAGATCTGCGTTACCTACCCTTTTCACTATCTGCAAAAAGGGTGGTCTCTTCCCTGTTTGCAGACAGGGAATCTCCAGGAAACAATAGTTTTGCGAACAACAGTTCAGTTTCAAGTAATTATTGAGTGGGGGAGAAAAAATAAGCACGGCTGCTGCCCTACCTATCCTCCACTGCTTGCAAAGAGAGAGCCCGTTGTTTCTCCGTTTGTAGACAGTGAATCTCCAAATAAATAAAGAGCAATACTAGTATTTTTAAACAATCAAACAATCAAGCAATAATTTCGCACTTGTCGTGATTACACGACCTTACCCGGACCATGTGGACAGTTTCTTGTCTTCCGAATCCAGCGCCCGATTGTCCTCTTTTTCTCGTATTTCTCACGGCACTCCTGATGGTCCCCAGTCAGGACCGTAGATCACTCGAGAGAGGTCTGTTCGGAACTAGTGAAGTTCGGATGATCGGCTGCCAGACGAGGGTCTATTGGGCAAGAGCTCTCCCGATCGTTGCAGTCGTTCACTCTGTCGTCGGGACCTCTCCCACTGGATCCACGAGTCGCTGATGGGCCCCACGCTTGGGACGCCAATTGTTAAAACCTGAGTCGGGTCGGGGACAATCGATATTTGCCCGGCGGTATTGCCTCTGTGACCCTCTAGTTATTTAATCAATGAAGAGGCAGGCGCTGGAGACTGGAAGGCAGGAAACGAGGTTTTTATTCTCTCCGGAGGAGAACACAACGAAACGGACAGAAGGTATCGTTCTGAGGTGCTCTAACTTACGTTTGAGGCCTGGCCCCTTATATACAGTGTTTGTGGTTTTTATTACAGTTTACATACATATGACAAAGCTTTGATATACGGAAAGACATTCCCGGAACTCCCCTTTGAGCCCGTTCCCACACACATTTACAGTTGAGGTCCCCACCCTAGTCATAACAGGTGATGAGTGTCACGCAGCTGGATATTCCGCCGATTCACGGAATGTGGGGGGTTTGATCGGATCTCATGGAGTGGGGGCTTTGATCAACCCGGGGATCCTTTGATGGGGGAAGCTTTCTATTGTACGGGGAGGGGCAAGGAATGGTATCGGCAGAGCTGGGTGTCGGCCTGGGAACGGGGAAGACAAAACGGGCACACAGGGAAAAAAAGGGGGGTTTGCGTCTAAGGGCCGGAGATCATGAAAGGGAAGCAGGGAGGTGTCGCGCTGGGAACAGGATGAGGGCCTGGGGCAGAGCAGCGCCGAAG
The DNA here is from genome assembly GCF_964261635.1 of Lissotriton helveticus. Classification (NCBI taxonomy): domain Eukaryota; kingdom Metazoa; phylum Chordata; class Amphibia; order Caudata; family Salamandridae; genus Lissotriton; species Lissotriton helveticus. The sequence goes on along the minus strand of NC_136063.1, from coordinate 135,761,565 downwards.
AGGGGTTTATGACTCAAGGCAGGTGCAAGCAGGGGGCGGTCAGCGTGCAGGCTTAGTGAAGGCGAAGGGCTACGTCAGGGCCCAGCGGCATGCAAAAGGGTTCGTTCTGATCGGGGCATCTTAAAAATGGCGGGCGCGCACGACAAAAGTGTGGTATCAGGGGAAGAGGCAAGATGGCGCAGATAATGTTCACCAAAACGTACTAATTTTCAACACTCGAGGATTGTGAGCTACCACCGTTTCACCTCAGTACCTGTAGGTACCAAGACTGTCCCGCTACCCCCTTTCCCTAATAGAGACTAGAATTGAGAGGATCATCGTGTCCTAATCTCCTTGTATCGTACCACCTTACTCAAAGAATTGCCTATAAAAGGTGTTAAGCTGATCTTCGTGTGGCGTCCATCTGTGGGGGGGAAGTTACTCGTCTGTACGATCGCTGGAGACGGCCCTCACCGGAGGCCTCTCCCCTTGTGCTCGGCCGACCCTCCAGGTCCCCGTCTAACATTGGTGGCCAGCGGCGCGATCCGAACCAACGCGTAACCGTACAGAGAGTAACTCACCCTACGACTAATCCACAATGACGACCAGAGAGAGCGGATCTGCAGAGAAATTCCAGAGGGAAAAACTGGAAGAGTACAACCACCGAGAGCTAAAAATTTTTGCATAGAACTAGGCATTGCTAACACCGGTCTGAGCACGAAAGAGGACTTCAAACACGCCCTAGAATCCTGCGCAGAGACGAATACCGCCGAAGCCCCGGAACCAAACACCACTCTGACAGAAGAAAGGAGAACGGATCTCTCCCGGGAAGAGATCCGAGAACGAGAGAAAAATAGACTTCACGAGTTAGAGCTGGCACGGCTCAAATTAGACGGAGAATTGAAACTGGCAGAACAAAAAATGAACTTAGAACACTTACGGCTCCAAGAAGAGCGAGAGGAGAAGCAGAGACAGAGAGAACTCGAAGAAAAAAGACTGGCATACGAACACGAGTGCAAGCTAGCGGAGATAGAGATGCGCAAACAGAACAAAGACCTAGGGGTGCCCGAACAACCGCGCCCCCCAGGTACTACCGAACAGAAGGTCCACATCCCCAAAGATGTGGTCCGGGAATATTTTCGGAACGACGACATACAGCAGTGGTTCAAGGCCTACGAGATCGCCATGACTGCCCACCGGATCGCTCGAAGTGACTGGGGAGCCGGTCTATGGGGGAGATTCGTCAATGAAGGCCGTGATGCCCTGCTGCAGCTTCCGGACCATCAAATGACGTCCTATGACCACATGAAGGCCGCCCTCCTCAGTCGATATGGGCTGACGTCCGAGATGTACCGCCAGAGGTTCCGCAACTGCACCCGCATCCCGGGTACAACCTGGATAGAATATGTGAACTATTTCAGCCGAGCCTTCGAGGGATGGATCAAGGGTAGCAACGTAACAACCTACGAACAGCTCTTCAACCTCATTGTGTGGGAGCACCTCTCCAACAACTGCTTCGTCGAGCTCAGGCAGCACCTCCTCGACAGTAAATTGACTGACCCCCGGCAGCTCGCCGCCGAGGCTGAGCACCCGAGTGGCCCGAAGTGGGCCCAACGAGCAGAACAGAACCAACCAAGGTCATCATCGTCCCCGAGGAGGAGGAGGAGGCCCGGGCCGGGGGAGAGACGCCGTCCCAGCCGCTCCCGCAAACTACACCCCGCCCCCGGCCGGCCGGGGCAACCCCCCGATGCGCCCGGGGTTCCGAGCCAACGTTACGTGTCATCGATGCCAGCGAGTCGGCCACAATGCCAGTGACCCGACCTGCCCAAAGAACCAGACCCCCGGGCCCCGCCAGGTGGCTGCCGCCGCCCTAGGAGAAGAGCAAGTCTCCGAAGGACCTGAAGAGTACGAGCAGGAGCAGCCCGAGTGGGAACCTGCCGCCATGACCCTGGCCTGCCTAGGGGGGAGAGACCTGATCCCGCGGGCTCCCCTACCAGCCAACACCAGGAAGTACAGCCAGTGGGTGAACATAAATGGGCGTAAGGCCGAAGCCCTGCGTGACACAGGGGCCAGTGTGACGGCCGTCCGTTGTCACCTGGTGACCCCAGAACAAATCCTGCCAAATGTTCTTTGCCCCGTCCGATCGGCCGACAATTCGGAGAGCCTGTGTCGGATGGCCTGCGTCCCCTTCGAATGGGGAGGAGTGTCCGGGATGCTAAAAGTGACTGTCCGCGACGATGCACCCGTGGACTGCCTCCTGGGGAACGATCTCGAGAGTTCCCCGTGGGCAGCCGTTGAAAGAAGAGAGCACCTGGGGATGTTAGGCCTCCCGGGCTGGGCGTGCGTAACAACCCGGTCCATGGCCGCCGACACCATCCCTAGATCTGAAGAACCCGCATGGCCAGCACCTCCTCCCCCGATCGCTCCGGAGGGAGACTCCATCCCTACCGACAACCCGGAACAATCCCAAGAAGAGCCCGCTCAGCCCCAAGACCTTCCGGACCTGGCTCAGTGGCGTCAGGAAGGGGGGCCCACCCAAGAACAATTCCGGCAAGAGCAAAAGACATGTCCCTCCCTCGAGGGACTGCGACAGCAAGCGCTCGCCCAGAGCGCAGGAGACACCGCAGGGGCCCACTGGATCTATTGGGACAATGACCTACTGTACAGCGAACAAAGAGTAGCGGAGCTGGGGACCAGTCGAGTGCTGGTGGTGCCCCTCCGCTTCAGAGACTTCCTTTTGAACCTGGCCCATGATGTCCCCCTGGCTGGACACTTGGGGCAAGACAAAACATACAACCGCCTGGTGACTCACTTTTACTGGCCGAGAATGAGAAATGACGTCTCCAACCACTGCCGGTCCTGCCCGACCTGCCAGGCCAGCGGGAAGAGCGGCCGCAAACTCAAGGCACCCCTGCAACCATTCCCCGTTGTGACCACCCCGTTCGAAAGGGTGGGAATAGACATTGTGGGGCCCCTGGACCCCCGAACAGCACAAGGGCATCGCTTCATCCTGGTCCTGGTGGACCACGCCACCCGCTATCCTGAGGCGGTTCCCCTTCGAACTGTAACAGCCCCCGTGGTAGGGCGAGCCTTAATGGGGATCTTCTCTCGAGTGGGCTTCCCCAGGGAGGTCGTCAGTGACAGGGGCACGAACTTTATTTCAAAATATATGAAATCCCTATGGCAACAGTGCGGAGTCACCTACCGATTCACAACCCCCTATCACCCGCAAGGAAACGGACTGGTCGAGCGATTCAACCGCACTCTCAAGGGGATGATCATGGGGCTGGAAGAACCCCTACGCCGCCAGTGGGACGTGCTACTACCGTGCCTCCTCTTCGCCTACCGAGAAGTCCCCCAGAAGTCCCTCGGCTTCAGCCCCTTCGAACTCCTGTACGGACACCCTGTTCGCGGGCCTCTCAGCCTAGTTAAGGAGGAGTGGGAAATGGCCCCCCTGAACACCCCTCCAGACGTCTACAAGTACCTCCTGACCCTCCGCAATCAGACCCGGCGATTCAGAGAGCTCGCAAAAGCCAATCTTGAGGCCAGTCAGGAGGACATGAAGAAGTGGTACGATCAACATGCCTCCTCCATCGAATTCGAGCCTGGCCAGCAGGTGTGGGTGATGTCCCCCATCGAACCCTGTGCCTTACAGGACAGGTGGACGGGGCCCTTCAAGGTGATCGAGCGTAAGAGCCCCGTCACCTACCTCATCGACATGGAATCCCCCCGGAACCCCCTCCGGGTCCTCCACGCCAACAGACTCAAACCCCACTTCGTGCGCTCAGAGCTCAGCCTGCTGATGGCCACAGACAGTGGAGCTGAAGAGGACTCCGAGCCCCTCCCTGACCTGCTGGGGACCGGGGAAAAAGATGGTTCAGTGGATGGGGTCCAACTCTCCGAGGCCCTGACCCCGGAGCAGCGCCAAGACTGTCGGGCCCTCCTGCTGCAATTTGCACGCCTATTCTCCCTCACACCCGGGGTCACCCCCTGGTGCCTGCACGACGTGGACACTGGCGACAGTCCTCCTATCCGACACCGGCCGTACCGAGTACCAGATCGGGTACGCACCTGCATCCAAGAAGAAGTCTCCAAGATGCTCGCCCTCGGAGTCATCGAACCCTCGGACAGCCCCTGGGCCAGCCCGGTTGTACTGGTCCCCAAAGCTGCGGCCCCGGGCACCACACCCGAGCTCCGGTTCTGCGTCGACTATCGGTGTCTGAATGCTGTCACCCGAACCGACGCTCACCCCATCCCCCGAGCCGACGAACTAGTTGACCGCATGGGGGCGGCCCGCTACCTCAGCATCTTCGACCTGACGGCGGGCTACTGGCAGATCGGCCTCACCCCCAGGGCACAAGAACGATCCGCTTTCTCCACCCCGGATGGACACTACCATTTCAGAGTGATGCCCTTCGGCATGAAAAACGCTCCAGCCACGTTTCAACGACTTGGGAACCAGGTATTGGCGGGCCTCGAAGAGTTCAGCGCCGCATACCTGGACGACATCGCGGTGTATAGCCGCCACTGGTCTGACCACCTCCGCCACCTCCGAGGGGTCCTGCAGGCCCTCCAACAGGCCGGCCTCACAATCAAGGCCAGCAAGTGCCAAATAGGCCAGGGGTCCGTGACCTACCTCGGACACCAAGTGGGGAGCGGTCTGGTGGCCCCCCTCCAGCTCAAGATCGCTGCCATCCAGTCCTGGCGGCCCCCCGTAACTCAAACCGAGGTCCGAGCCTTCCTGGGGCTCACCGGATACTATCGGCGGTTCGTGAAGGACTATGGCAGCATTGTTCGGCCTCTCACGGAACTCACATCCAAGACCAACCCAAAAACTGTCAACTGGACCCCCGACTGTCAAGCGGCCTTCGAGAGGCTGAAAGCCGCCATGTGCACCGCCCCTGTGCTCCAGGCCCCCGACTACAGCCGTGAGTTCATCGTCCAGACTGATGCCTCCGACCATGGCATCGAGGCCGTCCTCTCCCAACTGAACCCCGAGGGAGTCGACCAACCAGTGGCCTTCCTCAGCAGACGCCTCCTGCCCCGAGAACAGCGCTGGAGTACCATTGAGCGAGAGGCCTTCGCAGTAGTATGGGCCCTCAAGAAGCTCCGGCCTTACCTCTTCGGAACCCACTTCCGGGTACAAACAGATCATCGGCCCCTGCAATGGCTAATGCAAATGCGGGGAGAGAACCCCAAACTATTGCGATGGTCCATCTCCCTGCAGGGGATGGACTTCACTGTGGAGCATCGCCCTGGCCAAGACCACGCCAACGCGGATGGCCTGTCCCGCTTTTTCCGCCTCGACGAGGAGAGTCCCCAAGAGGATGGGTGACTCTCCCCGCCTTCAGCTGGCGGGGACGCATGTTGGACAGGCCCCACGAAGGGCTCGCTCCCTCCCCGCATGACAGGGCCCAGACATCGGCTCTCCGGGGGCTACCCGCAGAAGCAACCCGCAACCCGTCCCCCTCCGGGACGCCTGCCCCCGGACATCTCTGTGCCACGGGCCCAGGCCCCCGTCAACCCCATTGCCCGGCCCAGCCGCCATCTTGGACACTGCACCACGCGGTCGCGTGGCCTCGGCTCGACCCCAACCCTGGGCCTGGCCGGGCCCCGACATCCCGGCACCACCATCCACCCAGGAGGTGAACGGACCACTTGGCAGGTTAATGGGAGAAAGAAGTGTCGATGGCTCTCCCCCTGCCAGGGGCCGATCGCCCCCAGCCTCCCCGGGTGCTGGCTCCACCCCCCTGCTGGGTGTCTGGACTCCCTCATCCCGGACCTCCCGACCTCCCAGTGCGAGGGTCCGGACATCAATGGGCGCCAGACCTATAACTGAGGCAGCCCCAGAGCAGGAAGGCAGTTGTATCCTGGAGTCGAGAGACACCGAGAAGAACTCATCCTTGACGGACTGCTGGCGCTGCCGCAGCCCTGCCTTGTGAACTATTGTCCTGCCTGCTGGCGCTGCCGCGGCCTTCTGCAACCTTCATCCTCGTGGGACCTGCTGGCGCTGCCGCGGCCCGTTGTAACCGTCATCCTCGTTGGGACCTGCTGGCGCTGCCGCGGCCCGTTGCCACCTACGACCTCTTCGGGACCTGCTGGCGCTGCCGCGGTCTGACCCGTCCGAACGCCGAGCTCGAGGATTGTGAGCTACCACCGTTTCACCTCAGTACCTGTAGGTACCAAGACTGTCCCGCTACCCCCTTTCCCTAATAGAGACTAGAATTGAGAGGATCATCGTGTCCTAATCTCCTTGTATCGTACCACCTTACTCAAAGAATTGCCTATAAAAGGTGTTAAGCTGATCTTCGTGTGGCGTCCATCTGTGGGGGGGAAGTTACTCGTCTGTACGATCGCTGGAGACGGCCCTCACCGGAGGCCTCTCCCCTTGTGCTCGGCCGACCCTCCAGGTCCCCGTCTAACAATACGCAAACATGAGAACTATACAAACTTCTGGAACCCGGGGATGTGCAATCATTAGAACTGTACATACTTGAGCTATGAGAGATCAGTATCCGAATTTGCATAGTTTCCTCAAAGCCTCGTTAGCAGAAAGGGTTTCCTTAGGACTAGAACTTTGCCTCTAAGCCTTCAATTCTGAACGACCACCTTACACTGACCTCTACCAAAACAGTGATTGTAACCTACGGAAGAACTACAGCATACAGCCATCAGGCCTCAGGACCTGGCCCACCACAAGCTGAAGTAAGAAACCAGGGAATGATCCTGAACTTTAGCTTTTCTAGGCCACGCAACTCACACATCTGCTCTCATTTAGGTTTTCCACAGAAGCTGCCGGCTACAACTGCACTTGTCAGTTCTCCTCTTGAGTACGCAAACTATTGCACTTAAATCAGACCATCCTCTTACTCATCTACAGAACTAAAATGCTGAGCTAGACCACTCCTACATCTCTGCTTACTGGAGCACATCTCACCACCTGTCCAAGCACTCCACTGGTTACCTGGAGCCTGACATTCTGTCTTCAAGAATCTCTATATTGCTCAAAAGACCACCCACGTTCAAGTTCAAGTTCATCAATTTGTATAGCGCGCTACTCACCCAGAGGGTCTCAAGGCGCTTGAGGGGGGGGGGTGTGCTTTACTTGTCGAATATCCAAGTTTTAAGTTGCTCTCTGAAGGAGAGATGGTTCTGTGTAAGGCGGAGGTGGGTGGGGAGAGAATTCCAGGTTTTGGCCGCTAAGTAGGAGAAAGATCATCCCCCCATGGTGGATCTGTGGATGCGCGGAATTGCGGCGAGGGCTTGATTGGACGATCGTAGTTGGCGGGAGGGGTTGTAGAAGGATAGTCGCGTGTTGAGGCATTCGGGTCCTAGGTCGTAGAGGGCTTTGTGTGCGTGGGTGAGGAGACGAAACGTAATTCTCTTGTTGACAGGGAGCCAATAGAGGTCTTTCAGGTGGCCGGAAATGTGAGCTTGCCGAGGGATGCCCAATATGAGTCTGGCTGAGGCGTTTTGGATGCGTTGGAGTTTTTTCTGTAGTTTGTCTGTGGTTCCGGCGTACAGGATGTTTCCGTAATCCAGTCGACTTGTGACCAGTGCGTGGGTGACCGTCTTTCTTGTTTCGGTGGGGATCCAACTGAAGATTTTTTTGAGCATGCGTAGGATGTTGAAGCATGATGATGAGACGGCGTTGATTTGTCTGGTCATCGAGAGGGTGGAGTCAAGGATGAAGCCCAGGTTACGTGCCCTTCGTTCATCCAAATACTTTACTCACAGCAAACAACTCTTTCATGTAGGCTGGCAAATCAGCTGATTGTCCCTCCAGCAAGGCACGCGACTGTGGAAGCTCTTTCTCCGTATAGTCTGTACATCTATGCTACTCCCTTCACACTAAGATTAGAAACATTCAAGACTACCTGAAACATGGAATGATGACAGGTTTCACCAAGCAGTAGAAGGAACCCCTTCCCATCACACAGAGGACATGGATGCCAACTCTTAAACTGGAACTAAACCTCCCTCAAGGATGGAACCTAATCACTCTCCTTCACTACACCCCATGCATAAGTGCAGCCATATGATAAAAGCTGCATCTGCCAATCACGCAGAGCACCAAAACACTCCATACACAGACCGTACTGCAGTCTCTCATCCTTCTAAGCACACACATCATTGACTTCTATGGTTACGCACCCTCACTCATTTTCACTCCTCCATGAAGTGCAGTGAACAGCACAACTGTCTTCATCGCATATAACAACAAAACAATTCCAACAGAAGCCATTCTTTGAGCCTACATCATTTCAACCAAGTACACCAATAGAGGTGTGTGCTACTTGTTTGCAACTACAATACAAAGCAGGACAAAGCAACATAATACACGTCCCTGACATGGCGAAGGCAAAGGACGGCAATTAATCGGACAGAAAGGACATTTACTGAGTTGAACCAGTATACACACTCCCCATAGGGAGTATATGTTAAACCTGCCCCTGTAACTACCATCAGCATCCTTGACTGAGACAGAAATCTGATAGCCAATCTCATTCACAAACAGGCTACCTTTGGGGTATTCCCAGTAGACCAGAGCCCAACTCTGTCAACTAAAAATAAAACTACATGGTGCACGCTCATTGGGCTTGTGTGGTAATCCCAAACAACTACTGTTTGAATTTAAGCATACCAGGCCTAACTATGTTGGGGTTGGTGCTGGAAATGGCCCTTTGTGAAGGGTCACACACAAACGTTTTGCCTTCTTCCTTCTCTTGTGGCTAAATTCGTTTTTGCTTGCTTACGGTCTCTGGGCACTTTACCACTGCTAACCAGTGCTAAAGTGCATGTCCTCTCTGCTTAAAACATGGTAACATTGGCAGTACCGGTGAAGATCACAGCTATAATAGCAATAGCAGTAATAGCAGCGCTAAGAGGAAGTTAAAGTCTGTAAAGGACGGGAAGACTGATAAGAAAAATACCTCTACCTTCTTGTCTGGGGAAGTAAAAAAAAAAGAATTCCAAAATAACCAAGGCTGAAGGTCTTTTCCCAGACACTAAGCCCAAGATTACTCTTTCCCTAAGATCATACTTCAAGGTCCTGCCAGAAGTCTTGTGTCTTGCGAGACAGGGAGAGGCTTGAAGGTTGGGGGGAAAGGCCTCAATAGAGCTAGAACCCGGATTGGACGGACCTGCTAATCCTGCCTTAAAATTAGTGAAGTCGAAGTTGGGAGGTCACACGCTTGTTGAGGACTCTGTCTCAACTGATATGGAAAGCTCTGTGTTGGCGGGGAGAGACAACAGGATGGAGGTAGTGAAAGAAGGGAAAGATGTTGCGGAACAGACACCCCATGCTGTCTCTCCAGGAAACCTTCAGGGCCCATCTAAGGGCAAGAGTCCGGTCTCGGTGGAAGGATGCTTCGATGGAGGAGCAATAGCCCCAAATTTAGAGTCTCCAACTCCAGAGGTACATCCGATTTCTTCCCTGGAGCTTCTTATGGCCTCACTATCGGTAGATATAAAAAAAGGGTTTTGAGGTCTCTGCCGCAAATCAAGGAGAGATCAGAAGCTTTTGCGAATCATTGGATAAAAAAGTAGAACTCCTAAATACGAGGACAGAAACACTAGAATCGAATGAGGGGGCATTAACGGAGCTGCTTGACATTATGAAAGTCGATCTTGTAGCCCTGAAAAAAGAAGAGGGAGCCCTATGGGACAGATAGGAAACATTAGAAAATAATTCCCGTAGGAATAATTTGCGAATACTGAATGTTCCAGAGGTGAGCGAGGGCGACAATCTTAAGCCCTTCATGGTCAATCTTTTAAAAGAATCACTTGATTTAGAGATCTCAGATGAGGAATTGGACCTGGACATTCAGAGAATCCATCGAGACCCCTTCAGAAGAAATTCGAATCATGCTAAGCCGAGGAAAATCCTTATTAATTTTCACACCTACTCGTGAAAGAGAAGATCCTTAATCTATCCCTCAAATACAAAGGGCAAGGATTTCCCCTTCCAGATTAGATCAGATTTGGCCAGAGTCACATTAGATAGGCTGTGGGAATTGGGCAGGAAGTTGGAGGAATTAAAAAAGTTGGGAGCAGTGGCCCAACTCAAATTTCCCGCCTCTTTGAAGATCATGTTTAAAAATAAAATGTACAATGTGAGATCGGTACAGGAGGCTGAAGATTTGCTTGTAAATCTACAGTCGGGTTAGGCATATTTTATCTTCTAGCCTCTGTTCCTAGTTTCTCCTTTTGTTCCGCCTGCCACACGGATAGCCTATTTTTCTAAATATAGTGCCGAAAAATCTAGTATAAGTACTCTTCTATGTAGAAAGCCTAGGGTGGGAATAGATAAGGTTTTTTTACGATAGGGAAGAGGGAAAAAGGAGAGGGACAAAATAGATTAAGATGGGTACAGATAAGGTTTCCTCCCCCTTTTCTCAACATATTAGACTGATATCTATCGCTTTGTAATAGCTGGCTTAGGTATATTCAGTTTTTTGGTTGTTTTTTTTCTCAGCACTTTTTGGGTGTGTTTTCTTCTGGGAGGATGTGGGTGGGAAACTTCAGGATGCACGTATCTGGACTTTATTTTTCTGGATGATCGGGGCAGAGTTCTCCATGGGTGGGGGTAGGATGGGCATGGGAGCAGGAGAGGGGGAGGGAGGGAGAAAAATCCTAATTTTCGCCTTTTTCGGTATGTCCGTTTTTAGAGCTAAGGTTAAGGGCGTAGGCAAAGAGAAGACCTGTGCACAGTTGTCGATGGTGTTGAAAGCTTATACCCTATACTCCGATAGAGTTTGGAATTGGAGCCGCCATGCGTTTTTTTCAGATTCTTTCCTGGAATGTTAATGGCCTGCGCACTTGTCCAAGGAGGGATAAGATCTTGCAGTACTTGCGGGACTCTTCTGCGCTGGTCATTGTCCTCCAGGAAACACATTTATTGGAAGATGAAATGATCTCTTTGTTAAAATCTCAAAGTTGGGTGGGCTCTCATGTTAGCACAAACCAGTCAGCAAATATCAGAGGGATATCAATTATTTTTAAGAAATCAGGTAGGGCCCATGTATGTTCTTATATTAAAGATCCAAATGGTAGATGGGTCATTGTTAAAGCTTCAATAATGGATACCCTGTTAACTTTAATTGGATATTATTGCCCCAACCACGATGACCCTACCAGCTTGAAGTCGATTTTTTCACACTTATTGGACTTCTCAGAGCCAATGGTCCTGGCAGGGGATTTCAATATTGGGTTGAACCCTGCATTGGATAATACTTCAACTAGTAGGGCTGTGCTTTTTTCAAATCTCTGGAATATCTGCTCGGGCCATGAGACAGTTTACTCTATCGGACATTTGGAGGGATAGAGCAGGGCAGCAGTTAGGGTTGTCGTATCGAAACTTTAAATACAGGCATCAATCAAGAATTTACTTTTTTTTTCATCAGCTATTCATTAAGGAGCCTGGTTAACAACATAGTATATTTGGCACCCCATCTCTCAGATCATTCAGGGGTCCTTCTGGTTCTGAAGTGCCAAGTACCCAGTCCAAGTAGGACTTGGTCCTTTAATCGAGCCATACTCTTAGAGGAGGAAGAAGCCTTCTTTCTCTCACGAGAAGTGGCATGGTTACTGGAGGTGAATGTTTGCACAGCCACAATAACCTCAGTCTGGGACTCTTTGAAAGCTTTCTTACGCGGTCAAATTACTAACACGTCCTGTTTTAAGAACAAAAAATATATGGAAGAGATCACAGATATTGAAGCCAGGTTGAAAGATGCAGAGGTAGCCCTCTCAGTTCCAGTATCCCCTGAAATTTTGCAGGAAAGGCGGGATAAGGTTACTGGACTAAAAGCCCAGCTCGAAAATATTCTGAATACTAGGCTCCTTCGAAGGTGGGAAGCCAGCAAGATCTCCCATTTTGAATATGGAGAAGGAGCGGGCAAACTCCTTGCTTGGAAGAGTAAATCAGACCGAGCAAGGAGCTATATTAAGGAGATCAGAAATAAGAGGGGTACTCTAGTTACCGATGAGGAAATCCGGGACGCCTTTCAGGCCTTTTTTCAATCCATTTATCAGGAGGATGGCAATGTGGATAGCCAGAGTGCCCGGAGGTGGCTGGAAGATATCTCGCTTCCCTCTCTTAGCTTAGAACAACAGCTATATCTGGACAGGGATTTTTCCTGTGAGGAAGGAAGGGAGGTTATCTTCAATAGTAAGAACGGCAATTCCACAGGCCCTGACTGCTTACCCTCTGAGATCTATAGAGTAATAGGGGACCAGGTTGTTCTTTTTATGACCAAACTTTTTTAATAAGATCTTGCAAGAAGGCCTGCTTCTGCCAGACTCATGTGACTATGCCACTATAGTACAGATCCTGAAACCAGAGAAAGCAGCATTCAATTGTGGGTCTTATAGACCCATTTCGTTATTGAATGCGGGTTATAAAATCTTTACCTCTATTTTGACAGCACGACTGGGTACAGTGGCTGGGGATAACTTACATTCAGACCAGAAGGGCTTTGTGAAAGGTCGCCAGATATCGCACCTAACTTACTATCTAATCGGGGCAATAGATCTGGCTTCTACATACTCCATCCCTTTGGCAGCTATGACTTTGGATGCCACCAGGGCCTTCGACAGGGTGAATTGGATATACCTGTCGGAGGTCTTGGAAAAATTCAATCTCGGTGAGAAGTTTTGCCGTACAGTACAATCTATCTATAGGAGCCCCTCGGCCAGACTTCTGGTAAATGGCAGTACCACAGCACCCTTTAATATATCTAGGGGTACCAGACAGGGCTGCCCACTCTCCCCTCTCCTCTTTGACTTATACATCGAGCCATTTGCTCAACGGCTAAGAGAGGACTCAACCATTCAGACTTTCAGGTATGGGGAGTGGGAGTGGAAAGTAGCCCAGTATGCTGATGATATTTTGATCTTTACTGCCGACCTAGATAAGGCATTCCCAGCTGTCATCAGTCAAGCCCAGGAGTTTGGATTAGTTTTGGGGTACGAAATTAATGCTGCTAAAACGGAGGTAATGGCCTGAAACCAGCCAGTAAATCAGTATCCGCACCAGATGAGCCCCAGAATGAGATACCTGGGGGGTAATATAGTGCAAGATATAGCCAATATTGCTGAGTTTAATCTGACTGCGGTGGCAAGAGAGTGCATAAAGTTAATGAAGACCTGGGCTTCGCTCCCCCTCTCTATCATCGGTAGAGTCAACTTGGCTAAAATGTCGATACTCCCCAAAATTACCTTGCTTTTTAACTGTATCCCTCTCCATTTTGAAAAACCACAAATCGACAAAGTTCAGAGGGATATAACTCTTTTGTCTGGGGCTATAAATTCTCGAGGTTAGCTTGGAAAAAGCTGAGACAGCGAAGGGAGAAAGGGGGCCTTGCCCTGCCTGATATCCAGCTTTATGCTTGGGCCTTCCAACTCTCCCACGCTCGTATGCTATTGAAAATGCCGGTCAATATCGGAGTAGGAGGGATGTTTTTAGCAATGCTTCAGGGTGCACACTTACCGGTGGAGGGTTTTTTGTTTAAATTTGGGGATGTTAAGTTTTTCAAAAAAGTCAGGCTTAAGGTTTTGCAGGGTCTGGGCAAAACATGGGCAGATTTGAGGAGGTCGGTCACTCTCCGTTACTTATCTAGCATGGCTCCCTTATGGGATTCACCCGGAGGTCCAGGGTGTCTGAGGGACAGTTTAGCGGCTCCTTTAAGGGAATACGGCCTGGCGGTTTGGAGGGGACCTGATCCCAGACGGCACTCTGATAACATAGGAACAACTTAGCATGAGGGTTGGGCCTAGCCTTGTTAGGTTTAAATATCTCCAGTTAGCTAGTTGGGTTCAGGCTCCGCTACAATCACAATTTAAAATCACATTTCATGGTGATGTCATATTTTATATTGTAATTCTTAAAATGCCACTTTTAGAAAGTTTTAAGACACAAAAGGGCAAACCAATATTACCTTGAGAGTGTGGGTAAATATAATACAACAGGTAAGAGTGCCAACAAGGGATTTATTCAGGCACATATATTCACACATTAATTCATAAATCATTCAGCATGTCATAACTTGACATCGCAACTTAATTGAAGGTTCTTTGCAGGTGAATTAGAGCGAAATAAAATCTCAAAAGCAGGTGTCTATATTCATAGTTTTTATAAATAAAATTGAGAGAAATCTTCATATTTACAGTAACATGTTCAAAATGTATCTCGCATAACACATTGACAATGGTCATTTGATAAACTGTGTATGATTTTGTATGCATATGATGATGTATTTGACGTCCACTTCCTATATACATAAATTGAGCTTGTTGAACACAAGATGCTAGGCTCTAGATAGCATATTTAACGATGACTAAAGAAGAAGTTGGATTGCGCGTGGACATTTCGGTCATGGTCATTACCTATCTTTGAGACCATCTTCAGGACTGTTTGTTTTTCATGAAAATAAACGACCCCTTTCTGAGGCCCACTAGTACAGAATTGGCTGGGACTGTAGATGCATTTTAGAATGAAGCCGCGTGGTATCAGGCAACGAAAAATCGTGATTTCGATAATGCGTCAAACCCAGGTTGAACTCACAGGGACATAGACTGTCCATGCAGACTCGAGGAAGGCATTGTTGCCCAATGTGAATGCGGTGATTATTCACCAAATGGTTGCTTACATTGAAATAACCCAAAAAAGTATTGTGATCAACCTAAGCATTATTGAAATCTCGATTTTTGTAGCCCAGCTCAAGGGTGGCCTCGTAAACCTGACCTCATTGTAGCCTAGCCGACATCCAAAGGGTTGACAATGACGCATCACTTCCACGCATCAGATCTTCGCCAGTGACGCAAACACGGTACTGTGCTACGGGTCAAGGTTGGTCCCCATATTTGTCCCGTTCTCCATCACGGTCGACCGGAACGTTTGGCTTTGACCCAGTCTAGCGCGACCAGATAGCCCCAGTTGGCACGTAATGCTTTTAAGCACTACATTTTAGTTTAATCTTTAAAACGTCATAACTCCAGTTATACTTATTGGATTTCTGTAATTTGGACTTGTCTTGCTCAATAAATTAAGCTCTATTTTTCTAACTAGGTGTGGTAACATTTTGTGTGGTGTTTTCACTGTTTTACTATTTGAAGTGTTGCACCAATACTTTACACATTGCCTCTTAAGTTAACCCTGTCTTCTCTGTGCCAAGCTACCAGAGGGTGAGCACAGGTTAATCTAGTTTGTGTATCTGACTTACCCTTACTGAGATTGTGGTTCCTGCTTGGACAGAGTGCATGTCTCCGCCAACCAGAAACCCAACTTTTAACAAAGGTAATCAGCGGTGAGGATAGGACTTGTGTTTGTGCAGTGCCATGCAGTAATTTGGTGTACACTACCAATCCATACCAAAGACCAATTTGAACTCTTTTCATTTCTCTGTCATTTTTTATGTTTTCCTAAAATAATTTCTCTGACCGGAGGTTCTACATCTGCACATGCAAAAATGGACTCTGCTTGGCCACCTAAGAGGGTTATACTGTAGCACACAAGGGTTTCTGCAATGGTATTTGGCTTCCTGCAAAGAGCTCCACCAGGAAGGTAGAGCTTCAAAAGGTGCAGAGGGCCTGGGTAGAAGCCTGCGCTGCTCTGAATGTAGCCCCAGAGGAGGATGAGGAAGAAGAACTTGACCAAGACTCACAGGAGTGTCTGGGACTGCTACCTTTGGAGGAGGGGGGCAACATCCCAAAATGATTAGTGATTTTACCCTAGCCATTGAGCAGTGTGTCATCCAGAATCCTGTCCCCAGAGGCAGTAGAGAACAGGAGGGAGGAAAGAAAGCTCAAGTTGGAGCTGCCCAAATTAACATTTGAGAAAACCCTAGAGGAGACAAGGCTGGCCATGGCGGAGGAGGAAGAGGAGGAGAACAAGAAATTGGCCATAGAGGTAAAAAAAAACATGTTGGCTCATGAACAGAGTCTGAAGGAGTTGGACGTTAAGTCCAGGCAGGCTGACTCTAGCAGTGATGGTGGCATCTTTTCTCTGACAAGATGGTTCACATTCCCAAAGGCCTGGTGCCTGACTTGTGGTGGGAGACAACAAGCTAACTGCTTTGAGGCTGATGAGATCCTTTGCAGATGCATAAGATCTCGGAGGGGAACTGGGGGATGTGGAGGGGTTAGTTAGTAGAGGCACATCCCTAGTGCGGGGAGGGACACCCTAATGGCACTGGATGTTGGTGACAGGATGAAGTATCAAGCCCATGAAACAAGCTGTGATCAGGAAATCCGGCTTGACCCCCAGAAAGGTATAGGCAGAGGTTCAGGGACAATCAGAAACTATCCTTACAGACCTGGGTGAATTGTTTGGATTCCTTTTGCAAGACACTGGATGGCTGGGTGAAGGGCAGTGAAGTCAAGTATTATCAGGGGCTGTCTAATTTGATTGCAAAAGAATACACATTCAGTCTTTGTTTCCCATCTGCGCCAACACCTGGTTGATAGTAAGCTCACTGTTCCCAGGGAACATGCTAAGGGGGCGGACCTCCAGCATCAGAATCCAACAGAAGGTAACTGGGAGTGACCCCAAGACGGATGGTTCAGTCTCCCACCAGCAGTGAGGAGGAGGTCAAGGGAGACACAGAGAGGTCCCAGGGTAAGGGGGAGGAGGAAAGGGTCCCCATGCCCCTTCTGAGAAACAGGAAATCGGTTCTGGCAGACGGCGGCATAAGGTGCCCCATTTGCAACCCCACTTCTTTGATTGTTCCAAGCTCGGACATAAGTAGGGGCACTCTGTCGTAAGAAACGTCTACAGGGGTGTTCAATGTGACCTTATAGGTAAGTAGTTCCCAGTGGCAGGTCTTACCCACAGTTGGGAGGTGGACTCAGAGGGTGAGTTGGTGGTCCCTGAGGGTGGGAATTGTGACTTCCACCATATGAAAGTAAATGGGCTCCCAGTCACTCCTCTGAGGGAAACTGGAGCAAGCCAGATCATGATTGTGGAACGGCTAGTTTCCCAGAGCAGTATATCGGTCAGGTGTGTAGGGCGACGTAGGCCCGGGGGAGGTCCTTGTCCGCAACATGGTCCTGGTATCCCTGGAGTGGGGTGAAGAGGTGACCCAGAGGAGGGTCATAGTTAGTCCCCAGATGCCCATAGACTGCCTACTGGGGAATGAGCTGTCCCCAGTGTCAGTGAAACTGGGAGGGGCAACCATCCAGGTTGCCATAACTGTTTAGTTTTCTGGGGGAACCACTCCCAAGCAGAGGTTACAGGACCCCAGATGATGGGGCAGCGTTAGGGAGAACTCGCCTCTGCCACATGTTTAGCCTCAGGGTACACAGCCTGGGTTGAAGGACCAGTTTAAGGATACCACCCCATAGTTGGTGGAAGGTAAAGTGGAAAAGGGGTTCAAGGCATCTGGGACTACTTCCCCCCCCCCAACTCTGGGAAACCACAGTGGTCAGAGAAACCTAAACCAATGGCCCTTTCTGCCTAGTAACCCCCAGACTTTCTACCTCTCACCTCCCTTTTTTGCTGAATTTGTTTTTGTTGGCTTTAGGACTCTGGGCACTTTACTGCTGCTAACCAGTGCTAAAGTGCATGCGCTCTCTTCTTAAAACATGGTAACATTTGCTTATCTACAATTGACATATTTAAGTTACTTATAAGCCCTTAGTAAAGTGCACTACCTGTGCCCAGGGCCTGTAAATTAAATGGTAGTACTGGGTCTTCAGCAATGATTGTGCTATCCACTAAAGTAGACCTTTAAACATTTCTCAGGCCTGCCATTGCTGAGCCTGTGTATGCTATTTTAACTGCCATGTCGACCTGGCAAGTAAATCCTCTTGCCAGGCCCAACTCTTACTTTTTAATGCATATAAATTGCCTCTAAGGTAGGCCTTGAACAGCCATGGGTAGGGGGCATTGTATTTAAAAAGCAGGACATATACTTTTAAGCTTTACGTGTCCTTGAAGTGAAAAACCTAAATTCGTTTTTCACTACTGCCAGGCCTATCTCAACCATAGGATAACATTGGGATTACCTTATTACATTTTATAAGTGTAATTTTCAATTGGGAAGAGATCGGACCCCCAAGTTTGGAATCACAATTTAAAATCGCAAATTATGGTGAATTGGATTTTAAATTAGAATTCTGAAAACACCACTTATAGAAAGTTTGCATTTTCTTACTTTAATTTAAAGAAACACTGGCCTTAAAGCATGAGGGGGGTTTCCCACTTGCACTCTAGGAAATAGTAACTCAATATAATCACTCTTGATAAATTGTTTTCTCAAGTATTATCATTTGTTATTTCTTCATAACCATGATTCCCATTAGATTATTTGTTTGACATTCATATGCCCAATGCATTTCGGGCGATTAGCTAATCCGATAATACTGATAATCAATTTGCAATCTCAATAAAGTTAATTGAAAAAATAATTTATCAAGAGTGATTATATTAAATTACTATTTCCTTGAGTGCAAGTGGGAGACGCCCCTCATGGTTTGAGGCCAGCGCTTTTGGAAGTTGTACGTTATCTTCACACTCAGGAGGATTCACCCAATTGCACCACCTACCTGTGGATTAAACATTTGTGCGTCTATCCAATTTTTGGGTCGCATAGTCCTTTTCTTACTTTAGCCATTCTGCTTGTCTCTAAATACACGTCTGAGGTGGGTGACAGTTGGGCTTGGTGTATTGGCAGTTCTTTGAATCACTGGGCGACACATAGGCGGACTGATATTTTACTGCAAAGGCTCGACTCTTTGGAACATGCTGTCGCCTGGTTGCAAAACGGATTCTAATCACTCTCTATTCACAAGAACATGTTTCTTCAACAGTATAGCTGCCTTTATTGATGTACTCAAGTGGCGTTACTGTCCAAAATATCAGGTAACAGTATAACCTAATGTCCAAATACGGAAAAACATATATAGCTCATGCCACATAATTAAATGTAGTCTTGTATTTCTTGCTAGAAGAAACTAGGCAATGCCTGCAGCCGATGATGCATAAAATATTGTTATGCAGTATGTATGTTCCAAACAAAACAAAGCAACATTGATGTAGATGCATTTCAATGTATTTTTTTTTATAGGAGATCCTTCTTAAAGGTGGGGTAAATTTGAACAAAGTTCATGATAATGTGTAGATTAAAGTTATCTAAACCTGTCTGTGCCTCACTGTTTGAACACTGATAAGTCCTTCTGTCCTTACAGCTTAAATGTGCTGAAGCTCTCAAGAAGCCAGAACGGGAGCGAGCTGTGATCCATGTCTCGCTGGCCTTTACCTTCGGGGATTTGAAGGACTACAAGCAAGCATTGCATCACTACCAAGCTGAACTGGAGCTTCGACGAGGCAACCCCTTAGAGGTGAGAGAGTTAAAAATAAATCTTTGTGTTATCTTTACTTGTACATTTTGCATGTGTGTATTACAAAAATGCACAGAAATTACACTTCTGGTCACGTTTGTCAATCGGACTTAAGGCATGCAGACATGTATGGTGATTTTTTTCTAGCAGAAATGTATTTTACAACAGAAAGAGCTTTGAAGATCACACCAGATTGTTTTCCATGAGAGTTTTAGTATCTCTGAGCACACATTTAATAGCAATAAACTGTGTGAGGTGTTTTCATGCTAGGGATGTTATTCACTATGAAGCATAGAGTTTGTACGCATAAGGAATTTGGCAGTGCTCGGGGTGGTGGTATGTGAAAGTGCCAAAATCTGTAGGTATACCTAGGTGCCACTGTTTGTTGGGGTGAAATTTTAGGTGCTTGTTACTGAACATACACTGAACTGGCCCTGGCCATCATTTCACGGATCCACAAACCACAGCTGGAAGAAGATCCTTCTCTTAACTTGTTGCGAAGACCTGGAACTTCTTGCCTCTGCACCTCCGGCAATCACCATCGCTGCCGCAATTCAAGAAGGACCTCAAGAACTGGCTCTTCCAACCCTCCGCCCCCACACCCAGCGCATTAAGATCCTCACGGGTGAGTAGTTGCGCTTTATAAGAAACCTAATTGATTGATTGACAATTTCTTTATTTATTTCCAATGTGTTAGGAGTGCAAGACATGGTTGAGTATTGCGCTGGTGAAGGAGGATGCAGGGCAAGAATACGAGGAGTTGGAAAGCTGCTTCACCAACGCATTGCGCTGCGCAGAACAGGCTGGGAAACCTAAACTGCAAGTAAGTGTTGTGCAGGGACAAGGTGCGTGCTTCGAGTGGATCACTTCAATGGAATGTTCGTGCCTCACTCCTGTTTTGAGGAGGGTAACTGCTTTTAATTGAGAAAATTAAAAGAAATTCTGCCAAAATATTTTTAACTGTGCAAAATAAAGAATTTCTTGCGCAGAAAATGTTCTGAATGCAAGTATCATGAGCATGTTGGGATTAATGATATTATACCCCCTGAACTTTGGTGGGACATACATAATACTGTTTAGTTGAGTCTAAAGGTTGATTTAATATTAAGTTAAGGCATTTTAATTGTACAATACAATTATGTAAATTAGCAGTTTGTGGTAGGTTAATATTCAAGTTTTGTGTTTCTTTTGGTTCAGTATTAATTAAGGATTTACTTAATGATGATTATTAAATATAATGAAACATAAATTAAGAATATAAAAATTCCTAGCTATTGTGAAGGAAAGTTTCAATTCCATTAAGGACACAGATGCGAGGATTCTGCTTAGCTCTTTCCTTTTATTCAGTCAACAGCCTTTAGCAGTAACACTTAAATTCAAAGACTACATATCCCATGAATCTTTGATGTACACTCAGTACAACAGCAACCTTAGAGTAAGTCCCGTATATTCAGCATCAAGGATAAGCACTTGCTTTTTCTTTGCTGCTCAGCAGCCAGATAAGTGCTTCTCTTTTATGATTACTAACTGTGCTCATATGCTTTGAGAAAATACTGCTGATTAGGTATGTATGTATATATATATATATATAATGTGTGTGTATATATATATATATATATATATATATATATATATATATGTATGTGTATATATATATATATGTATGTATGTGTATATATATATATATATATATATATATATCAATGCTCGAAGGTGTCCACCTTTGAGTAGCACGCGAACAGCAGCTTGGTTTATGTATAGGTGAGGATGGGGACCCACTCGTAGACGCCGCTCCGTACGGGATCTGCCCGACGCGTTTCGAAGCTCCATATGCTTCTCTTCAGGGGCTTTAACGGAAGCGGTGTGCGCAACCGCCGACCCACTTCCCCATTTTATATATAACACACCCACCGATGGGAGGCTCAAATGAGACTGTGCATTCTGGGAAGTGTGGTCCGGGAAGCACACAATCAAGTCCTGTATGGACTCCACAAGTGGGCCCGTCCTCGATTCCAAGTACGACTGCTGCTTCACTTTCGTGACCCCCAGGGTACCGGGGTGGTGCATACTCCGCGGCTGGACGGCCGCGTATAAATCAATGCTCGAAGGTGTCCACCTTTGAGTAGCACGCGAACAGCAGCTTGGTTTATGTATAGGTGAGGACAGGGACCCACTCGTAGAAGCTTCGAAACGCGTCGGGCAGATCCCGTACGGAGCGGCGTCTACGAGTGGATCCCCGTCCTCACCTATACATAAACCAAGCTGCTGTTCGCGTGCTACTCAAAGGTGGACACCTTCGAGCATTGATTTATACGCGGCCGTCAAGCCGCGGAGTATGCACCACCCCGGTACCCTGGGGGTCACGAAAGTGAAGCAGCAGTCGTACTTGGAATCGAGGACGGGCCCACTTGTGGAGTCCATACAGGACTTGATTGTGTGCTTCCCGGACCACACTTCCCAGAATGCACAGTCTCATTTGAGCCTCCCATCGGTGGGTGTGCTATGTATAAAATGTGGAAGTGGGTCGGCGGTCGCGCACACCGCTTCCGTTAAAGCCCCTGAAGAGAAGCATATGGAGCTTCGAAACGCGTCGGGCAGATCCCGTACGGAGCGGCGTCTACGAGTGGATCCCCGTCCTCACCTATACATAAACCAAGCTGCTGTTCGCGTGCTACTCAAAGGTGGACACCTTCGAGCATTGATTTATACGCGGCCGTCCAACCGCGGAGTATGCACCACCCCGGTACCCTGGGGGTCACGAAAGTGAAGCAGCAGTCGTACTTGGAATCGAGGACGGGCCCACTTGTGGAGTCCATACAGGACTTGATTGTGTGCTTCCCGGACCACACTTCCCAGAATGCACAGTCTCATTTGAGCCTCCCATCGGTGGGTGTGCTATGTATAAAATGTGGAAGTGGGTGGGCGGTCGCGCACACCGCTTCCGTTAAAGCCCCTGAAGAGAAGCATTTGGAGCTTCGAAACGCGTCGGGCAGATCCCGTACGGAGCCGGCGTCTACGAGTGGATCCCCGTCCTCACCTATACATAAACCAAGCTGCTGTTCGCGTGCTACTCAAAGGTGGACACCTTCGAGCATTGATTTATACGCGGCCGTCCAGCCGCGGAGTATGCACCACCCCGGTACCCTGGGGGTCACGAAAGTGAAGCAGCAGTCGTACTTGGAATCGAGGACGGGCCCACTTGTGGAGTCCATACAGGACTTGATTGTGTGCTTCCCGGACCACACTTCCCAGAATGCACAGTCTCATTTGAGCCTCCCATCGGTGGGTGTGCTATGTATAAAATGTGGAAGTGGGTCGGCGGTCGCGCACACCGCTTCCGTTAAAGCCCCTGAAGAGAAGCATATGGAGCTTCGAAACGCGTCGGGCAGATCCCGTACGGAGCGGCGTCTACGAGTGGATCCCCGTCCTCACCTATACATAAACCAAGCTGCTGTTCGCGTGCTACTCAAAGGTGGACACCTTCGAGCATTGATATATATATATATATATATATATATATATATATATATATATATATATATATATATATATATATATATATATATATATATATATATATATATATATATATATTGGTTTAAACTGAGCGCTTTCAAATACTGAAATACTTCTATGTGTATAATTCTCTCTGGCCTTTCTACCAATGCGTGCTCATCCCTCGCTGAGGGATTCCCCTTCGATTGTGCGGTACGGTGAGCCCACCATTAGGGGGTGCAGGCGACTGCGAGGCCTCTGTACCGCCAGGTCGAGGACCCCCGTGTGCAGCCGGGCTACTAGGAGGCGGCACGTCTCCTCATCAGATGGCGCTTTGGCTTTCTTGACGCGTCACTTGCTTGCTGCGGGCCACGTGGTGTGCGGCTGGGCTCTCTAGGGGCGTGGAAGGGCGTGCGTCCTAAACAACGATGGGGATGCACCCCTCTCACTTTCTTGGGCAGTTGCCTCAGCGCGGTTCGTTGACTTCTCCTTCCGTACGTTAGGGAAGGAAAGACTTTGTTAACGAGCGTGCGAGGTAGTCTAACAGGGTTAGTACCTTTTTTCTTGGCTACAGATAAGTGGTGTTTCACAGAGCATTTTACCACTCTGTTCCGGCATAGTCAGAGGAACATTCCCTGAATCGCCTGTTTGCCACCTACGGGGCAAGAACTGTAACCATAAAACAATCATTGGTTCAGCCAATTCCTGCCTGAATACAGGCTACAGTGCTGTCTTCACTGTTCTTCATTTTTATATAGATAGATAGATAGATATCCAAGAAAGAAGTGACTCAAACAGATAGATTCACCAAAGAACAAAAATATATTTCCACTACAATGTTTCAGCTTCCGCCTTCCTCAGGTAATTTCAAGATGGTAAGCTCAGTGGCTGCACAGATGACACAGCTGAATTTTCAAAAAGCATCATGAGTGAAGATTCCATTTGGAATGTGGAATCAATGCAGTCCGGAGAGTTCTTGAGATATGCAGTAATCGGGTTGTATTGTCAGTAATGTTCAGTCCATCTGGATGCAATGATTTTAAACGGTACATCCAGAAGTTTTCCCTGGAGTCCAGTAGTTCTTCCTTTGAGACATGTTCCACGGGGAAAATCTTCAAATCTGATAGTGAATGATCCACATGGTTAAAATGATTGGCTACAAGCTGGTCAATTTAAAAGGAGGCCTAGTAACCATGTTTATATCTGATAGATAGCTAGATAGCTAGATAGATATTGCCTGAACAGCCATGGCAGGTGTTTTGGGAAGGGGTGGAGGGAGAGCAGATGCTCCTTCCCATACAAGAATCACTGGGAGATACCACTGTTGCATCCATGGAAAGGGCGGTTTCTTCTGCCCTGGAATCCCGTAGTAAAAAAAAAATCATAGAGCTTACTGCACATCGCTATGTTTTACCCCCGGATGGGAAAGGTTTGAGGCTGGCGCTTCCTATTGACAAAATCTGAGCATCCGGTTATGAATTCGTTTTTCTGTTGGGTGTTGCGTCACAACTCGAGATACTCTGACTCAGGGTGCACACCTTTAGGCACTGTAGAGTCTTTTCTATAATGCCATGTTATACATACGTCATATTTTGTCTTTTTGATAGTGTGCACCCTGAGCCCATCGCCACGGTATCTCGAGTTGTGATGCGACACCCGACTTTTGCGGGTAAGATGTCATTTTCTATCGGGTGTTACTGCTGGATTCTAGTTGGACTCCATACTGTTTGAATTTGTGTTCCACACTTGGGTTGTTGATGGCACTGTGATCTGATAGGTGTTACTAACACTCTGTCCTTAACATAGATGTCTACTTGACCATGTTTATATCGTCCTACAGGCCCTTGGAAAGTGGATCTCACGATCCATTTTTGGTGACCACTTTATCATGGTTTTGTATTTTTTTTTCCATTCTATACAATACTTGGTTTTGTCACATTTAAGCAGAAGTACATTTTTTCAAGTTCCTGACAAATGCCCTTACACTTCAGGTAAGGGTTCTATTGGCAGGGACATGTTGACCATGAGAAAAGAGGCAGGGTCAATCGGCTGCTTTCCTGTTCATTCACTTTCTTTTTTTTTTTTCACAACAAAATTTATTGATTTAGTTGAGCAGAGTAAGAGAAGTGGTTCCCCACAGTCAGGAGAGCACCACCAAGTATCATAGTACAGTATACATTGTAACAGCTATAATTAATCAATAGTTAGGAGTAAACCAAGAAAAGTGACCCCCGCCCCTACCCCACTAACTCCCAGTGCCCAACAACCCCACTACCCGCCCCTTATCCCTCCCTAGCCCTATGCACGTGCTGATAGAAACTCGGCAGCACTTGTACGTAGCGTGACAGACATGGCACAGTTGCAGGCCCATATGGCACCGCCACCTACACTTCTTCCTCGTGTTCCACAGGGGGATCCAATGGCAAGTTCATTCACTTTTTTAATCCTGACCCAAACAGGCAAGAATAAAGATTGACGTCTGTTTTGGTGTTAGTTTTAACCACGTTGCTTACACCATTTTTGTTGCACCATATCAGTTTTTACACTTTTACTAGCCTCGCGTTTCTAGTTTCTTTTCTGTTATAGACCCCGGTATTTTGTTGAGTGTAGAACTCATGAGTCAGCCTTCAACCATGCCCCTATTAAAAGAAATTAAGTAAATAAAACTGGCATCCTTAAAATTTAGCATTGCCGATATTGTATCGTACATCTTATTTAAACTTCAATAAAACCCCCCAAACAACCGCATGTAGAGGAATGTCACGAGTATGCTGAGCGGACTTCCTTCGCAAGCTCTGAAAATGTTCAAATTAGTACTTGGCTCATGTGGTATCTTTTTTGTTAATGCAACCAGGAGTAAAATATTCTATGCCTAATTTTGGGAAATAATTAAGACATGGAAATGTAAGATGCCCATCTAATCGAAAAGAATCCGTGATCCAAGCCCTTCACAGGGGCTCATGTGAATAGGAAAATTGCACACCGCCATTGCCCCGCCCCAGGGGACCCCAACTTTCTCACCCAGTACCCCGCCCACGGAGCTTGGTGGTCCAAGCCTTCACTTGCAAACTAAATCCTGCTGCATTCCCTACCATTCTAGCTGACCGGGAATCCAAGAGATTTGATAACTTGGGAAAGATTTTTTTCTTCCACCAGTATGGCATTGCGGTCTGTAAACACCGCTTGTCTTTTGTCCTGATACTCCCTCTGGGACTTGGTTGGGGAGGTACTGCCTATGGTCTCAGAGAAGGCCCGAGCCACACTCTTCTAAGTTATTGCCGGCGGGAGGGGTGCAGCTCAGTTCGGCATATGCTGTGGGCTGGATACGACTGACTCACTCGGCAGAGCGTTTCCATTGTCGAGGGGCCCTTAGGCACCGCGCCTGGTTGCGAACCACTGGCTTTTCGGGGAATATCCGGCCCTCACTCATGAGAATGCCGATTGATGACTCCCATCTCTTAGGAGACCAGACGGAATCGGCACTAGAGCACCTCAAGGACAGCAGAGCTATGGTCATGTCTTTAGGGTTTTCCATGGCCCCTCGCAAACCCCACTCCACTTTTCGCTCCTTTCGTGGCCACGGAAGGGGCTTCCAGCCATGTCTCTACTGCCCTGCCACCATGGCACACAAGCTTCTCAGCCTTTGCGTGGCCAAGCATGTGGCACCCACAGACCCTGTGGGCCAGGTAGCCCAAAGGTCAGGCCAACCCCATAACCTCCCATTCCACCGGCAGCTGCAGCCTCCAAACCTCTTTAGTTTGCCCTCCGCCTATCATGGGCTTCCAGTGGGAGACATGATATGCCATCACCTGTACCACTGGAGATCGATAACCTATGACCTCTGAGTTCTGCATATTGCCCAAAGGGGCTACTACCTCCACTTTGTTACTACCCCCCATACCCCACATCCATGCCACCTACTTGCGGCAGGCTGACGGAGGACCACATGTCATGGCCAAGAATGCCATCATCAGAAGTAGGTTGAGGTTGTTATTGCCACTACTTTCTGGTGTCCAAGAAGGACAGAGGCCTTTGTCCTACCCTAGACCTGTGCCCTCTCAACCTCTTCCTGAAAAAGGAGGAATTCAGAATCTCAAGCACTGTCTGGCCTAGCCCCGGGGGACTAGATGGTTTTGTTAGACGTGTCTGCCCACAAACGTTACCTGCAGTTCATGGTAGGCCACGAGTATTTTCAGTTCACGTACTCTCCTTTCACCTTACTAGAGTCCTTCGGGTGTTTACCAAGGTAATAGCGGTGATTGCAGCTCATCTGCTGATATCAGGGATGCCAGTCTTCCCCCTATCTCGACGACTGGCTATTGAAGTCGGGTTCATCCCAGGCATTTGTCTCCCACCTCCAGACAACAGCAGACTCCCTGTACTTGCTGGGATTCACTTTCTGCGTGCCAAAGTCACACCTGACCCCTTCTCAGACCTCTTTCACTGGAGCTGTTCTGGGCACTGTGCAGTGTTGGGCTTATCCTCCCGAACGGCGAGCCCAGGATATTCAGGCTATGATAATGATGGTACCGCCTCTATACTGGATTTCGGTGAGACTGACTGATGCTGCTGGGCCTCATGGCCTCTTGCATCCTGAATTTGACGCATCGCTGCTGGCATATGCTGGCTCTGCAGTGGAACATGCAGTTCCATTGGGCACAGTATCAGGGGGGATTCTCTCCAACACAGTCCAGTTCTCGACGTGCACTGCAAAATAACTGTAGTGTTGGTTAGCAAACTGCGATTTGGTCAGACCCCTCTCCCTTTTTATTTATTTATTTATTTATTTATAGTCTTGTATCGCGCGTGAATCAGCCCCGAAGGGGTATCTCCGCGCGTGGCTTCTGGTTGAGTTAAACAAAAAACAAAAAGCTATGAATCGGAAAAGGTAGAGGGGAAGCTAAGTTAATCCTGTATGAATAGGTACGTTTTCAGTTTCTTCCTGAAATTGAGAAGGTTGGGAGTTTGTCTTAGCTGGAGGGGGAGGGAATTCCACAGCACTGGGCCTTTAAGGGAGGGGGCACGGCCACCCTGTCTTGCTCTGTTTACTTTAGGTACATATAGCAACATAGTGTTGCTAGAGCGTAGAGTGCGTCCAGGAGAGTAGGGAAGGAAGATATCCTTCAGATATTTGGGACCCGACCCGTAGATACATTTATGCATGATGCAGCAGAGTTTAAACTGAACCCGCTGTTGCACTGGGAGCCAGTGAAGGTGGGAGAGAAGGGGACGGGAAGGGGTACGGGGGGGAGCATTCAGGGTAAGTCTTGCCGCGGTGTTCTGTACCACCTGCAGTCTGCGAAGTTGTTCCTGGTTGGCGGAAATGAGTAGGCTATTACAATAGTCCACCCGTCCAAGGACTAGTGCCTGAACCAGCGTCTTCCTATGGATGTTTGGTAGGAAAGGGAAGATACGCCGTAGAAGACCAATTGTACGGAAGCACGTTCCCGCAACCTGACTGACGTGATCTTTCATAATCAGAGTTTGGTCTAGGCGTACCCCCAGGTTTTTGATGGTTTGTTTAGGCGCTGGGACAGGTCCAAGCTCAGGTGGCCACCATTCCGGGGACCAGAGCAGGGTGGCCCCACCAAACAAATGACCTCAGTTTTGGTCACGTTGCATTGGAGGAAGTTCTGGGCCATCCAACCTGCCACCGCTCTCATACCGTCTCGGAAAGATTGCATGACTGCAGGTGTAATTGTGTGAAAGGGGAAAAGCAGCTGAGTGTCGTCAGCGTAAGAGATTGGTGAGAACCCATGAGATCTGATAATCTCTGCCAGGGGGGCCACATATACGTTGAATAACGTGGGGCTTAAACATGAGCCCTGTGGCACCCCCTTGGTGAGCTTCCTGCAGACAGATTTATAGGAGCCTAATTTGACACCTTGTTGTCTGTCTTCAAGGAAGCTTCCCAGCCACGCAAGGGCGGTCCCTTCTACTCCAACTCCCTTCAGACGGCCGAGAAGAACTTCGTGCGACACCGTGTCGAAGGCAGCGGACAAATCCAATAGCACCAAAATCACTGAGCTCCCTCTGTCAAGTGACATTCTGATGTTATCTGTCACTGACAGAAGGGCTGATTCGGTGCTATGGTTGGGCCTAAAACCAGATTGTGAGTGGTCTAGGCCGCCCGCTGCCTCGATGTAGTTGGACAGGTGTGCGTTGACATGTTTCTCGGCCATCTTGCTGTAATAAGGTAGAAGGGAGATAGGACGGAGGTTGGAAAGCTCCGTCCATGGGAGGGCCGCATTCTTGCGGATTGGGTTCACCACTGCTCTTTTCCATTCAATTGGTACTTTTCCCTCTTTAAGAGACTGGTTGATAATATCCTGAATGTAGGGGGCTATTAGGGTACGGAGAGGGGTTAAGATTTTGGCAGGAATAAGGTCATCCGGAGATCCAGATTTAACTTGGGTCATTATTGTATCTAGCTCTTCAATATTGATAGGAGGGAATGTAGTTAAGGTAAGGTTTATATTCTCATTGAGGGAGGAGGCATTTTGGGAATCGCTGTTTGGTTGCGATACTAGGATTTTTCCATAGATGGATTCTATTTTGTTTTCAAAGTAAGATGACACTTCTTCACATAGACTTTGTGAGAAGTCGTCTGGGCCTATACATGCCATAGGTTTTACAAAAGTTTCAAGAATCCTAAACAGTTCTCTGGGAGAGTTATCGGCTTCCATGAGCTGTTGAGCAATGTTATTTTTGCGAGCAGCCTTGATGTGTTTGTAGTAATTGGCTTGGGCTGCACGATGTGCCTTTTTATTATCCTCAGAGTGTGATTTCCTCCATCTCTTCTCTATCCTTCTACATTCTTGCTTCTCTTTCCTTAGGGCCTCGGTATACCATTTTTCCTGTTTAGCCACAGGAAACTGTCTGAATATTTTCATAGGGGCAATTTTATCAATGGCTGCCGTCAGAGTTTTTTGAAGCACGGTTAACTTTTGTTCTGCTTCATCAATATCTCTGATCTCGGGTTTTTCCCACGCCTTTTCTAGCGCATCCAGTGTAAGTTTGTGCCACTGTCTGCGTGTAGTGGATGGAAGGGAGTTCTTTGAGGGGCCTTTATTAACTTTAAAAATGATGAACTGCAATAAAAAATGATCTGACCAGTGGACTTGAGTAGGTTTATGACACAGTATGTTGTCGAAGTTGGAATATATCAAATCGATACAATGACCACCTTCGTGGGTTGGACCCTGATTCTTTTGTGTGAGACCGATAGTTGTCATATCAGTCGACAAATTTTTTGTCCCTGTGGATTCACTTTGGTCAGTGTGGATATTAAAATCTCCGAGGAGAAGAAAGTCTTCATTGGCCCGCATATAAGGGCCAAGTATCTCTAAAAGAGATGTGGAGAAACTGGGTCATGGAAGAGGTGGTCGGTAAACAAGTGCACCTTTGATGGTCTTTCTGTTGGGGAGAATGATTCTAAATACCATTGTTTCCATATCTCTGCAACATTGTCTATCTAAAACGTCCAATTTAATAAACTCTTTATAAATTATAGCGACACCACCGCCAATTTTATCGGGGCGGTCCGAGTGGTGAAGTTTGTATCCCATAGGTACTCCCAAAGTAATGGCAGACACCGTATGGGGTTTTAACCAGGTTTCAGTAATGAAACATAGATCTGGGGACAAAGAATGTAATAGGTCCCAGATCTCAGTTTGGTGTTTAGGCATTGAACGAACATTCATAAGAATACATTGTAAGTCATTAAATGATTTCCAAGATTCGTAAGAGTTGTTAGAATACATTGAGGTGTAATGACATTTTTTGCAGGAGAACGGGCCATTGAAACAGGGTCTGTTATCCACTGCAAAACATGGAGCAGAGAGTTGCCTCAGTGAAGTCAGGAATCTAGAATCATACCTGATATGCTTGGGAGCGCCGAGAGGCGGCATGATGTAGAATTACCGCCCCGTCGCCCCGTCCTGTCGCGGACGGGCGCAGACGGGCAGCTCTTTGGCTGGTCTTCGGCTGAGAAGAGGCTGCGCGCAATCGCTGCGCGCTTCCTGTGAGGCGATGGCTAAGTAGCCCCCAGTTGAGCACTAGAGCGCTGAACGCTCCCGGAAGTGCCTGGCCCTCACCTGTCCGCCCTCCGCACAACGGTAAAGATTTACCGAGTCGGACCGAGGCGGGCAGGCACAGGAATCGAGACCAGCACTCCGGATAGGTTTTAAAATGGTATTAAACAATTTACATGTAGCACACTCGCTAAAATTGTGCACAAAGGATTTTATAAAAAAGAATGTTTAAAACGCGCTATTAATCAGCAACGCTCTTCTGATTCCAGTGTAATTTTTACCAGCTCATCCAGTAGCCAGCAAGCGGAGTAGGACACTGCCACTGTCTTCCCCCGCCTTCCCTTCCCCAACCAGAGCTGACTGTAGTGACAGATGCGTCACTCCTGGGCTGAAGCGGCCATCTGGCAGAGGTGGAAATCAAAGGCGTCTGTTGGAGCTGTGAGCGATCCGACGGCATTGAAAGGCTTTCTGCTCTCCATTAAGAGAAGGCTAGTGCAGGAGTTCACGGACAAAACCACTGCCATGTGGTAATGCAACAAACAGGCGAGGTGGAGTCGTGGACCCTTTGTGAAGAGGCTGCGTCTCAGGACATGGCTGGAATGTCAGAGCTTTTCTCTGGTGGTTCAACGGCTGGCAGGATCTCTGAATGCCAGAGTGGACAAACTCAGCCAAAGATGCCTAGCTGATCATGACTGGCGTCTCCATCTGGAGGTGGTGCATGTTTTTTTTTTCAGCAGTGGGGAAATCTTGGTTGGATCTGTACGCCATCTCTAAGAAAACGGAATGTCCATAGTTTTGCAGTTGGAGTTTCCAAGGTGGCTCTCGCTCAGAGACGCTTTCCATCTCGAGTGGAGCTGAGACCTCCTGGACGCCTTTCCACCCATACCACTCATGGCCAGAATTCTCAAGAAGATCAGGAATGACCAGGCCGAAGTGAATCTTGTAGCTCCGGACTGGGCTTGGAGAGTCTGGTGTTCTGAGCTGTTGATTATGGTCATAGTCCTCTGATCAGGTTGCCCCTCTGGGAGGATCCTCTGTCATAACAGTAGGGGAGGGTTCTCCACCAAAACCTGTCACCCCTCCTTCCCATTGTGTGGAGATTGAGAGACGACAGTTGACCGCTTTCGACCTTCCGCCCAAAGTCTGGCATCCTGACAGTCGTGCGCCCCTCTGCAAAGTTGGTATACGTTTGCCGTTGGAGCAACTTTGTGGCATGGTGTGCATGTAGGGAACTTGGTTTTTGTTGCAGTGACCCCCCCACCCCCACACACATATTTTTTACTACCTTTTTAGCTATTAGATGCAGGTTTATGACTCTGACAGTGCACTGAGGCCTAGTAACCATACCACAGTGCCAGTGCTCCTTCCCAAAAACTAGATAAAGTCTAATTGTGCTTCAATTGGCAAAGGACTTTAGCACCCCTCTAAGTCCCTAGTAAATGGTGCTCCAGGTAGGTAGGACAGGGGTACTAATGCGGGTTCCTAAGGGCTGCAGTATATCTGATGCCAGCTTAAGAGACCCACCTTTGACACCGTGTCCCACCCTATCCTTCTGCTTCGTCTGGAGGAAGCTGGTGTCACTGGCCTTGCTCTCCAGTGGTTCCGTTCTTTTCTAGCCAACCGCTCCTTTTGCGTAGCCGTCCCGCCTTATCAGTCCAAACTCCATCCTCTGGATCTGGGGGTCCCCCAGGGCTCCTCGCTGAGTCCCACGTTATTCAATCTATACGTGAGACCGCTGGCTGAGGTGGTCAGGCATTGGGGTATGACCATGGTGTCATATGCCGATGACACCCAGTTAGCGGTCACGATCAGCGGGGATGCGGATGTGGATGCCCCCAGATTCCAGAAAGGACTTTGGGCGGTCGCCAGCTGGATGACCTCCAACTGTCTCCAGCTGAACGCAAGCAAGACGGAGGTCATGATCTTTGGCAAACAAACGGAACTCTGGGGAGACAGGTGGTGGCCGTCGGATCTGGGTCTTACGCCAACCCCGGTCGCTGAGTTAAAAAACCTTGGGGTATGGCTCGATCCAACTCTCACCTTTGTCTGCCATACCAAGCGCACGGCGGCCTGCTGCTTTGGCATTTTGCGTGGACTACGGCCTGTACTAAAAAAAATTGATGCCACCATCAGGCAACTTGTGATTCAAGCAACCGTGATCTCTAGGCTTGATTACGCCAGTTCCCTTCTAGCGGGATTAAATCAATCGGAAATCACCCGCCTGCAGCGCATCCAGAATGCCGCAGCGAGAGCTGTTGTGGGACTACCCAGATCTTGCCCAATTGTTAACACCTTGCGTACGCTGCATTGGCTTCCGATTGCGCAAAGGATCCAGTTCAAGACCCTCTGTGTAGCCTACAAAATTCTCAAGGGATCCCCTGCTATGATCCTTTCCAATCTTCTGTCCCGCTATGTTCCGGTCCGGGCTTTAAGATCTTCCGACCTAGAACTTGCGGTCGTCCCCCGCTTTAAGCGTTGCAGGGCAGGCGGCCGCTCTTTTCAAGTTCACGCCGCAGTGTTGTGGAACTCCCTTCCCCCGGCGATTCGCGCCCTTAGGGATCTGCTTTCTTTCCGTCGAGCAGTAAAAACTTTTTTGTTTCCTTAAATTTTCCCTGCTCTGTTCTGTCCAGTTGTGTTGTGTTGCTACCTTGTCGGGCGCCAGGACGCTCCTTCGCTGGAGCATCTGTGCGCTTAATAAATGAGCTTAACATAACATAACATAACATAACATACAAATTCCACACAGACTGCCATTGCAGGCTGCGTGACAAGGTGCAAACCATGAGTAAAAATACAACATGACACACTCCTGTGTGTCTTGCCAAACACCTGTTTCAGTCCAGTTGCTGCCACAGACGAGTTTCTGAACCCCTAGGAGGTGAGAGACCCCCATCAGAGGAGAGAAAGAATGCCTGCTCTGGAGAGAGGTGTTATCACCACCTCCCCCAAGAAAGGCTGGTAAATTAACATTACAAGGCCTTGAGCTTCAAAAGAGCACACCACCTTTGAAATGCAAATCTGGCTTTTCTCACAGGAGAGGAAGACACACCCCTTTGTCCAGAGCCCTATGGCACATGGACAGGTGGGAAAATTAGCTATGGAGGAGACGTGTTGCACAACCAGGTTGGGTATACTTCTAGGGAGACCAAGTCTGACATGAACACATCTTTAGAAATTCCACTATATTTTGTGTGGTGGAATAGGAATTCTGGGACAGGGTGATGCCCACTTTCCACAGGAAGTTGTCTTGTAGGGGGACTTCAGATTCAGGTGCATTAAGAGAAGGAGTGGACAAAAAAAGAGTCCTGGCTTGAGAACCAACGACTGACTTCGGTCCAACCCTGTCAGCCTGACTGCTGCCCCCAACAATCGTGAAAGAAACATACCCGTTCTGCCGCTGTGCAGTCTACAAGAAACCCGGAGGACTGGCAGTGCTTCGCCAATTGTATGAAGAAACTCCCTAGCAGGAGAAGAGCTACTCCCCTGCAGCCGCAGACACCAAAGATGCAAGTTGCGGTCCACTGAGGTGCGGCTCACCGGCCAGCCCAATATAGCCGCTCCCCAGAAAGAGGACCATGTGCTCCTAAAGGTCAGATCTGTCTCCCCACCGAGTAGGAGGACACCAGGACCAACTGGAGCCACACAGGACCAATGCCCGGGTATCGGATCCTTTGAAGCAGCCAAGGCTTGTTGTGTCCAGTCCGGGCACCAACACCAAAGAAGACTGACCTGCACATCGAGGGACTTCGTGAGTGGCCCAGCTGTCCTGTTTGACCCTATTCTGCAAAACAAAGATCAAGACATGAGTCTGTGACCAAAGCACCCATGCACCCGCGTTCCAGGGCCCAAGTCCAAGGGAGGTGATGGTGCCAATGGGGTGCCCAGACCCACAAGGGCTAAGCCCACGCTTGGGTTTGCCCAGACTTGACTTCCAGTCGCCGCCTGCAGCCTCTTTCTGCAGGCCCCCTCCAACCGCGAGAATCTCCTGCACCAAATCAGATGCCAAAAGACACCTCTGCACCTGATCCCCACAGCTCGAGAAGAAGTGGACCAACAGTGTCCCTGTGTGCTCAAGGATCGAGCCCTCCTGTTGGGTTACCCTAGACTTTTACCCCAGTTGCAGCTTGCAGCCTCTTTGTAACCAGACAGTTCTCCCATTGAAGTGAATGGGACACCCGGCGCCGTGACACACATCTGCACCCGTATGCTGCAGAGCCCCTTTAGGTGACCTGTTGGTGTGGCCTTGTACCTTGTCTCATACTCACCTTAGGTTCTGAAGAACAGTCTTGTGAGTCAAGTGCCTGAATGCAATACATGTTTTCCTCCATAGAATAATATTACTGATCCAGCAATTGTACTGTGTCCATTCTTGAAAGCTGAAAAAATTAATGCCTTGAAAAGTACTTATCCGATTCCAAAGACCTTACAGCCAGATTCATCAACCAAAATTGCGATCGCAATAGCTGCGAATTAGCTATTGCGAACGCAATTCAAAGAACCGCAATTCATGAAAAGAAAAATGACCATTTTGCGAAATCGCAAAATCGATTTAGCGTAATCGCAAATAAAATCGCAGAATGTATGTGGAACCCCCTTAGCAAATCGGAATTAGCGAGACTCCAATGATTCTGCGATTCCATTTGCGAATTTGCTAAATATTCGCAAACCAAATTCATGAAAAATCGCAATTAGCGAAAAACCACAAAATTGCTATTTGCGAGGCGCAATTTAAGGAGAACCCAAACCAGGTGGTGACCATGAAGTAAAAAAAAAAATCAACAAAAAAAAAATCACAAACTAGCCACAGGTGCGGGCCTGACCAAACACACTTAAGAAGACACAGTAGGAGCATGATGACATTCACAATGCCAGGACTCTACATGGTGGTCAGGCGGCTAAGGCTCCAGGCTGCAGCAAGGAACAGACGCAGGATCCAGGAGCGAATTTTCCGCCAGCGGATCACACTCCTGGGCCAAACTGAGGAGGAAATCTACTCAAAGTACCAGCTGAATGGGGCAATGATTACAAAGCTCATCCGGGACATTGACCCCCTGATGCAGCACCCAACGAGGAGGACCAATGCCGTGCCCACCCATGTCCAGGTCTTGTGCAGCCTGCACCTCCTGGCCTCCGGAAGCTTCCAGAGGATAGTTGCCGTTGCAGAGGGGATCTCCCAGAGCACCATGTCCCGCTGCCTAAGGAGTTTCCTGGAGGCCATGCTGACCCGGCTACACCATTATATCACATTCCCAACCACCCAACAGGACTTTAATCAAACCAAGCTAGATTTTTGCAACATAGCGCAATTCCCCCATGTAATTGGATGCATTGACTGTACCCACATCCACATCTGCCCACCTGCAGAAACAGAATACATGTACCGGAACTGCAAGTCCTACCACTCACTGAATATCCAGATGGTGTGCAACGCTAAGACAATCATCACGGACATAGTGGCACAATACCCGGGGAGCACACATGACTCCTTCATATTCCGGCACAGCGGCATGCACACACGACTGGCCAGGGGAGACTTTGGTGAAGGACACCTTCTAGGTGAGTACACATGCCAACAAATAGTACATTTCAACCATGTAGCTGCGCATAACAGGCTCTCGCCCTCTGCTCCTTTCATTCAGGTGACGGCGCCTACGGTCTCCGTGACTACCTCCTCACCCCATACCTCAACCCTGCCAAACCACAGCAACGGAGTTACAATGCTGCACACATCCGCACAAGAAATTGCATAGAGCGGACATTTGGGCTTTTGAAGATCCGATTCCGCATACTACACAAGACTGGTGGGGCACTCAAATACCAGCCTGAAGTCTGCTGCTGCATCGTGGCCGTGTGTGCAATACTCCACAACATTGCTACTAAGTGGAGGATACCTGTAGAGATCTCTGGCAGTGAGTCGGAAGGGGACAACCGCCCACCTGTACATGTGCCCCATGCACGCGGGGAGAATCCTGCTGAAGGACACAGGCGCCGCAACCAAATCACAATGAACTGTTTCTAGTGCACCCACTCCCCTCATCCAACACTTCACTCATGCATGACAAATGAAATAATGACATGAGTCAGATTAACTTGTAATTATTAAATCTTATTGTTTTTTTCACAATAATGTAGATATATTTTTTGATATTACATGAGAGCAGTATTCACTCATACATCCCGATGTTTGTGAAGAGGGCATGCTTGTATCATCAGCATGGCCCTGCTGGTACAGTCCAATGAGTCAGTGGCGCCTCCGGGTGGACGCACACAGTCGCCTTTCTACTTCCTCCACTTCAGTATTAGGCCGTGAAGCTGCAGTGGGCCTGGTGCTGCGGCGGGGTACCGACACCAGCGGCAAGGACAGGCTGCTGTGGCTGGAATTGCCCTCCCTCGCATCATCCCCCCACTTGCATGGCCATGGTCAGTCGCCTGCAGACTATGCACTGCCGTGATGACTTGCTCAAGTGCCCTAGCGACGTCCTGGCAACATTGCACCATCTGGATCTGCATCGCTAGGGAGCGACGCGATAGTTGGGAGGTGGCATTTCCAATTATATGATTTGATCTTGTGTAAGCTGACAGGCGGGACAGCAGCTGGCGGCGGTGGGTGACATCCTGCTGGGACAGCAGGACCTGGCTGTTTTCACGGACAGCTGCGGTCATGAGTTGCATGCTATCCGTGAGCTGGCCCACATTACGCGCAGTCTTGTGCAGCTGCAGATGGATGGCTGCCAAGTGACGTGCCCGCTTCTGGTGGACTCTGAGCATCCGACGTTCGATGGACAGGCCAGGATCCGGGACATGTACCCCCCTGCCAGCGCGTGTTGGTACGTCGCGCTGCTCCCTCACCAGTCCGCTGGACTGTGATCGCACAGTGGCTGTGCGCCTTGTCTGCTTCCTGGCTGCTGCTGCTGTGGCATGTGCCACTGCCATGGGTGTTACATGGGGTGGTTGTGCCGCACCTGTGGCTGCAGGGTGGCCCTGTCCACATGGGGTGGTGGTGGTACTGCTGCGGACTGCGATTGTCCGGGTTGAGGGGAAGGATGGCCCTCTCCCTCGGTGTCCTCGGGGTTCTCATCACTGTCGGTGCTGGGTTGTTCAGTGCCACTTGTGATGTAAATGGGACCATGATTAATGACATATTTCTTGCACATGGGAGGTTGCTACATGCATGCAGGCTTGCATTCCCTGACTGGCTTTAGGAATGACTCTCACTTGACAGGTCTGGGTGTGTGGGGCTATCTGGTAAATGTGGTCACACTACGAGTCCCACAATGCAATTGGGCATTTCTGGTGTGCATGGCCTGCATTACTGGGGTTGACTAATGGGTAGCTCTGGGGTCATGGCCATTGTTAGGGGAGAGGGTCGCAGTCGCATGGCACTTACCTTGGGATTGTTGGGTGGGTCAGGATGAGTCCAGCCGGGTAACCCCCACGCATGCTTCTGGATTCAGGGTGTCCTCCACAAGGTCCTCCAGTGGGGTGTTTGGTGCAACAGTGGGCTCTCCTCCTCCGGTCGCAACACGCTCCCCCAACCTCTCTGCGATGCGTTCTTTTGCACGCCCTCTGAGGTCATGCCACCTCTTTTTAAGTTCGTCAATGGAGCTCTGGGTCACTCCCACTGCATTGACCTTTGCGCAGATGCACAGCCAAATGCGCCTCTTGTCCGCCTCAGGCACCCTCCGGGAATCCTTACCGAACAGGCGGTCATAGTCCTTTGTGACTCCCTCTATTAAGAACTCAAGTTCCTGCTCGGAAAATTTAATTTTCCTTTTTCTGGCCGGCTCACTGCTCCCTGCTGCTTCCTGGGACATTTTCTAAGGTTGTTTGTCTCCTGGAGTGCTGCTGCAGGTGGTCTGTAGTGGAGCTCTGGCCAGTGCTGCTTCCACTTTCAGGCTCAGTGATCAGAATGAGGGAGGAAACTGCCTACTTCCAGGGTGTGATGTCATCATTGTGCTCGGAATGCGACTTCCCTTGCGAGATCGCAATTTGCGATTTCGGTAATTGCGAGATCACAATTTCAACATGGGAAACGGCCGATTCTGCGAATTTTATGCGATTTTGGCAAAATCGCAATTGCGAACGATTGCGATTTGCCTTTTTTTATGGCATTTTTTCATGAATCCCATTCTGCGAATTCTAAATTGCGATTCGGTAATTATCGCAATTTGGAATTCGCAGAATGTGGCCTAGATGAATCTGGGGGTTAGTATCTAAATTTATATAAAATTGCACGTTATTTTTATGAGTTGGTGTTGGATTGCTTTATTGAGTGTTGTCTCATTAACTACATTTTGTGTGTTTAATAAATGCTTAGCACTATCCTCTAATATGGCTACCTGCTCGCTCACACTACCACAAAAGAGAGCATTTGGGTGTCATAGTATTTTTTGGGGGGGCAGGAGGGGAGACCCACCAAGTCCCCCACACATTTTTTTAAATAAACTAGTGTATTTTTTATTGGGAGAACCACCACAACCTCCCTTTACTAATTACCCCTACCAGCCTACCCACCCATAAACCCTGAAAAATACATTTACCACCCTATGCCCCTACCAACCCCAAACCCCTAAAAATATCGTTATCACCCAATACCTTTACCCACCCTTAAACCCTAAAAACACCCTTCCCACCCCTACCAACCCCATAACCCTAAAAACACATGTACAACATAATACTCTTACAACCCTAAACCCTAAAAACACCCTTACCACCCCATGCCCTTACCCACCCCTAATCCCTAAAAATACCCTTACCATCCCATGCCCCTACCCACCCCAATCCTTAAAAATACCCATACCACCCTATACCCCTAACTATCCCTAAACGCTAAAATATCCCTTACCCACCCGTAAACCCTAAAATACCCTTAAAATCCTATACCCATACCCACCCCATAACCCTAAAAATACCCTTGCAGCCCATTAGCCTTCCCCACCCCTAAACCCTATCACCCTATACCCCTGCCCATCCCATAACCCTAAAAAAATCCCTTATAACCTTATACCCTTACCTACCCCATAACCCTAAAATACGCTTACCACCCTATATCGCTATCACCTCCTTAACCCTAAAAACACCCTTACTACCCGATACTCTTACCCACCCCTAAAACCTAAAACAACGCTTATAACCCTGAGCTCACACTATCCCCATACCAAACCAATCTATCCATCCATCCATCCACCCACCCATCCGTATAAATATATGTATATACATATACACACTGCACACACATATACTTAGCTTAACTATACTTACCATGTGTGGTAAAGGCATATGCGTGGTAATTATTTGTGTGGTAAAGGCATTGTGTGATAATGCCTAAATTTTAAAGGCTGTTTCCCGTGTGCTCATTCCACCAGATCCAAAGCTGCACCACTGCATTAGCATGCGGAGTCCTGGACATCTGCCAGGTAGCAACGTGGGCATCACTGCACACGTTTACCAGACACTACTGCCTGGACAGTTCGGTCCGTATGGACAGGCACTTCACCCGCTCGATCCTTCAGGAGTTAATAATGTGAACTTGTTTCACAGGCCCTCCTCTCGGGGAAGTATTGCTTTGGTATCTATTCTTAGGTTAGGAATCTGTGGCTAGAAGTCTCTGACAGATGAACAAGTTACTTACTTTCCGACCCACCCATCCTCCCTGCTCTGCGATCAGATTTATAGACGTGGGGCTTGTTCCCCCTTTCAGGGCTCTAATTTTCACACACCAGTGGTCAGTACTCCTCGTGGCTCCGCCCTTCTGGCGTAGAAAGCTATGAAAAGAAACTGACAACAGCATGCTGGGGTGAGCCTACATAGGAAGCATACACATCACTTTCAGCTCCGACACCACGCAAAGCCGAACAACGGCATCTACTGGCAAGCAGAGGGTACTACTTGCAAAATAATTTCCAGACCCATGGTGACACCTGGGGAGAATTCTATGATAAGGAATCTGAGGCTAGATAGTGTCTCTACCAAATAAGGCATTACCAAAGGTAAGTAAATTATTCTTCACTCACCTCTAACAGCTTAAAAATCAATGGTTGATTAGTGGGAAAGGATGATAACATTAACTAGAAGAGTGTAATTCTGCAAGAAAACATGAAATGGCTAAAAATGTGAAAACCATGAGTCAGGCTGAAGTTGAAGAAAGGTACCCAACAAGTGAGGGAAAAAATGACAATTCATCATCTTCCAGAAGAATGGACGTTCCTCTTCTGGCTGGACAAATGCAAGTTGTCCCATGCCCATTCTACAATTATCTTTTTCCTATACTTCAAGATGCTTTTATAAACTGCTTGACATTGTCTCATGTTGACAGGATCTTTAGGGGTTCTTTTTAGGGCTCTATGAAGTTTAAGGTTATTTGAATGAAAGTTATCATTATAACCAATAATTAAAATGAATGGCCATGTTTACCTTTAGCAGTTGGAGATTGTAAATCATTCAGAGAATATTCCATTTGTGTCTGAGACCAGTGAAACAGTCAACCACCCTAAGCCTTCACAGGCCGCCCAGAGGGAGGAGTGGGAGGAATTCCAAAGTTGGTTAAACTATTGATAAAAATGAAGATGATCTCATACTACATAATAAAGTCTTCATTCTCCAATCAGGAAGACCGCTCTGCATTGTAGGAAGGTGGAATCTGACTGCATGGTTACCCCCACTTTTTTCCTGGTGTTTTGCTGGTTTTCGACTAGTCTGGCTGGGATCCTGCTAATCAGGACCCCAGTTTATATGCTTTCCCCCTAAATTGATTGCATGTACTTTAAGTACACTCCAGATTGGATTCTGGGGTATCCTTATAAGTCCCTAGTATGTGGCATACTATGTACCTAGGGCATAGGTACCCCAGAGGCCTCCCAGGGGCTGCAGTATGTATTGTGCCACCCCTGAGAGACCACTCAAACCGACATGACAGGTCTGCTACTGCAACCTGTGTAAGGTGGTGCATGCACCCCTTACTTAGATATAGGTTCACTATATCTACATCATCACTGCACATATGAACCCGTCAGTCACCCCTATGGCAGGCCTTATCAACCCTGAAGGCAGGGTGCTCGGTTTTATGTGAGAGAGTGCCCATGCATGAGCAGAGCCCCTCTGCAGCCTTCGGAATCTATTCTCTGGGGTTGTTCTGTGATGCAGCCTACCATAACTATGCTAACTTTAAAACGGCTGCTCAGAAACTGATGTGTTTGGGGTAAAACACCTTGGAATCATACCTCCACACCAGTAACTGGTGTGGGAGGTATGATTCCACCCTCCTAGAGGGAGAAATATAACCACACCGGTACACCCAGTACCAGCTTTCTCGACCCTGGCATCACAAGATGGATGCTGCCAGCCACAGACATGCGTCTGCCCTCCTGCTGCTGAGCCAAGCTCGTGCAGGGGAAGGCGTGACAATAGGCTTCCTGTCACAGGGAGGTGTAACCACCTCCCAGACAGGCTTTAGTGTATTGGGGCTGGGTGGGTGCACTCTGAGAGTGCTTTAATGTCTGCACTGGGGGCACATTTGGTGTCCCTGTGCATAGTCCAGCTCAAACCGGTTGCAGGAGCCATTTGCTCCTGCTCTGGCACGAAACTGGACGATGGACATGGGTGTAGCCACCCCTCTGTTCTGACCCTCCCATAGGTGGGTCCCCAGAGTTCGTCCCACCCCTTCCTTGGGTATAAAGTAGGAACCCTTGGCTACAGATATTTTAGATTTACCTGGACGAAACCCTGCTACAGAAACCAAGTACTTTGATGATCTACACTGCGCTAGATGACTGAAGACTCTCCCTTGGAGTAAAGGAGTTACTCCCCTGCTAAGCAAGCACCAAAGACGCATCTGACCTGTTTGCATCTCCGAAGCTCCTGAGGACTCCAAAGACTTTTGCATCACAGGAGGTGGGTTTCCAAGTGTCCCAGAGGTCGACTAGTGTGCTCAGCAAACCTCAGACCCGTATCCCTCGTGGGGACCATGCAACCCGTACCCCATGGCACCGTGTACTTTTGCAGAAGCATCTGCTTTCCGGCGACCCCTGAAGCTATGCTTTGGGCTACTTGTATTCCAGACCCCGAGCAGTGATTCCACCGAAGATTACCGGGCTAATATTTTGGAATTCCTCTCGAGGTATCTTCGCGATCCCTGGCCCTTTGTCCTGTGGGTCCATGTGAAGGCAACATTAACTTTCAGTGGGATTTCCTGGTTGCTCCAAACGTGCCCTGACTCTCCATCGCTTGGGGAGTCACCAGGACCTTGCTGGTCCTCACAGAAGCATCTTTCCTCTGACCACATGGGTTGCTGTTGCCAAGGCTTGTTGGTGTTCAATCCAGACACTGACCCCCCAGCATTCGACATCCTTCGTGGCACAGCTCGCCTGCGGACTTTGGTCATCCTCGACGTCTCCTGGTCCCCGTGGCTGCAGAGTCAAGCTTCACCTCTTCGCACCTGAAGCACCCGACATCGGTGGGTATTCGTCTACCGAGCCCCTGGTCACCCTGAAGTGACCCAGACTCTGTCCCCTCTGCTTGCAGGATCTGCTCATCTCCGATCCAGGCTTGGATCCAACCGGACACTTTTCCTTTTCATGGGAGCAGCACTTTTCAGCATCACGCCATTGAAAATGATGAAGATTCCCAACACCATTTGACAGCTTTGCACCCAGCTTCCCTGGGTTAGGTAACACAAGTCTTCCGGTGCTGTGGATCACTAGAGGTAGATTAAATATTATTAACACTTTGCAAAGTGATTAAGGGCTATCCATTAGCTAATAGCAATTGGTTCCAAAGGAAACCTTTGACTTTGAGATTGCAGAACAATGGCCAGAAATTGCTTTTTGAGTACAGGTAATCAATTGGATATAAGTTTTAAAAAGTTCCTCAACAAGAGATTACAATTAAACCAAAACACAATCAAGTTTAGAGTCGCCAGAGATCGAGCAAGTCTCTTCAGGAAGGCTTTTTGAAAGAGCCCCCAACGTTGGTGGTCCCCGTGATGAAGAGGTGAGAGAACAGGAGTCTGATGAGAAACAATTTGGCTCCTCTATGAGGCTAGGACTGCTCACACAGGTATTAGCCACAGTTTCACGATTAATACAAGTACAGGAAA
This sequence comes from Lissotriton helveticus, assembly GCF_964261635.1. Classification (NCBI taxonomy): domain Eukaryota; kingdom Metazoa; phylum Chordata; class Amphibia; order Caudata; family Salamandridae; genus Lissotriton; species Lissotriton helveticus. The sequence continues at coordinate 135,717,624 of NC_136063.1, read as the reverse complement.
AAGTCTAAATGCGCACCATTAATTAAGTCTTGTAAAAAAAAAGAAGAAAGAAAATGCATGTTTCTGTTCCTGAGCAATGTCTTTATCAATAATCCCCACTGCATGTCATAACAAATTATCAGTGGTGGAAGCAGGGGGCCATCCGAACTTAAGCCTGGGTTACGGGAGACCTTTCTCTTCTTGATGCTGCAAAAAGGTCAGAAGAATGTGAAAAGTTACAATACAAAAAAATAACAAGCATTGGCATAGTCAATAGGTACCGCCTTTGGGACCTTATAAGTATTTAGCCGTGCAGCACATTATCCTGGATGTTGCAACATCTGCTGTCAAGGATTCCAAGCATGACTGATTACGGTGGATGAAGTCCTTCACTGGCTGCTCATTAAAGCCTTAGTACAGATTAAAGTTGGTTCGCTTAGTGCATCCAGCTAGGCTAAATTAAATGGCATTAATGCTGGTTTCTTAAGGTGTATTACATTGTAGTTGCCTACTTATTAATACCCCTGACACGGTCCCGAACAACATTAGTAAAGTTTTATTTACGACTGCACTTTAGGTACTCTGCTAAGCTTCTTCTAGGACTTAGCTTTTTAAACAACAAAATAGTGATAAAATACGATCAGACACTGTCCATTTCAAACGCAATAATACAAATCTGACATCACGCCTGTTTTTGCGGACAATTTTAAGACAGATCACCGAGTACTAATATGAATTTTTGAAAATTCGCTTTCTCTAGATCATGTGGCTAGCACAAAAAAATGTACTTTTTGTTCCAGGAGGAAGCCAAAGGCCACAACCGTTTAGGAGGCAACGTACTGCAGCGCGTAAAGTACATTTTCAAACTAATCTTTCACAATGGCAGTGAAAACCAGATTTTTTAAAAATAAATGAACAAGATAAAAACCTAAACTGGCTGATCAGGCAGAGGCAAAATAGGGTGTGTAATTTTATTTTTTTTAATTGATGAACCACTGAGATGCAGGTAGAGGTAGAACATGACCAGTCACTTGTCATGTTCATCCACAACTTAAAAGCCGAATGAGCTTGGATAGAATGACACATCTCAGGTCCATCTGACATGTGACCGCTGCTTCAATACTTCTAGTTGTGCTAGAGGTGTTGCCTTGTCTGAAAGCTGTCTGCTAGGCTGTAATTATAAGTCACCAATGTTTGTAAAAGACATTACTACAGGGAGTATAGCTGCATAGTACCCCGGCTGTCTAGATATGCATGTTTTATGCTCCTGGGTTTACTCGCAGTCATGTATCTTGCTGTGGGATTCAATCAATCTAGTGCTTAGTACTGCGGCAGTGGAATAAATAGAAGGCGGGCAAAGATTGCACCGTCTTTTGTGTATTTGTTCTTCTCCTTCTGCTGTGGTTATCCTTTTGGATCGGGTCTAACTACAGTCCCTGTCAATTGCATGCATGCAGTTGTGGGGAGCGCAGCACAGTGGGGGCTCCTCGCCCTTATCATATAATGCCTTCAGGGCGGTCTAAGAGTAAAGTTACCAGGAGAGGAGGTTGTCAGTGGGAGAAAGAAGATGAGGAATGATCCAACGAAGCATGAGCGGGTGGACGAAAAAACATTCAAACCGCTCCCCATACACACGCAATAAAATCGCATGAGACATGCCCTGCTTACTTTGTAGCGTAAAGCTTTACTGCGCGCATCAGAGCCCTGCTTACTTTGTAAAGTAAAGCTGTACTGCTCATCGTATCCCTGCTTCCTTTATAAAGTAAAGCTGTACTGCGCGCATCAGAGCCCTGCTTACTTTGTAAAGGAAAGCTGTACTGCGCGCATCGGAGCCCTGCTTCCTTTGTAAAGTAATGCTGTACTGCGCGCATCAGAGCCCTGCTTACTTTTTAAAGGAAAGCTGCACTGCGCGCATCGGAGCCCTGCTTCCTTTGTAAAGTAAAGCTGCACTGCGCGCATCGGAGCCCTGCTTACTTTATAAAGGAAAGGTGTACTGCGCGCATCGGAGCCCTGCTTCCTTTGTAAAGTAAAGCTGCACTGCGCGCATCAGAGCCCTGCTTACTCTGTAAAGTATGGCTGTACTGCGCGCATCGGAGCCCTGCTTACTTTCTAAAAGTACAACTCCAGTCTGAAATACATAATTTACCCAGGTAAAATGTCATATACACACCCCCTGCTTCAAATCTGCAATGCACTCCTCGTGCCCTCTCTCTGAAAGTAAACTGTAATTTACAAGTCCCAGTGCTTACCATACACAAGTAAACCGTGCTGAACACACCCTGCCTACTCAGCAACAGCGAAACCGTAGCATGCACCCCCAACCATCTTTCTTTCACAGACAGCTTCTGCAGCAACGTTCCGTTTAAATACACAGCAAGAGGTTCAGTTAAGGCTCCGGATGCTGTTTAAGGACTGCTCAATGTACATGCATAAGAGCGTGAATTGGTTTTTACAGGCTTTCAGTATAAACCCTTCAAAGCAGGAGGCGCCTGATCTTGCCATTTCAAACTTGCAGGTAGTCTGGCTGCACCACACAGCGTACAGTTCTGTGAGGCCGCCGAGCGGCAGCTGTGCAAAGAGGCTAATGCAACTGCCAAGGTGAAAATGTAATGTGGTGTTATTGTACTAAGAGTGGAGGAATTGCACAGTGCAAGAAAAGAGTGAAACAGCACACACAAAGGACTTCATATCGATAAAGGGGCAGGATGATAGTACAGCGCTTCCCCCCAAAATCACTCCACCATTACTAACGACAAGTAGATAGTAACCTGACCCACGAGGACTGCAACTGCCACCCTGCAAGCCGCTGCTTGCTCTGGAGAGCAAAACACTGTTGGAGTGAACATTAAAAAAGAAGGTGGAACATGCACCCGCCTTTAGCCATTTGCGTGCTTTCTTCTTGAAAGACACACGCAAAAGCCAGTCCTATGTGTGGGAGGAGTCAGACCCACACGGAGTAGTTTAGAGTATTTACAAGAAGCCTCGCAGAGCAGCGAATGCGCGCTGGCTCAGGCTCGACCTAAAAACGGCCCAAGAAAGTGGCCCGAGCCAGGTTCTTTCAGTCACTGTTGGGCTATGGCCCGGGCCAACAACGGGACATTCTGCAGGAAAGATGAATGCTTCTTCCAATGCATCCTGGGAGCTGTAGTCTCTCCAAGCCTAGTCCTTGTACTAAAAAATCCCTCTATTTCCTATGTAGCCTATCCCATATGTTGAGAAAAAGAAACAGACCAACTTTTGAAGAAAAGCAAGCGAACGAGACATGTTCAACCATTCTTTGATTGCTGTATCCAATGTGCTGCCCTGAATCAGACTACACCTTTCTTTCCCCTGAGGCGGAAGCCGGGGGCGTTCTTCTCTGTCCCTCCTTGCTAATCAGATTACGTGATTGTGCTGACATTATTTTACAAAACTGTAAAAATTTTACTGGGTGCATTTTTAATTGTGCGGCAATCCGACCTTAGCAGGTGAGATTCACGTCGCCTCCAGGGTCTCCCTCATTACATTGCTTACCGGCGCAGCCGAATTGAGGTGCTGACGCCGGTACGCAGAGAATAGCCGCCGCCATATTACGGGAAGGCAGGGTAGCGGTCCAGCTCTTGGACGACTCCCACCCTCCTCGCTATGTATAAAAAGCGACAGACTTCCCGTCCGCGCGCCTAAGGCAAGCCCGTCTGTGCCCGTCCGCGCCTGGCCCGGGCCCAGGGCCAGTCCCCCTGCCCATTTTTCCACCACGGGCTCGATTAGCTGGACCAGAGAGCAGCTTATACAATTTAGTTCTGACACCTGCTCACCGCTTGCTCGCTGCCCGAGTTTTCTGGAAGGTCGCATCTTCAATTGTCCTCACTGCGGTTTCACTATTCCTCCTTGGGGTAAACGTGCTCTTGCATCTGCCACCTCATTTAATCGCATTCGTTCCCCATTAAAACTGAGGGCAGGATTGGTCAACTGCCGCTCGCTTCCACGCCATGCGAGCGAAATCTGGACCTTACTGGTCTCTCAGGGATGGGATATACTGTTCCTCACAGAATCCTGGATAAAAGACACCTCCAATCCGGATATTCATTTAGCCACCCCCCCTGATTATCTTTTCGTGGGTATTAACCGAGAAGGAAAAACAGATGGTGGCCTTGCTATTATCTTGAAATCTCATTTGCGATTGACTATAAAAAAACTTTCGAATATTGGGCTGATTGAAGCCATGTATTTCACCATTTCGGACTCAGCTGCTGTTTTTTTGACTGGTATCTTAGTGTATAATCCCCCCAGTGCCTCAGTCCCTTCATTAACGCAGCTTGTACATCTTATGGCGGATCTGTCCCTTAAACATCCGCACTTCATAGTCCTAGGTGATTTCAACCTGCACGCTGAAGATCCCTCTTGCTCCCAGGCTACGCAACTATTAGACACCATGCAGAGCCTGGGGCTGCCTCAATTGTCCCAAGGCCCGACGCATATTGCGGGCCACACTTTAGATCTAATTTTTTTAAACCTCCCTGGCACCATAGTCCATACTTTCCTTCCCCTTACCTGGTCCGACCATTATCTTCTCCCGTTTGATCTCATGTTCCCGGTTGCATCGAATCCGGTGGAACTTGGTAGGGATTATAGGAGAAAATGGCATCAAGTTAATTGCACGGCTCTAAAGCCCGCTTTCTCGTGCCCCCTGGACCCACTTACTGATGACATCGATGCAAGTGTTACTCAGTTTAACTCAGCCTTATTATCGGCCATTGAGGCCACTGCCCCTCTGCAGCCAATTTCCTCTGTTAGATCTCGCCCTTCTGCCCCATGGTTCTCTCCAGCTTTGCGTGAGGAAAAAAGCCGCTGTAAAAAATTAGAACGCAGCTGGCGACTCTGCTATGATCCAGAAGAAAAAGTATTTATAAAGCTGCTTTAAAGAATTTCATTAAACTAAAAAAGTCTACAATGAGAGATTTTTTTGCCTTACAAATTAAAAATGCAGAGAATTCTGCAAAAACTCTTTTTAACATTGTAAAAGACTTTGTCAAACCTCCCGCTATGACTCCTCAGAACCCTTCTAATCAGATTTTATGTAATGGTTTGTCTGACTACTTTCAAGACAAAATTGAGAAAATTACGTCCTCCTTCCCACCTGCTCTACCATCGGAATTATCTTCTCTTACTGTTGAGAACAAGGATTATACCGCACCATCACTGGTAGCTTTTAAGGATCTCACCACTGAGGCGGCACTTAAATTACTCATTCAGTGCAAATCTGGTTCCCCTTTGGATACAGCCCCGCCCAAGGTGATGAGTAGCCTAGCTCCCCTTCTGATCGAGCCTCTCATTTCTATCTGGAATTCCTCATTACACTTGGGCCAATTTCCAACGGCTTGGAAGGAGGCCATGCTGGTCCCCATCCTGAAGAAGGCGGATGCGGACCTGGCACAATTTTGTAATTACCGCCCTATTTCCCTCCTTCCTAAACCAACGAAGGTTCTGGAAAAGGCCGTTCAATTGCAACTTGCAGACTACTTGGAGACTAATTCTTTACTACACGATTCCCAGTCGGGTTTCAGAACTGGTTTCAGTACTGAGACGGCGCTTCTGGAGGTCTCTGAGACCATTCGAGAGTGTGTGGATGGGGGCGAGGAGGCCATGTTGGTCCTCCTCGACCTATCCGCCGCTTTCGATACGGTGTCCCATAAAATATTACTGGATCGCCTGCGGCAGATTGGATTGGGTGGTCCCGCTCTGTCATGGATCAGCTCCTTTCTTAAAGGAAGAACGCAGAGGGTACTCCTTAGACCATTCCAATCTGAGAGTAAGCCCCTTGTCTGTGGAGTCCCGCAGGGCTCTGCGTTGAGCCCATTGTTCTTCAATGTCTATCTGGCCCCGTTGGCTAAGGTGGTTGAGTCGTGGGGGGGTCAGAGTGATCTCGTATGCTGATGATACACAGCTAATGTTTTCTTTCAGAGATCACTCTGACTCCAGCTTCGCCAACTTCCGACACTGTCTTGGCGAAATATGCTCCTGGATGACTGCCAACCATCTGAGACTCAATACCGATAAAACGGAGGTCTTGTTTTTTAATCAAAAAATCCCAATACCTCCTAAATTGTGGTGGCCGACGGTGCTCAATCCCCCTCCCATTCCTGTTCAAACTGTTCGCAATTTGGGCTTTCAGTTTGACGATGCCCTCTCGTGTAAAACCCAAATAAACAAGGTTACTGCAACCTGTGTTTGGAAATTACGTATGATGAAAAAGATCTTTCCATTTCTGCCCATGGATGCCCGCAGAACGGTTACTCATGCACTAGTAACATCCCACTTGGATTATGGCAACAGTCTCTACGCTGGGGCCCCCCTGTATCAAATTGAACGACTTCAGATCGTCCAGAACGCGGCGGCAAGACTGATTGGCAATATCCCTCACCGTCAGTCGGTTGCATCCTACCGCAAAGAGCTACATTGGCTCCCTATCTCCAGTCGCATCCAGTTCAAGATGCTGACTGTAGCCTTCCGGGCCCTTAGCGGGTCAGGACCGAGCTACTTACGAAAGAGACTAGTTCTCTCCCAATCTGTTAGATCCTTACTTACGTCGTAACATAGTGCCTCGGTTCCGTCGCTCCAGAATGGGCGGAAGAGGTTTTACAGTGATGACGGCTAAACTCTGGAACAACCTTCCTCTCGACCTGAGGTTCACCCCGTCTGAATCACTCTTTCGCAGTCGACTGAAGACATGGTTATTCTCCTCTGCATAAGTATTTCCTTCCTTTTTAGCATGCAGTCTACAGCGCCGGGACACCCCCTTTGGGGGTAGCCGTGCGCTTTACAAGCTTCAAAAATAAATAAAATAAAATAAATCAATCTGATAAATCCGAGAGCGGGGCCCTTGGGGTGTCAGTGTCCCCAGTACTAAAAGGGCCAAGACCGTCGCGAACAAAAGACCTAAGCCGTATACTTTTGAGGAGGAATAAGGGGGCTGGAAACGCCGATGGAATGATGACTCTAAGACTGGGATCGTGTAAAGGAAACGCGTTTAAAATATTGGATCAATGTGAGCAAATCTGAAGGCACCAAAGAAAATAAAAAACAAAGTCAGCAAATTTAAATGCTATTGAATTCTAGACTAAATCCCCGATTGGAGATAAAATAGCGAAGTACAGAAATTAAACAAACTAAACTACTCCTAACACCTTTCCTCCAAAATCTCAGAACCTTTAGTTCTGAGGTTGGCAGCTAGTTCCACAGGCAGGGATTGGAAACATTGCTCATCAGAGTTGTACAATCACCACAGATTTTTAGACCAGAAGTGGACTCAATTACCTAATTTTCAAGCTTTAAAAAACTGTTCTTGCCCACAAGGAGGTGATCCTAATATAGAGATTTTTGTATACAGCTTTCTACCATGAATCTCCCCTGTCTTTGGGATGTGAAGCTGTTAAAAGTATCTTAAAAATATCAGTCTGGTTCCAGATTTCATTCTGTTTAAAGGCAAATTCTCCTCTCCTCATCCAGCATTTACATATAGTCCTGCACAGTAGTTTAACTTAATAGATATTTCAGTAAGATTTCTATATTTAGCTTTATCTCTCATTTCGCTAATAGCCATGGCCAAAATGCATTTTCACGAACCTCGAACTCGCTGACACCGTAGCAACTTTTGCACTTAACTGTCACTGATTGTTCTTTTTGTTAAGTCAATTCTAGATCTTTTTTTATGATGTTGTTGGTATCTTATGTAGTAGGTAATAATGGGGTAAACCCTTACCTCATCGACCTGGGTCAGTACAGAGTTATAAAAAAGAGGTGGTCGATTACAAAACAATCGTAGATTCCATTACTCAGATATGAATATAGAGGTACACACACAAGTTAAATGTCATTTAGACTGAATTTAATTCAGCTTACTGCAAAGATTACCTGTAGTCTCACACATATTATATTTCATATTCATACAATACATGGTAATTACGTACAGTTCTTAAATTGGTGCTCGGTGATTGTCAAAGAAGAAGGGAGGTTATTTAGTAGGGTGGGGTGTGATTGGAAAAGAATAAGGGACAAAGAAAAGGAATTGTGTCCTGTAAACAATTCTGTATTATTCAGAGAGCATTTCTAGTCCATGACAGATCAACGTTGTTCCCTAGAAACACACTATACACGTGGGCTCAGTATGGCAAATTTCAATAAGGCGTGTATGTGTTGATGGTGTTGTCGACGTTTCGACCCCCAAGATAAGGGCGGGTAGATCCTCAGTTTGGGGTCTTCTTCAGGACATTTAAAAACAGTGACATTGAGCACCTAGGAAAACAGAGACGTGTGTCACTCGATAGAATTACTTATAGTTTGGAAAAAAGAGAGAGGGGGGGACACTCAATGTCCCACACGCATGGTGTACCTACATGTACAGGCGGTTAGGTGACGTCCCTTCTGAATTAGGACTCGCGCCCGTTGAGGTATTCTATAGGGGAAATAAATTCGTATTAGGAAGGATAAGCAGGCAGGTAGGGGTAGATTAGCCCAAGATGGAACGAAAGAAAAACTTACTAGGTTCTTCAGTTAATAGAGACCATAAGTCAATGATAGGCGTCCCAGATGACGGGGTATCAGAATCTGGGGATGAAAAAAAAGGAACCATGTCTCTCTATTCATGTGTGGGGGCGTTAGGGTTTTGAGCAAGGTGGTCCCAAACTTACTTGAAAAACGAACCGATTGTATCAGGGGGTGGGAGAGGCAAGCGTCCTAAATCCACCGGGCTATTCAATCAAGGGTGTAGAGGTCTTACACCATCTGAAAAAACAGAAATAATCTGTAATCCAGACCTACTCCAAATTCGACATCATTAAAAATAAGATAAATGGGTATAACCGCCCCACCATCCGTCACTGAAAGAGCAGAGATTGCGTGACTTGGCTGTCCTGTTATTAACCATCACGCGCCCGTCAATGTGTGCAACATTAGAGGTATCAAATCTACGAAGTGGTGGTAGTATACATATACAGTAATATTAAGACACCAGTCCATATCGGTGCACGTTTATGGAAAACTGAGTATTTATCACCAATATCCGTGTCACATTAACTCAAAGCGGGAAGTAGCGTGTATAACACAACGCGGCCAGTGCCACTAGCCGGAGGTAAGAAAAGACTCAAGCCCAGACACCCGGTAGTTCCATAATGCTAATCTAGAAACAGCGAGCGGAGCAGACGTACCTGTGTTACTGCTGACTTGTGTGTCCAGAGTAACAGCCTGCATACGCTCGTGATCCGAGACATAGACCCGGCTGGGTAGCGGGCGTGTCTGAGGGGGCGTGTCCCGGCACCTCGCGGTGCCGCCGCTGACTGCTGCTCGCCTGGAAGACTCCATGAGGCGCATGCGCGCGGCAAGAAACACTACGGGCTATGGGGACGCGAGTGGTACAGCGCATCACTCTATCAGGCGGAGAATGCCCACTTAGAAGAAGTGTTCCACAGACAGCCTTTAAACATCGGTGTAAATAATTAAATTACATTACCCCAAGACCCCGCACTCGCTTGGAGGGAGGCAAACGTTATATGGTAGTGGTTGGACATCAATGGCATTTGTACGTTGAAAAAGAGGTGACAATACAAACAGCAAAGTATTTAGAGACACATGATGGTCACACATTACTTGTCTAAATGCCCGACGTTTGTACATATATTAGTGCTCGTCCACAGACAGCCTTTATACATCGGTGTAGATAATTAAACCAAGAGCATTATGACAACGTACTCGCTTGGAGGGAGGCAAAAGTTGTCTAGTAGTAGTTGGGCATTCGTACAGTGAGAATCATTTGTGCATTGAAAAGAAGTGACAATACAAACAACACGTATTAAGAGACACATGCTGGTCTTGTTAGCAAAACATTACTTGTCTTAATGATCGACATTTGTGCATATATTGGTGCTAGTATTCATATGCATGACCACACTAGCCTTTCTGATAGTGGAAAAATAGTGGGGATTCTCTCACATTGTTCTAAAAGTATTGATTACTCATGTATTAACACTTTGTCAGTTTAGTCGTTGTCTAGCGGAGCTAGATAATAGTCCCAAAAGAGTTCGTGTCTCTGATTTTATACATATTTAGATCTCACACCTTACTGGTCGGGTACAAGTCCAGCTAATTGTGAGTAAGTCGCATCAAGTTCATTCAGGCCATTGTCCACAGTGTCCAATGTGTACATCCATTTACACTCCCTAAGGTTTAGTAGTGAGTTCAGGTCCCCCCCTCTTGGTCCGACTTCGATTTTCTCAATCACCAACCATTTAAAGGATTCAGGGGTATGGGCTTTGGACATGAAGTGTTCCACCAAGGGAGAGCCTGGTGTTTGGCACCTTATCCGGCTGCAATGCTGTAGAATCCGCTTTTTGACATGTTGTTTCGTCTGTCCGATATATACAAGGTCGCAAGGACATATAATGGCATAGATAACGTCACTTGTGTTGCAGTTTGTCATTGATTTCAAATTAACCGTGTGGTTGCGATAGTTCCAAGCCCTGGTTTCCACTGTCTGGGGACATGCTTTACACTTCGTACATTTGAAATGCCCGACCACTTGGGGAAGATTCCACATGCTTTGTAGGGTGGGGGAGCAGGAGTTTCCAGGTAGGAGGACACCACCTTGTCCCTGATATTCTTAGCTTTTTTGAATGCATGCATCGGCAGTCGTTCATGGTTGATCACATCAGATACCATATTCCAGTGTTTGTTTACTGCCTTCTTAATCAAATTACTCTTTGTGCAGAATGTCGTCACACAGATAATCCTGTCTGGCTCTGCGTGACGCTCTCTGGGTTTAAGCAGATCTTCCCTCGGGCTGAACCATGCCCTCTTTCTCGCTCTTGTCACTAGTCGTCTCGGGTATCCTCTATCCATCAATCTCCTGATCAGATGGTCCGACTCCAGAAAGTAATCTTCTTTGAGTGAACAATTTCTCCTAATCCGGAGAAACTGGCCAAACGGTAGATTGTCCCGTAGGCTTCTCGTGTGGTGGCTCGTGTATCGTAGGAGGCTATTCCTTTCGGTGGGTTTCCGAAACAGGGTAGTATGGAGGTGGCCATTCTGGGCCTTGATGCTGATGTCTAAGAAATCAATGGAGGTCCTACTCATGCTCATAGTAAACTGGATGTCTTGCGACTGTGTGTTCAGCCATGTGAAGAATGTGTTCAGTTCTGTTCAGTTCTGCTTCATTCCCAGTCCATAGCATCAGCACATCATCTATGTACCGTCGCCACATCCAAACGTTGGTTTCATATGGATTTCTCGTAGTTAGGATGTAATCCCGTTCATATTCTGCCATATATAGTATAGCTAGGTCAGGAGCAAAGGCTGCCCCCATAGCTACTCCCTTACTCTGGAAGAAGAATTCATCCTGAAAGATAAAGAAATTTTTCTTCATTGCCACCTCCAAGAGCTCAATGATGAAGTCCGTTGGTACCTGAGTTGGTTGAGTTCTTCTGTCCAATGCCTTTCTCATTGTTTCTAATGCAGGATCTTGGGGAATGCTCGTGTATAACGATACTATGTCAAGTGTGACCAATAGTTGTTTGTCTTGATCAAAGGCAATATCATCCACTTGGTTGATTATCTGCATGGTGTCCCTGACATAGGTTGGGGTACCTGCTGCTAATGGTTTCAAAAAAGTGTCTATGTATTTACATAGGGGTTCCAACAGGGAGCCGCAGCCCGATACAATGGGGCGTCCCGGCGGTTTCATCATGTTCTTATGTATCTTGGGTAACGTGTAGATCGTAGGTGTTCTTGGCTGCGCTACATTCAAATACTCGTATTCTTTTTGACTCAAGAAGCCAGAGTCTCTGCCCCTTCCTGTGATCTCTTGGATCTGTCTCCTGATCTCCTTTGTGGGGTTGGTGTTGGTTGCAGTATAACTCACCCCATCTCGAAGTTGTGTATAGATCTCTTCTTTGTAGTTTTGGACGTCTTGTAGGACTATTGCCCCACCTTTATCTGCAGGTTTAATCACCAGTAGCTTATTCTTGCTCAAGTTGTCCAGGGCTAGTCTTTCACCTTGTGTGATGTTATGTTTAACATAGGTGCGTGTGGTGCAGATATTCATCACATCTCGCATCACCATGTTCTCATATGCAAGGATCCGATGCGGTGTCTGGTGGGTTCTGGAGTGAAGGTTGAGGGAGGTCGCAGTC